>NC_081319.1:88601454-88912031 GCF_026419965.1 Kogia breviceps
ACTTGCTCTTGTGCAGCTTCCTTTTATTTCGTATTGGGGACTGTAAGAAAGTAAGGAATTTACCTTCGAACCTCAGCTCCGCACTTTCCAGCTGTTTGGCTTTGACCAAGGTATTTAACTTCTTGGAATTCCAGTGTACCTGTAAAATGGCGTGTAACATAGTAGGCTCTTTGTGTTTTTAGAGAATAACATGTGTGTACTATGATTGGTAAGGCCCACTTTGAGTTAGTTTTTATTCTGTTCCTTATAGAGTAAGAACTGGTTGTGACAAGACAATCCACTTGTCTGTTTTTTCCCCAGTCTTCCTTCAGGGAAGTGCATATGTGGAATCTGTTTCACTAAAGTGATGTATTGGGTTGGCCAAAAAGTTCATTCGGATTTTTCCGTAGCATCTTATGGAAAAACCCGAACTTTTTGGCCAACCCAATATTATGGCTGAGAAAAGCTAGTGAGTGAACAAACTATACCCCCAGCTTATCCATGGACAATTCTTACCCTCTGGCCAGGCCTAGCTGAGGAGCAAGGCATACTCTATCACCGCTGGCTACAACATCCCTGCCTTAAAAAGTTGAGTATAAAGAACAGTTTTATAAATGGAGACATCTTTCCTTAGAACATCTTTCCTGTTTCAATGCTCTATTTTCTTCTCTGATTAAAAGAAAATTGACAGTGGTATTTAACCTAGTTTCCCTTTAGCTGGTTCTGTCAAGTGGTTATTTAATTTTATTAGCGACTTAAGTGCATTAGGAGAATTATTTCTGTTTAAACTTATTGAAATAATTCTTTCATAGAGTGAAGGTTGCCTTTGAAATGTAATGCTCAGCTTCCCCATCTCAATTTTTTTAGGTTATGTTTTTTCATATACAGTACTAAGTTTTCATAAGGTACACAAATGAGCAGTGTCTAATACTCTGAGCATTTTGTTAAATTAGACACAGAATATAGTCCTCTGTACGGGGGGTAGTTGTCCATTATTTTAAACCTTGATAGTTATAGGTATCTTACATTTGTGGACAAGTAATGTAAAATATTCTGGAGAGTAAGAAGAATGCATTCCATCTACATATGTTTTCCCCTTATATATGGTAGAAGTTGCTCTTCCCTTTCAATACCATCTACATAATTGCTGAATCTTATAGCTTATGACATTGTTTTTTAAACTTTGGGATGCAATCCATTAATGAGCCATGGAATCAATTTGGGGATTGCAAGGACTATTTTTAAAAAGTGAAATGGAACAGGATAGAAAATATCAGAGTGCATTATATGTGCGAAGGTTAAATACAAGTACTTCTTGACATGTTGCTTTAGTTATGTATTTACACTCTCACATGTGAATTGAGGTAAAAAAATTGATAGCCATTGACTTCAGGGTTGTAGTCCAAGGCAAGTGGGGCTGAATAATGGAACCAGGCAAAGTTAGGATTTTATAACAAAATTTTCATCTCACTTATGGTGTGAGAATCCATGATACCCATAAAGTACAGCTATTCTCTTAGCATTGGAGTATTTCTCAGAACTTTCCACATTCCTGTTGAATATGCTACCATTTGACTAGTCACTAAGTTTCAAAACATTAGGGTCCTTTTTTTCTCATCTCTCTCTTTCATTCTTGACCTCAAATCTGGGTAGTGATGATTCTACCCTACATTATCCATTACAGCTTTCCCCTGCTCTCTCTCCTTATTGCCCCACCCTGGTTTCTTACCACCTCCAAACTAATTTATGCTGCCCAATAAATTATCCTAAAATATCATTCCAAATGATCACTTCTATACTCAAAAACTTTCAGAGCTCTCCTGATACCTAGTTAATTCCAAACTCTTTTGCTGCTATTTAAGGGCCTCATGATCTAACACTAGCTTACCTTTCTAGTCTTCCTGAACTCCAGCCAACTGGAACTTCTTGCTGTTCTTCTACATATGTCCTACCCTCATTGGTATAACTTTTTTCACATGGTTATCTCTTCCTGGGCACATATTTTTCTTCTGTCATTTCCCCTTTTTACTCCCAATTCCTTAAATCCATATCCTTATCTCTAGTCAAGTTTATGCCCAAATGTTGCTTTTTTCTTGACTTGTTTCTCCAGGTAGAGAGCATCCTTCCTACCTTTAAACTCTTGTTGCATTTAACCTGTATCAGTCTTAGGATGTGTTTAGGATACTTTGACTTCAGTTATTCGTATATGTGACTGCTCTGCCTTTAGATGAAATCATTTTCTACCCCCCACCCCACACCTCCTATTTATCACAGTGTTTTACAAGTAGTAGTCACTTAATCCATACTTGCTGAGTAAGCTATAAAATAACACCTTTTAAAGAGTGTGTTTGTGGTCTAAAAGGGTTAAATCAGCTTCTAAAATTATCTCAGATAGTCCCAGAAATTGTTCCTTATAGTGTAAGAAGAAGAATAAAAATCTGGGAAGAACGATTAATCCTTTTACCTGCTTTCAGACATCTCAAAACACTGGAAAAGGCTTGACATAGTGGTCCTTCCCAACCCATTCACTCGTTATCATTAGCAGTCAGTCGGTGACACGACATCCTTAGGCATCATGATAATGTACAATTAGCCCGGCCAACAGCAGTGCCTGCTGCAAGATTTTAGTGTTGTTTCTGGTTTGAATCTTCTGTGTTTTGACTTTTTTGTTTTCAAAGTGTTGTTCCTGGATTGGCAGCATCAACATTACCTGGGAACTTGTTAGAAATGAAAATTCTCTGCCCAATCCCAGACCTATTGATTACACGATCTGGCATGAGGTGCAGAAATCTGTGTTTCGGCAAGTCCACCAAGGAATTCTGATGCACGCTGAACTTGGAGAACTTCTACTTTAGACCTCTTTCTTTTTCACTCACCACCATCTCCCCACTCTGTCTATACAGTGTATGAGTTCTCAACACCATCACAACCTTGAAAAGAGCCCCGAGTCAACTATCTCTATGGGTGGTTATGCCTCAGGGAAAACAAAACAAAACAAAACAAAAACAAAACCCCACCAACAACAGTATTGCAGCTATACTAAGAATAAGAAGAGCCAAAATTTATGAACTAAAATTAGACAATAGCTAATTAACCTATTCTATCATCCATCAGAATTTTTAAAGTTACCAGAAAGCCTCTTCAAAATCTTCCTTCATAATGATCCTTCTTAAACCTTGCTTTCTTTATGCAGTGCCATTCAAGGTAAATTACTTCTTACTCAACATTTTAAAAAATTTATTCCCTAGTTGTGTGACAGAATTCTGTTTTCCATTGCTAGTTTACAGAGTATCAGCAGCATTTTAAATTGGGCAGGCTTTTGTAGACTTGCTTAGGGGTCTAATTTGCAATTAATATCATTGTTACTACAGGGAAATGTAGTCTCAGTTCCAAAATCCAACTCACAAAGCATTGGAATGTGGCAGATTGCTGCATTGGGAACTTCCTGTGCTGGGAAAAGATATTGTGCCTTATGAAGTTCTTCAGTTCCTATTTCAGATATGAAAAATTGGCACCAAAGTGTAAGTCTTTCACTGAGAATCTTGAGGAAGCATGGGTAGAGTTGGGTGAGCAATAGCCTATGAGAGCATTTTTTTCCTTAGTGGCAGAGAGATGCTGACCAAATCTTGAATCCTTCCCCTGGAGGAATTTCACTCTTGGAGTTTCCCCCTTTATATATAAATATATATATATTTATATATTATATATATATTTATAATATATATTAATATAGTTTTATATATTATAAATATATAATTTAAACATTTTTATTGGAGTATATTTGCTTTACAATGGTGTGTTAGTTTCTGCCTTATAACAAAGTGAATCAGTTATACATGTACATATATCCCCATATCTCCTCCCTCTTGCGTCTCCTTCCCACCCTCCCTATCCCACCCCTCTAGGTGGTCACAAAGCACTGAGCTGATCTCCCTGTGCTAGGAGGCTGCTTCCCACTAGCTAGCTGTTTTACATTTGATAGTATATACAAGTACATATCACTCTCTCACTTCATCCCAGCTTACCCTTCCCCCTCCCCATATTCTCAAGTCCATTCTCTACCTCTGCGTCTTTACTGCTCCCCTGCCCCTAGGGTCTTCAGAAACATTTTTTTTTTTTTTAGATTCCATGTACATGTGTTAGCATACGGTATTTGTTTTTCTCTTTCTGACTTACTTCACTCTGCATATATGACAGACTCTAGGTCCATCCAGCTCACTACAAATAACTCAATTTTGTTTTTTTATGGCTGAGTAATATTCCATTGTATATATGTGCCACATCTTCTTTATCCATTCATCTGTCGATGGACAGTTAGGTTGCTTCCATGTTCTGGCTATTGTAAATAGAGCTTCAGTGAACATTGTGCTACATGACTCTTTTTGAAGTATGCTTTTTTCAAGATATATGCCCAGTAATGGGATTGCTGGGTCATAGGATAGTTCTATTTTTAGTTTTCTAAGGAACCTCCATACTGTTCTCCATAGTGGCTGTATCAATTCACATTCCCACCAGCAGTGCAAGAGTGGTCGCTTTTCTCCACACCCTCTCCAGCATTTATTGTTTCTAGAGTTTTTGATGATGGCCAATCTTACCAGTGTGAGATGATACCTCATTGTAGTTTTGATTTGCATTTCTCTAATGATTAATGATGTTGAGCATTCTTTCATGTGTTTGTTGGCAATCTGTATATCTTCTTTGGAGAAATGTCTATTTAGTTCTTCTGCCCATTTTTGGATTGGGTTGTTTGTTTTTTTGTTATTGAGCTGCATGAGTTGCTTATAAATTTTGGATATTAATCCTTTTTCAGTTGCTTCATTTGCAAATATTTTTTCCCATTCCGAGGGTTGTCTTTTCGTCTTGTTTACAGTTTCCTTTGCTGTGCAAAAGCTTTTAAGTTTCATTAGATCCCATTTGTTTATTTTTGTTTTTATTTCCATTTCTCTAGGAGATGGGTCAAAAAGGATCTTGCTGTGATTTATATTATAGAGTGTTCTGCCTACGTTTTACTCTAAGAGTTTGATAGTGTCTGGCCTTACATTTAGGTCTTTAACCCATTTTGAGTTTATTTTTGTGTGTGGTGTTAGGGAGTGTTCTAATTTCATACTTTTACATGTAGCTGTCCAGTTTTCCCAGCACCACTTATTGAAGAGGCTGTCTTTTCTCCACTGTATATCCTTCCCTCCTTTATCAAAGATAAGGTGACCATATGTGTGTGGGTTTATCTCTGGGCTTTCTATCCTGTTCCATTGATCTATATTTCTGTTTTTGTGCCAGTACCATACTGTCTTGATTACTGTGGCCTTGTAGTATAGTCTGAAGTCAGGGAGCCTGATTCCTCCAGCTCCATTTTTCGTTCTCAAGATTGCTTTGGCTATTCGGGGTCTTTTGTGTTTCCATACAAATTGTGAAATTTTTTGTTCTAGTTCTGTAAAAAATGCCAGTGGTAATTTGATAGGGATAGCATTGAATCTGTAGATTGCTTTGGGTAGTATAGTCATTTTCACAATGTTGATTCTTCCAATCCAAGAACATGGTATATTTCTCCACCTATTTGTATCATCTTTAATTTCTTTCATCAGTGTCTTATAGTTTTCTGCATACAAGTCTTTTGTCTCCTTAGGTAGGTTTATTCCTAGATATTTTATTCTTTGTGTTGCAATGGTAAATGGGAGTGTTTTCTTAATTTCACTCTCAGATTTTTCATCATTAGTGTATAGGAATGCCAGAGATTTCTGTGCATTAATTTTGTATCCTGCAACTTTACCAAATTCATTGATTAGCTCTAGTAGTTTTCTGGTACCATTTTTAGGATTCTTTTTGTATAGTATCATGTCATCTGCAAACAGGGACAGTTTTACTTCTTCTTTTCCAATTTGTATTTCTTTTATTTCTTTTTCTTCTCTGATTGCTGTGGCTAGAACTTCCAAAACTATGTTGAATAAGAGTGGTGAGAGTGGGCAACCTTGTCTTGTTCCTGATCTTAGTGGAAATGGTTTCAGTTTTTCACCATTGAGAATGATGCTAGCTGTGGGTTTGTCATATATGGCCTTTATTATGTTGAGGAAAGTTCCCTGTATGCCTGCTTTCTGCAGGGTTTTTATCATAAATGAGTGTTGAATTTTGTCAAAAGCTTTCTCTGCATCTATTGAGATGATCATATGGTTTTTCTCCTTCAGTTTGTTGATATGGTGTATCACGTTGATTGATTTGCGTATATTGAAGAATCCTTGCATTCCTGGAATAAACCCCACTTGATCATGGTGTATGATCCTTTTAATGTGCTGTTGGATTCTGTTTGCTAATATTTTGTTGAGGATTTTTGCATCTATGTTCATCAGTGATATTGGCCTGTAGTTTTCTTTCTTTGTGACGTCTTTGTCTGGTTTTGGTATCAGGGTGATGTTGGCCTCATAGAATGAGTTTGGGAGTGTTCCTCCCTCTGCTATATTTTGGAAGAGTTTGAGAAGGATAGGTGTTAGCTCTTCTCTAAATGTTTGATAGAATTCGCCTGTGGAGCCATGTGGTCCTAGGCTTTTGTTTGTTGGAGGATTTTTAATCACAGTTTCAATTTCAGTGCTTGTGATTGGTCTGTTCATATTTTCTATTTCTTCCTGGTTCAGTCTCGGCAGGTTGTGCATTTCTAAGAATTTGTCCATTTCTTCCAGGTTGTCCATTTTATTGGCATACAGTTGCTTGTAGTAATCTCTAATAATCTTTTATATTTCTGCAGTGTCAGTTGTTACATCTCCTTTTTCATTTCTAATTCTATTGATTTGAGTCTTCTCCCTTTTATTCTTGATGAGTCTGGCTAATGGTTTATCAATTTTATTTATCTTCTCAAAGAACCATCTTTTAGTTTTATTGATCTTTGCTATTGTTTCCTTTACTTCTTTTTCATTTATTTCTGATCTGATCTTTATAATTTCTTTCCTTCTGCTAAATTTGGGGTTTTTTTGTTCTTCTTTCTCTAATTGCTTTAAGTGCAAAGTTAGGTTGTTTATTCGAGATGTTTCCTGTTTCTTAAGGTATGATTGTATTGCTATAAACTTGCCTCTTAGAACTGCTTTTGCTGTATCCCATAGGTTTTGGGTCGTCGTGTCTCCATTGTCATTTGTTTCTAAGTATTTTTTGATTTCCTCTTTGATTTCTTCAGTGATCACTTCGTTATTAAGTAGTGTATTGTTTAGCCTCCATGTGTTTGTATTTTTTACAGATCTTTTCCTGTAATTGATATCTAGTCTCATAGCGTTGTGGTCGGAAAAGATACTTGATACGATTTCAATTTTCTTAAATTTGCCAAGGCTAGATTTGTGACCCAGTATATGATCGATCCTGGAGAACGTTCCATGAGCACTTGAGAAAAATGTGTATTTTGTTGTTTTTGGATGGAATGTCCTATAAATATTAATTAAGTCCATCTTGTGTCATGTATCATTTAAAGCTTGTGTTTCCTTATTTATTTTCATTTTGGATGATCTGTCCATTGGTGAAAGTGGGGTGTTAAAGTCCCCTACTATAACTGTGTTACTGTCGATTTCCCCTTTTAAGGCTGTTAGTATTTGCCTTATGTATTGAGGTGCTCCTATGTTGGGTGCATAAATATT
Organism: Kogia breviceps; assembly: GCF_026419965.1. Taxonomy (NCBI): domain Eukaryota; kingdom Metazoa; phylum Chordata; class Mammalia; order Artiodactyla; family Physeteridae; genus Kogia; species Kogia breviceps. Next base: position 88,609,041 of record NC_081319.1, read on the forward strand.
TACAATTGTTATATCTTCTTCATGGATCAATCCCTCAATCATTGTGTAGTGTCCTTCTTTGTCTCTTGTAATAGTCTTTATTTTAAAGTCTATTTTGTCTGATATGAGAATTGCTACTCCAGCTTTCTTCTGATTTCCCTTTGCATGGAATATCTTTTTCCATCCCCTCACTTTCAGTCTGTAAGTGTCCCTAGGTCTGAAGTGGGTCTCTTGTAGACAGCATATGTATGGGTCTTGTTTTTGTATCCATTCAGCCAGTCTGTGTCTTTTGGTGGGAACATTTAATCCATTTATATTTAGGGTAGCTATTGATATGTATGTTCCTATTACCATTTTCTTAATTGCTTTGGGTTTGTGGTAGGTCTTTTCCTTCTCTTGTGTTTCCTGCCTAGAGAAGTTCCTTTAGCATTTGTTGTAAAGCTGGTTTGGTGGTGCTGAACTCTCTCAGCTTTTGCTTGTCTGTAAAGGTTTTAATTTCTCCATCAAATCTGAATGAGATCCTTGCTGGTTAGAGTAATCTTGCTTGTAGGTTTTTTTCCTTCATCACTTTAAGTATGTCCTGCCATTCCCTTCTGGCTTGTAGAGTTTCTGCTGAAAGATCAGATGTTAACCTTATGGGGATTCCCTTGTGTGTTATTTGTTGTTTTTCCCTTGCTGCTTTTAATATGTTTTCTTTGTATTTAATATTTGACAGTTTGATTATTATGTGTCTTGGCATGTTTATCCTTGGGTTTATCCTGTATGGGACTCTCTGTGCTTCCTGGACTTGATTGACTGTTTCCTTTCCTATATTAGGGAAGTTTTCAACTATAATCTCTTCAAATATTTTCTCAGTCCCTTTCTTTTTCTCTTCTTCTTCTGGGACCCCTATAATTCGAATGTTGGTGCATTTAATGTTGTCCCAGAGGGCTCTGAGACTGTCCTCAGTTCTTTTCATTCTTTTTTCTTTCTTCTGCTCTGCAGTAGTTATTTCCACTATTTTATCTTCCAGGTCACTTATCCGTCCTTCTGCCTCAGTTATTCTGCTATTGATCCCATCTAGAGTATTTTTCATTTCATTTATTGTGTTGCTCATCGTTGCTTGCTTCCTCTTTATTTCTTCTAGGTCCTTGTTAACTGGTTCTTGCAATTTGTCTATTCTATTTCCAAGATTTTGAATCATCTTTACTATCATTATTCTGAATTTTTTTTCAGGTAGACTGCCTATTTCCTCTTCATTTGTTAGGTCTGGTGTGTTTTTATCTTGCTCCTTCATCTGCTGTGTGGTTTTCTGTCTTCTCATTTTGCTTATCTTACTGTGTTTGGGGTCTCCTTTTTGCAGGCTGCAGGTTCGTAGTTCCCTCTGTTTTTGGTGGCTGTCCCCAGTGGCTGAGGTTGGTTCAGTGGGTTGAGTAGGTTTCCTGGTTGGGGGTCTAGTGCCTCTGTTCTGGTGGATGAGGCTGGATCTTGTCTTTCTGGTGGGCAGGTCCACCTTTGCTGGTGTGTTTTGGGGCGTCTGTGGCCTTATTATGATTTTAGGCAACCTGTCTGCTAATGGGTGGGGTTGTGTTCCTGTTTTGCTAGTTGTTTGGCATAGGGTGTCCAGCCCTGTAGCTTGCTGGTCCTTGAGTGAAGCTGGGTCTTGGTGTTGAGATGGAGATCTCTGGGAGATTTTTGCCGTTTGATATTGCGTGGAGCTGGGAGGTCTCTTGTGGACCAGTGTCCTGAGGTTGGTTCTCCCACCTCAGAGACACGGCCTTGACACCTGGCTGGAGTGCCAAGAGCCTTTAATACACATGGCTCAAAATAAAAGGGAGAAAAAAATAGGAAAGAAAGGAAGGAAGGAAGGAGGGAGGAAGAAAGGGAGGAAGGAAGGGAGGAAAGAAGGGAGGAAGGAAGGAAGGAAGGAAGGAAGGAAGGAGGGAAGTAGGGAAGAAGGGACGGAAGAAAGGAAGAAAGAAAGGGAGAAGACAAAATAAAGTAGGATAAAATATAGTTATTAAAATAAAAAAATAATTATTAAGAAGAAAAATTTCTATTAAAAAAAAACAAAAAAACGGGTCGGTCTAACCCTAGGACAAATGATGAAAACAAAGCTATACAGACAAAATCTCACACAGCAGCACACACATACACACAAAAAGAAAAAAGGGGAAAATAATAGTATATCTTGCTCCCAAAGTCCACCTCCTCAACTTGGGATATTTCGCTGTCTATTCAGGTTTTCCACAGATGCAGGGCACTTCAAGTTGACTGTGAAGCTTTAATACGCTGCTTTTGAGGCTGCTGGGAGAGACCTCCCCCGCTCCTCTTTGTTTGCACAGCTCCTGGGGTTCAGTTTTGGACTTGGCCCCGCCTCTGCGTGTAGGTCGTCCGAGGGCGTCTGCCCTTCGCTCAGACAGGATGGGGTTCAAGGAGCACCTGATTTGGGGGCTCTGGCACAGGCCAGGGGGAGGGAGGGGCACAGATGCGGGGCGAGCCTGCGACGGCAGAGACCGGCGTGACACTGCATTGGCCCGAGGCGCACCGCGCGTTTTCCCGGGGAAGCTGTCCCTGGATCACGGGGCCCTGGCAGTGGCGGGGTGCACGGGCTCCCGGGAGGCGCGGTGTGGAGAGTGACCTGTGCTCACACACAGGCCTCTTGGTGGCGGCAGCAGCAACCCTAGCGTCCCACACCCGTCTCTGTTGTCCGTGCCGACAGCCGCGGTTCGCACCCGTTTCTGGAGCTCCTCTACGCGGGGCTCTTAATCCTCTCTCCTCACGTCCCAGGAAGCAAAGAGGCAAGAAAAAGTCTCTTGTCTCTTCGGCAGCTCCGCGCCCGTTTCTGGAGCTCCTTTAAGCGGCGCGCTTAAACCCCTCTCCTCGCACACCAGGAAGCAAAGAGGGAAGAAAAGGTCTCTTGCCTGTTCGGCAGCTTCAGACTTCTCCCGGACTCCCTCCCGGCCAGCCGTGGTGCACTAACCCCTTCAGGCTGTTTTCACTCTGCCAACTCCAGACCTTTCCCTGGGATCCGATCCGACCAAAGCCGAGGCTCAGCTCCCAGCCCCGCCTGCCCCGGCGGGTGAGCAGACAAGCCTCTCGGGCTGGTCGGCACCGATCCTCTGCAGGAATCTCTCCGCTTTGCCCTCCGCACCCTGTGGCTGCGCTCTCCTCCGCGGCTCCGAAGCTTCCCCCCTCTGCCACCCGCAGTCTCCGCCCGCGAAGGGGCGTCTAGTGTGTGGGAGTCTTTCCTCCTTCACGGCTCCCTCCCACTGGTGCAGGTCCCATCCCTATTCGTTGTCTCTGTTTATTCTTTTTTCTTTTGCCCTACCCAGGTACGTGGGGAGTTTCTTGCCTTTTGGGAGGTTTGAGGTCTTCTGCCAGCGTTCGGTGGGTGTTCTATAGGCGAAGTTCCACATGTAGATATATTTCTGATGTATCTGTGAGGAGGAAGGTGATCCCCGCGTCTTACTCTTCCGCCATCTTCTCGCCTCGATGACAGTGTATATTCTGTCAGTGGATAAATATATTCAAGATTCATAGGTTTTCTTGCAACAAATTTATAAGAACTCATGTGAGAATTTATTTTATGTAAATTGTATATCATTAGGACTATGGGTAGAATTTAGGCTAAGTAGCTTAAATTTATCTGAAAATTTGGATTGTTTTGATTTAAAATACTATTAGTTTATTCTTTCCTTCCAGAACTTTTGGGGTGATATTCTGTTTTAGTATTCTGTTTGTAACTGCTTCAGTAGTTCATTTATAAGGTGGATTTCTCTATCACTCGTGAGCATTGAAAGTTCTCCCAGGTTATGGAAACAATACATAATCATCCTGTAAAAGTTAGAATATTAACCAATCTCACCAGACTATTTTAAGCTATTTCTAAGACATATATACATATATATATTTTAAATAACCACAATAATTTGTTAATGGATACAGTGAATAAAAGATGTAAATTGTGACATCAAAAACATAATATGCAGGGGAGTATATAAATGTAAAGCTTTTGTATACATTCAAAGTTAAAGTTATTAGCTTAAAATAGACTATTATAAATATAAGTTGATTTACATAAGCTGCCTGGTAACTACAAAGCAAAAACCTATAGTAGATACACAAAAGACAAAGAGAAAGAAATCTACACATGCCATTACAGAAAATCATCAAATCACAAAGTTAGAGAACAAGAGAGGAAGAAAGGAAAAAATAAATTACATGTCTGCCAGAAAACAGTTAATAAAATGGGAATAGTATGTCCATATCTATTGATAATTACTTTGAATGTAAATGTATGAAATTATGTGATCAAAGTGGCTGAATGGATAAAAAACCAAAACAAAACAAAAAACAAGACCCAACTGCATGCTGCATACAAGATACTCACTTTAGCTTCAGCTTTAAGGAAATGGATAGACTGAAAGTACAGGGATGGAAAAAGATATACCAGGCAAATGGAAGGCAAAAGAAAGCAGGTAGCCATACTTATGTCAGACAAAGCAGACTTTTATCAAAGACTGTACAAAGCAGTGAAGAAGGTCATTATATAATGATAAAGAGATCAATTCACCAAGAGAAGACAACATTTGTAAAAATTTGTGCACCCAACATAGGCGCATCTAAATATATAAAGCAAATGTTAACAGACCTGAAGGGAGAAATGAACAGCAACATAATAGTAGGTGACTTCAAAACTCCACTCTAAACCATGGATAGATCATCCAGATAGAAAATCAATAAGGAAATATTGGACTTAAACTACACATTTCCCAGATGTACTTAACAGACATTTAACTCTAGTTTCACTTGAAATCTAGAAAACTTTGTATTTCTAGTTATCTTTGTACTTGTACTTCTTTTAAACATTAAAAAAAATCCTTTTTTCCCTGTTTCGTTTAACCCTTTATAAAAATAATAATTGTAAAATTCTATTTTGTCAGAACATATTTATATTACTCTGTCACTCTTGTTTTTATCTTTATTATTAGATCTACTATTAAATCTGTATGGTCTTTTTACCAATGTAATGAATTTATATACATTGTTTTATTTGTAGAAGTGTTTTAGGCTATGAATTTCCCTCTGATCATTGCTTTAAATGTAATCAGAGTCTGATATATAGAATATTCATTATTCTCATTCTTTAAAAATTTGGAGACTTTGGACTAGGTTTCTTCAGGCATTTTTTGGTTGGATGAAACTCATCTGTAAGAAAGGATCATGGATATTGCATTTTCTGAGTTCTTTCAAATGTAAATTCTAATTCTGTAGTCTTGATACTTAACAGATAGCATGGTTGAGTACAAAATTATTGGTTCAAACTTTCTTTTCTTGATCTTCTTATAAAGGTTACTTTATTCTGTCCTTGCTTTGCATATTGATTTTGAAAAATATGATGCTAGTCAAGTTCTCTTGCCCTTGTAAATTATTTTTTTCTGGAGGCCCTGAGGATTTTTTAATTTCTAAATTTGAATAGTTTTACTAGGAGAAATTTTAGAATTAATCTTTCTAGGTCAAAGTTCTCAGAACTTAGTTAGCTCTTATGTAGATTCAGATCTTCTTTTATTTTTGGAAGGTTTTCTTGAATTATAGTAAAAAATAATAGTTCTGTTTTACTGTATGGTTTTCCTTCTTTAGGATCTCCACTTATACCTATGTTGACTTTTCATTGCCAATTTTTAAACTTTAGCCAATTTCTCCCTGACTCCTTTTACTTCTTTTTAAAAAACTTTCAAATTCTCTTTGTTGTTTTCTTTAATGCTTCTCATTAAATTTTCATTCAGATCCGTTTTGAGTATGATGTATGCACCATGTAATTGAACTTACTTTATGATATGGTATTACCTTCTATTGCTTTCCTGAAGTCAACTAACTCTTGTTTCATTTCTTCTTGTTTTAGTCTCCATTTTGGTTCTTAGATTTTGGGTTTTTAATTTTATGTGTCTTTTTGTATATCCAATAGTTTGAGGGTAAATAATTCAGTTTTGCTTGTTATGTTACACTTTTCTTCAAATTCGTGATCATTTATTTGGGAGAATTTTATCAGCTGAAATTTTAAATTTAAATTGCTGTTTTCTTTTTATAGTAGTTTTGTATAGAAGAAAACCACACATATCTATATATTTGTTTGATTGACTTGACAGATTATATTTAGGTTTTTTTTCCCCCATATTTCTTGTCCAAGTTTGCCATCTTCTGTCAGAGTAGAAGATTGCAGTTTCTTTAATAGGTGGCTTGGGGGCATGGCTGGGAGGGGCTGTAGGGTGAAGAGTTGTGTGTAAGATTTCTTCTTTTAAAATATTGTCTGGAAGGATCCTAAAGTAACTGTCTTCATTTTTTTTTTTCCCCATCAGTCTCCAATGGGCATGTCTTTCCTTCCCTTTTATTCTGTTTTCTTCTAGAATGTTTCTTTTCAAGATTGTCTCCTTAAACACTGCATCCAATTTTAAGTCCTTTCCCTGTAGTTAGGGCTGTGATCTTCCAGTAGTCTTTATCAGTATTTTATCACTTAGGATGATTTTAGCTTAATTAATTGCCTCTTCTATGCTCTGCATACTTTTTCTCAATATTATTCTCTCTCTCCTTCTGCTGCCCTCGAACTCCCAGTTTTCTGAATAGGTGGCAGTTTTAGAGAAAACTTTGCTGGAAATCGGTATTTATTTTTCTAAATACAGACAATTTAAATTTATAGTGATTTTTATCTTTTATATATTCTGAAAGTGTGATAATTGTACGGATTTATTTGTGTTTGTTGATATGTGTCATTTTCTTAGAGGATGTGTGGTAGGATTCATATTTAGGTAGCTGTGGTTACCTTGACTTCCAGAACCAGCACTCTTAACCACTGTGTCCCTCATTAATATTGTCCCTTTGGATTTTGCCCGCAGTTTCTCTTTTGATGGGCTCTGAAATAATTTGTTTGAGCTCTGTTTATGAAACTGGAGAAATTACTCAGATGCCAAGTTGTATCTGCTTTCCCCGTCATCTCCTTTCAGGGATATGTACAAAATTGGTTCCTTTGTAAGCTTCAGACAAAACACTACACCAAAATATAGAAGCACAGCACAGAAAAGCAGACAACAACAATTAAAGAAACCCCTCCAGTTCAAAACCCACATGCCAGTCTCACCCACAAGTTCAGAAATGCTCAGATACCTCTGGATGCTAGTTTAGGCTGATGCTGGGCCCCATGCAGTATAGAACATGTACCTCACCCTGACTGTGTGACAGACTCTGCTAGGATGTGTGGGGATCAGTGAAAGTCTCATAGAGAAGGTGATATTTGACATCAAACTTAAAAAGTAAGCTGGATTTTTTTCAAAGTAAACAGGAAAGGGAGAGGAAAAGCCCTTTAAAGCAGAAGTTTCACTTGATCAAAATCATGAAGGTATTAAATGCCTGAGCTGTTTGCACAGGTAATCTTAAGTGGCTTTAACACGTGTGGCTGAGAGTGTGGTTGCAAGGTGTGGATCTGGGGGAAAGAAGTGATGCGAGATGGGGCTGGGACAGTGGCTGGAGTCACATTTGAAAGACTTTGCTTGCTTGCCACGTCACTCATTCACAAAGAACAGTATGATCCAGATTGCCTTTTTTACTAAGAAAAATGAAGAAAATTAAACACCTGCTGGTAAAGCTGATCGATTGTTAGGAAGATACATTTGTCACCTGTAACACAAACTGTTTTTCAGGGGAAAACCAAAACTGTATCAAATAAGTTTATTTTCAGAACTAAGTAAACAGTTTTTATAGTCAGTGGCTGTTAGTTCATTGTTTTCAAAACCTGGTTGATAAAGTTCAAGAATTTATTTTAAATATTGGTTTAAGGATATTGGAATGACCAGACACCTGAGTAGAGGAGCTTTCTCATTTACACAACAATCCTCCAGTGAATGGTTCTGCACATTCTCCAGTGTTGACCTCTTCAACTTTGTTTCAACGCCTAGCATGATGTAGACACTAAAAGAATGATAAAAATGTGTTGAAAAAATAGAGAAAAAAGAGAAAGAAAAGAAGGAAGACCTTCTCTTGGTAGAGCAAGATAAGTTGATTGTTCAATCCATGGCTGCCACATGGAGATTTTTGCTTAAGATCTTTCCAGTGTTCATACTTAAGAACATACCATAGGTGGTTTACTTCAGTGAGGCAACATTCCTCTACCACCAACTAAAATGTAAACACTCTTGAGAGCTGTGAAGCCTTATCAACCAATAAAATTTAGAGATAATTAGTAGATAGATAATAACAAAATGGGGCATGGCATAGGTGCCAAAGGCTACCTTCAGATCCTCTGCCTCAAGGATGGGGCATTTCATTCCACAAGGGCACTGAAGAGGGAGGCCAAAAGGATCCAAGGACAGACATCTGTGTGTTTTTCTTAACATTTGTCCATATTGGGCACGGTTAAAATAATGCCCCTTGTTCAAGCTCTGAAATAACCTCAAAAACAATTTAAAAAGATAAAAGTCCTATGCTCAATTCTTTCTAGAGTATACTCTGGGAAGAAAGTTAGAAATAAGGGAAAGTTTGTTAATTTTGTCAAATACCCAGAGTTAAATGATGACCTTATTCAAAGAGGGTTAAGAAATAGTTTTGATGCTTACTAGCTACCCATAAACTTGAAACTTGGAGTTTATATTTGAAACAGAACAAGCCAGGCCCTACTAAGAAGAAGGCAATAATTAACTTGGTGTTTGACAAATTTTTCCAAACCTAGTCCATACAAATACCCCTTGTTTCAATTTTATTAGATGTTAAGACTACTCCTGAAAATGCAAAGTTCAATGTCTCCAAAGTAGGATGATATGTGATTTTTAAATTTTGGACCATATGGAATTTTGTCTAGTTAACTGTGTGTGTCTGGAAGCAGAGTAGCTCCGTGAAGGGATGTTACCCATTGCTGATAGATGTAGAATTCAGAACTGTGGCCTGAACATCAGAGCACATGTGAGTAAATTGTGGAGGTAATTGGTAGTAGTGGTAGTCCACAGCAAGCAACTTTCTTAGTGCTGCTGTAAAAGCACCATTGCCGGACTACATGCTGAGAAAAAAACCCCAATATATGTACTGCATTTCGTTGTTGATTGGGAGAGGGCCATAACTCCTCTATCTATCCCTTTCCCACCCCCACTCCTGGTCCCCCTTCCTAAGGTAGAGAAGTAGGATGTAGCCTGGTGATGTTCAGTAAAAATTCATTGTGTTCTTTACTACTTAGGATCAGATAGTACAAACTGTCACTTCAATTCTTGACTAAAGCAGATTGATTGGGGGGGATGAGGGAAGCCTAGGGCACAAAAAAGATATAGGGGTTGTGTTGTTTCCTTCCAAATTCCCTTTTCAGTTATTCATAAAGGATGACAAAAATGATATTCCAAATGAATTTTACGTAATTTAAAATATTGTGAAGCAATCAACAAAATAGTCACCAAATAACTCTGGTTGTTGGTGATGCAGCAGCATTCCATTTGTGTGTGTGTGTGTGTGTGTGTGTGTGTGTGTGAGAGAGAGAGAGAGAGAGAGAGAGAGAGAGAGAGAGAGAGAGAGAGAGAGAGAGAAAGAGGCAAGAGATGTATATCTGGGCTATAAAGATAACGTTTGCCACTCAGAAATTGAAGGCTGCTCTTATGTTGCCTGCACTGCAGATTTGGCACTTAACAGTGTTCCAACACTTTGGCTGCTTGTAACTGTGCTTTCCCCTTTGACCACCATGGAGGAGCTTTTTAGCTTCATAGACTGTTTTATTGCTCTGGATAGTCTCTTTAATGGGATGTAACCCAGTTTCATGACATTATTTTGTTCAGTTTACTCAGAAAATCATGGTATGGTTTGTGTTCTCTCTCTCTCCTTTTCCTTTCCTTATCTCTCCCAATGCAGGGAAAAATTATGAAATTATAGAATTAATGGGCACTGAAAAGTTGGAGAGACTGAGATCATAAGTAACTAAACTGATTTTCTTGCCGAAATGGTATAATTTAGTGATACTTTTTATAAATGTGATTCAAGCTGTGGCTTTTCTGAAAGATCAGAAGTCACGTTATAAAAAAAAGGAGGGGAGGATCATAACTTCATAGCTACGAATCAGCAAGATGACCCTACTTTCACTGGTAGGATTTATATAATTTCAGTCACTCTAAATCTTGAGAGAGATTTATTTATAAAATGCCTAGCTGGAAAACAAAACAAAAGATGAACCCAGGACAGTTAAACAAATGAGGCATTTACCTAAATCTGTCTTTGAATGTCAGAAACAATAGGAAATCTCTGTAACATAGGTGTGTGTATTCTGACTGGAATACTGGGCTTTGAGTTGGAAAAATCTGATTTGACTGTGTGACCTTTAGACGTGGAATGTAACCTCTTTTGGTTTTAATGTTAATTGGCTTTATGTTAATTTGGTTAAAAATCAATCATGTTGGTGTAAAAAAAAACTTTAAAGTGATAAATGACAAGTTTATGTTACATTTTTGAAGTTAAGCAAGGTAAGAGTTGGCTGCTTTGGGTTCTCAAGGCAGTCTTATATCTCTGAGTGGGCCCCTGCTAGCATCCCAGAACATATCTCTTTTACAAAAGACCTGGGTTTAAAAACTGGCCAACTTTGTATTTGAATAAATTACCTAATTTCTCTGAATCTCTGTATTGTTATCTGTAAAACGAAAATAATTTTAGGCACTACTGCTGCCCATAACAATGTTATTAATCTCATGGTCACTGCATGGATTTGCAGTTAGACAATTGAGCTTAGCATAAAATTAGATTCTGGTTTTGAACACATCGCTATACATTTTTAGGTTTCAGTGTTATTAACTACAAAATTAAGTATTAAGTGCTTGGTGCCTAAGACCAGTTTGGCATAAACATTTGTGTGATATGGCTTCCTGTGCAGACTTCTATAGCCCTTTCCTCAGTGAGCTCTTTTGAGGAAACCTTTTCCTTCTGATGAATGCTTCCAGTGCCAGTTCATGCATCTGTAAGAAAAAAGCAGGCCAGATACTCTGTTATTATTCACATTGCAGGAAACACTGAGAAGAGCTCAACGAAAGGAATGGCAGCCTAAAATTAAAGATCCGTTTGGTGTGCGTGGTGTGTGTTTTTAACATGTGGTTCTTTTCCCCCTGCTATCAGTAAACTTGATGACTAATAGTGTATCCAGTTGCACAAATATAGAGAGAAAAGTTGGAATTAGTGTAAAACAAGATGGTAAAAAAACCCATTCATTAATCTAGAGATTCTATAAATAATGAAGATGCTGCAATAGTTTGTAAAGGAGGTTACTCTGCTGTTTCCAGGTACCATCTTTTGAGCTACTACTGGGCTTACTGATGTTCTGTTTGAGACTGTTAATACCAGTGTCAAAAATAATCCTAAATAGCTCTTCAGACTCTGGTTTTAGCTTTTTGACTTATCTTCCTTTTTTTTGTATGGGTAGTCTGTGTTTGGGTTGTGTGAACAAACAATGAGGGAAAATCCTGAACAGCTAAATCTTTTAATATTAAAACCTGTATGTTCTGCACTTTACAGTTTGCTAACACTTTTGAGTGCCAGTCTTTCTGTAGGACACAGTAATAGATTTATTATTTTTTTATGGATGGCAAAATGAAAAATTGGAAAAGTCAGATGACTTTTTAAAAATTATGTTGCAAAAAATAAGACAATAACAGTAACAAAGTACACTGACTGAGTGCTTCCTTGTGTGTTAGATGTTATTCTAAGCCCTTAATCCTCATAATACTTAATCCTCACCACAACCTATAAGTGTTCATCAGAAGCAATAGGTGAGAACTGGGGCACTCCAAACACAGGGAGAAGAGTGTGAAAAGAGCTTTTAAACAAGTAGGCAGGTGCTGAGAATGAGAATAGTGTTCAAAGTGGAGGAGGGATGAAGCTGAAACAGTAGCAGGACCAGATCATGGAGGGCCTCATATACCTGCTGCAGAGTTTGGATTTTATCTTCTAAAACAGGGATAGACAAATGCTTTTTGTAGAGAGCCAGATGGTAAATGTTTTTGGCTTTGTTGGCCACTTGGTCTTTGTTGCAACTTCTCAGCTTTGCTGCTGTAGCACAAAAGTAGCCACAGACAATATGTAAATGTGGGCATGGCTGTGTTCCAATAAAACTTTATTTACAAAAACAGGTGGCAAGTGAGCAGAATTTGGACAATGGGCTATTATTTGCTGACCCTTATTGTAGAAAATGTTGAACCACTAAACTTTGAAGGCAAATAGAGCATGAGACATGCATTGCTTCTTCCAAAAGGTCTTCCTCACCTGATGATTAAATTGAGGCATATAGCAATTATTTTCCCCACTCTGTCAAGGAAGAATGATTCCATGGGAATAATGACTAGGGCACTTTCTCTAGAGAGAGTGAACATAGGTCCTGCTTACCTGGGATAGGCTGCTTTATATCTGTTGCTCAACATTATAACTAATAGCACTCCTTTCATCCTCACAAGTTTCCCTATTGGGATAAGTTATATATGGTCGTCTTATTTTAAACCTAAAAATGGGTTCATTTTAGAACTTCCACATAGGGATAGACATTGGTCCTAACCTTTTGTAGATGGTGTGATGGGTTGAGAACACCACCATCTGGAGTGGAATCCTGCCTTTGCTCCTTATTAGCCATGTGGACTTGGGCTAATTGTCCATTTTCTCCAAGTCAGGATTTCTTTCCTTGAAAATTGAGAGTAATAGGTCCTTCCTATATAATAAGGGCTATGTGAGTATAATAGAATGATGTTTGTAAAAGTTCACGGGGAAAATTATTTGTCAAGTGTTATCCATGTGGAAGTGAAGAAGAATTGCAAGGTGGTAGGGCTTTGTACCCAGATGGAAAGGACTTAACCCAGCTTCCACGATTATCATTTATGGGGCCTTGCAGAATTCATTGCTTCTCTTTGAGTCTCAGAGCTTATTTGGGGCTAATAACACCACCTCTTCAGAATGGTAATTGTTAAGATAATGTGTGTAAACTGTTGAGCACAGTACCTGGTTCATAGTTAGCATTTAGTAAAAAATGCAGTTATTATTTTTTGAACAATCACATTCCATGTCAAAGCTTCTATGCATCTTTACTTTGACACGTGCCTCAGATTATTTACCTCCATTCACCTCCTGTAGTGTCAAAATTTTGGAGTTTTTTTGTGTTTTATTTTTACAGTTTTAAAGCCATATCCACTCAGCAGTGTTCCAAAATCGTAATGAAGATACTGGTATTGATGAAGAAGATGATGATGATGATGATAGTAACTTATTGAACAGTTTTTAGGTTATAGGCATCTCTAGATGAAGCATATTTCCTGTGTGGTCTAATATGGTTAATGCTAACTTCATCTGACTTTCGAGACTCTAATGCACTTTTGAGTCCTTGATTTCTGGGACCATTCTTGGGTCATGTTAGAGCTCCCTGTGGTGTTTCTTCAATAGGAAAGCCCAGATGAGATCACAGCCTAAGGAAGGAGGGCTGTGAACACCATGTTATTTCTCTCCTAATGCTTTTCCTATACCTTTCTATCACATTTGCTTGAAGACCTGAAAATAATTGGTTGAAACTGCTATTCACTTTTATCTTTCTATCCACATTTGACAAGTATGTTGCTTCATGTAACATGCATTATAAATGGCTTGAATCTAATAAGTAGTTCTTTTTGGTCATGCAATCTGTTTTCCTTCTTCCTTCCTTGAGAGGGAAATTACAATCTTCCAAGACTCCTTCCATTTCTATAGAATGTGGGTGCTAATTTGAAAGCAGTCTCATAAAATGGAAGCAAACAGGGTAATTAGAAATATTTATGGGCCTGTTAGTGAATATATGTGTAATTGAAATAAAAAGGCTCTCCCTGAAGGGGAAAACACTACTTTGGTTGTAGGAATAATTAGCTTGTGCTGTTACATTGAAAGAGGATAAAACCCTTTCCCTCCTGATCAGATCCATTTTTACTTCATCAGACCAAGGTGTCTCCAGAAGGACTCATTAGTATTTTTATTATTAAATTTTAATTTTTAAAATCAAAGCTAGACTTGCACATTTCTTATTCCCCTGAGATAATCACTTTCAACTCTTAGTTGATTATTTTGGTACTTATCACCATATCTCTAATAATAGGTTTATATTACTCTTTTAAAATAAGTTCTTTAAGTTTTTAAAATCAAAGTTGCATACATGTATACAGTTAAAAGAGTCATCTATTTCTACATTACCTGTTAGTAAAACCAGCATATCCATGGCACACCTTCTGTTTCTCACCTTCCTAGAGGACATCGCTTTTTGCATTTACTATCATAATTCTATTTAACATGATATTATTACTATTTCTTGACTTTTAGCTTTGAAAATGATCTATTGACTGCACTCTGGAACATGAGAATTTAGTTTTCTAAATTCCAGTCCCATTCTGTACATGGATCCTTCCTATTTTCCATCCTCCCAATATAGTTTAATCATAATTTTGGATAGATCAATATTCTGTATTTACATTATGACTATATTAAAACTATTCATGCCTGAGACATGTAACATACTTTGATTATTTTTGCTATCCTGCATAACATTTAAAAAATAGTTTTAGATTATCTTTTAAAAATACATTTGCCGATTTTCTTTGGACTCCGCACTAATTCCATCCCAAACTCTGCCACACCAGTATGTAAATCTATGCTGTATACGTTTTTTCACATCTGGTATTTTTGTTTGTCTCTGGAACAAACATCTCCTAGAGCCCTCGGGTACCTACTCATCTGGATTAATTACTATTTCTAGTATCATCCAGAGATTTTACTTTACCTCCCTCATTTTCACCTTTGACTTTCTTATGTGTTGAATTCCCTGTTCCCTGGATCCAAGATCTTCGTCTTTATTGATTTATTCCCTCATTTTGACTGGGTATAGCCTCCAGTAGCTTCCTGAAAAAAGTAGAAAACTGTATGAAAGATGATTTGTTTTATACCGTACATGACTGAAAATGTCTTTATTTTATTGTTGCACTTAATAAAAAAATTGGCCAGGTTAGAATTCTCAGTTGGATATAATTTCCTTCAGAATTTTAGACAAAAATTTTTTATGAAAATTTCTGAACATATGAAAATTTCAGGGAAATTCCATGTACTCATCAAAAAACTAACAGCTTCAGCAGTTGTCAACATGTTGCCAACTTGTTCCATTCATCTCTCCACCTACTTTTTTGTTTGTTTTGCTGGAGTTATTTTAAAACAAGTTCCAGACATTATCTCATTTCACATCTAACTGATTCAAAATAAAATAAAGGGCATTTCTTTACAATGTCATTATCACACTTAACAAAATTAGCAGTAATTCCTTTATATCTCACTAAAACAATCTATAATCAATGTTTTCTTGTTGGCTATAAATACCTTTTATAGATGCTTTGTTTGAATCAAGATCCAAAATATTTCTACTCATTGCATTTGGTGGTTATATTTTGGAAGTCTCTTTTGAGCCCCAAAGTTTCCTCTTCTCCCATATCCCTCCCTGTTTCTCCCACTCTCCCATACCATTGACTTTTATTAAAATAACAAGAATGTCCCTTGTTCTGGATTTGGTTGATTGCCTTCTTGTAGTAGGTTTCTCTATTTCTCATATTTCTTATAGACCAGAAGTTAGGTTTAAATCCTTGATTAGATTCTGGATCAATTGTTTTTCCAACAGTGTTCCAAAAGTGATAAGAGTTTGCCACTTTTAGTTATTCTAAGGCGGAGCAGTGACTGAAGTAGTGAAAGTACCCTCTCTTCTTTGTAAAGTTCTCCATAATTTTTCACCTAGAGGTTTTAATATCCATTAATGATGATTGTCTAAATCAGTATTCTCATTATAGAAGTTGTAAGATGGTGATTTTTCTAATTCTATCGTTCCTACTCTTATATTAGTTGAAAATCTGATTGGTGAACTCTTCCTCATTCAGGAGGGCTATACAGTTCATACCAGAAGAATAAGATAATCGTTTCCACTTAATTACTACAGATTTTTCTCAATTTACAATGGGGTTATGTCCTGATAAGCCCATTGTACCTTGAAAACATCATATGTCTAAATGTACTTACTACAACTAAGGTACTAAAGATCGTAGCATAGCACAGCCTACCGGAAACATGCTCAAAAGACTTACATTAACCTACAGTTGGGCAAGGCCTATTTTTATAATAAAGTATTGAATATCTCATGTA
The DNA here is from genome assembly GCF_026419965.1 of Kogia breviceps. NCBI lineage: Eukaryota > Metazoa > Chordata > Mammalia > Artiodactyla > Physeteridae > Kogia > Kogia breviceps. Next base: position 88,625,181 of record NC_081319.1, read on the forward strand.
AATTATTGAATACTGTACTGAAAGTGAAAAACAGAATGGTTCTAAGTGTATTAGTTATTTACCCTCATGATCATGTGGTTGACTTTGAGCTGACTCCTGCTGACCAGCCTCGTGAGAGATTATTGTACCACATATTGCCAGCCCAGGACAAGGTCAAAATAAAAAATTTGAAGTACAGTTTCTACTGAATGCTTACTGCTTTCACACCAGTGTAAAGTCAAGAAATTGTAAATCGAACCGTCTTTAGTTGAGAACCATCTGTAGTTTTCATAGTTATGAGTGGTGCCTTGGAAACCTCTTCTATTATCAAATGTTATCTCTCTCCTTTTATTTGTGTATCATTATGAAATAATGAAATTTTTATAGCTAATTGTTTAGCAATTGCTGTCATTATGAGTATGATGCTTTATTGACTAGTAGAAGACCCTTTCCCTAAGAAACTTAAAGGTTTCTTAAAACTGCTGATTTATACATAATTTTAATGAAAACTACTTCTTTTCACTCTGAAAGTTTGTAGAATCATTTTTTTCTTGTTCCCAGTGTTCTGAAATTTCATATGATGTAATTGTTTTCATCCATATTCCTCAACTGCTTGTTTCCTTAGTTAGCTCTTTCAGTCTGAAAATGTGTGCCGTCCCTTTCACTTTGGTGACTATTTTCCCTCCATCTTCTCTGTCTCTCCTTCTAGTACTTTTATTATTTAGATGTTTAATCCTTTACTTTTCTTATTTTTCCTCTCCTATCTTTTTCAGTCTTTGTCTTTTTGCTTTATTTTCTGGGAATTTTCCTCAAAGCAATCTCTTCTACTGGGATTTTCTTTTATTGGGATTTTCTATTTTTATGTCATTAATTTTAATTTCAAAAATCATATTATATGTTCTTTGAATACCCCTTTTATGGATCTTTTTACTCTTTCATGGATACAATATCTTCTTTATCTCTCTGAGGGATTAATAAGAGGGTTTTTTAAAAAAATGTATTTTTCATGTGTAAGGTTAGGTACTTAACACAAGACCTACCTCACTTTAAAAAAAATATATATTTATTTATTTTTCTTTTTTGGCCTCACTGTGCAGCATGCGGGATCTTAGTTCCCTGACCAGGGATCAAACCCATGCCCCCTGCACTGGAAGCACAAACCCCTAACCACTGGGCCACCAGGGAATTCCCAGACCTACTTCACTTTTGATAGCAGCTTCAAATTTGAGTGTTCCCAAGGCCAGCCTCAAGTTTGATACTTTGCTAGAAGGACTCACAGAACTCATTGGAAGCTATTATACTCACAGTTATGGTTTATTACAGTGAAAGGATACAGAATATAGTCAGCCAAGGGAAGAGATACATGGGACAGAGTCCCAGCCAGTTGAGAGCATGAGGTGCTGTCACAGTCTAGGGTACAAGTAGGCATAGATAGGAGAGCTCATGGACACTTTGCTCCCATTATATTCTCAAGTTCCCTTAACAGGGACCTGGGGACCTATCTTTTGTCTTTTTCTATTGGTTCTGGTTGTGGGAAAGGGAGTCCTGTGATATAACTGTTTTAGTTCAATTAAATACTCAGTCTTGTTCTGTATTTACCAATAGGGAGACCACAGTTGCTATGGCAGTGGTCAGATGTGGCCAGAGCCCTTGAGTGTAAGATAGGGGTATAGAAAGGAGGAGGGGTTTGAAGATGCTGAGGAGGCCAAAAGCAGAGGCACTTTTTTTAAAGCAACAATGTTTTGCCATCACCTCTATCTATTTCCAGAACCTTTTCATCATCCCCCAAAGACACTCTGTACCCATTTGGCAATAACCCCCCCATATTGTCCTTCCCCCAATCCCTGGTAACTTCTTTCTGTCTCTATGAATTTGTCTGTTCTAGATACCTTATATAAGTGGAGTCATACACTATTTGTCCTTTCATGTCTGGCTTCTTTCACTTAGCATAACATTTTTAAGGTTTATCTGTGTTGTAGCATGTATCAGAACTTTATTCCTTCTTTATGGATGAATACTATTCCATTGTATAGATATACCACATTTTGTTTATCCATTCATCTGTTGATGAACACCTGGGTTGTTTCCACCTCTTGACTGTTGTTAATAATGCTGCTATAAAAATTGGGGTACAAATATCTATCTGAGTTCCTGCTTTCAAAATTTTTGAGTATAAACCTGGGAACAAAATGGCTGGGTCATCTGGAAATTCTGTTTTGAGAAACAGAGAAGAGCTTTTGAGAATGAAGTTTATCTTTTTCTTATTGGGACACTAAAACGATGGGATTTTGTGAAGTTGTCTTGGCAGGCATTCCTCAGCTTTCAAAAAGTTTCTTTTTGAACATTTGGCTATTGTTAGGTTTTGCTGAAATGGCATTATTTATATAGAATATAATTGGAATTGACAAGAAGGTCTCAGCTGAGCAAGGTCTGTCATAATGACCTTTATTTAAGATGGTGAGAAAAGATACCAGGACACAGGCTGAGAGTGACTGCCATTGTATTTCCTGGTCCCACCTGGTGTTTGCCTTTTGTGCCTGGTCATTTACTGCCATGTTGTTCAGGAGCAGAAGAATGTGCTCGCCATCTGGAAATCTTGTGGTATAAGTTGATCTTTTTTTATTCCTGCACTCTTTGAGCATTATCTTAATTTTCTGACTCAGTTTTTTCCACACTGTTTCTGAGCCATGATTCTGTTGATTTGGTGGTGGGAACAACTATAATTACTATTCTCTTTGGAACAGAAGTGTGATGGCTGCATCATGGCCATGGAATGGAGACCTTCTTTATCAAGATGCTGTCAACTATGGCTGACATAATTTAGTGATCAACTTAAGTTAGTTGGTATTGCCTTAGAACTAGAGTTGCCAGATAAAATAGAGGATTTTAAAAATATTTATATTTAGATAAACAATGAATACTTCTTTTAGTATGAGTATGTCCCAAGTATTGCAAGGGACACACTTATACTAAAAAATTTTTCATTGTTTGTCAGAAATTCACATTTAACTATACATTCTGTGTTTTTATTTGTTAAAAATCTGGCAACCTTCCTCAGAACACCAAATGCTTGTGAGACCCTTTTTTTTCTTCAGAGCATTGTTCAGTGAATGCACTGCCTGTCTGTGTGGCTTTGTTCCATGCGTGATGCAGCTGGCTTCTGTCTCTCACACCAGTGCCCTGCAGGATACAGACAGCAAGTGTATCTAGTGATGAACCATGGTGGATAACACTGGCAAGTCAAGGATGCAATTGCCTGTATATTCTCCGTGGGGCTGAAATCCATATTAGACAGGGAGGTGATCTTCAAATTTGGGAAAAGCATGCCTGAATGGAATGTCTCAGCTGAAGTCCTGAATGAATGGAGACTATGCTTGTCTTGCCCTTGGATGGGTGGGGAATTGGGAGAAGGGGACGGAGTGCTAAGATAGGGAAGCAGGAGTCAGACCAACCACCTTTTTCGCTTTTGTGTCCAAAAGGACTGTAAGCCCAGGCGTTAGCTGATAATGAGCCATTGCCTTCAGTGCTGCCATTCAGCTCCAAGTCAGAAAGGAATGCCACCCAAAGTTGAGTCTTTTTACCTTTAAGATTTCTGCTCCCTAGTGAAATTTTCTCCTGCTGTTCTTTCTGCTCCAAGCGTTCATATACCTGAATCTTCTCCTGTTTTTATATTTTAAGCTCAATGACTATAACCACTACAGCTGCTAGGTGAAGTTAGGCAAATTTTCTATCTGTGTCCAGATTGGCTTTGAAACGAGGTTTGATAAATTAAATTATGGTCATCTATAGAGGAGTGGATGAGAAATAATGATTTGGATTCATGTCATAATGTCACAGCAGCACAGAGCTCTCTGGATCATTTTTTTTCTTCTTTCTTTCTTTCTCTCTTTCTCTCTTTTTTCCAGATGAAAGAATTCTTTATCTCTTTTCCCACCCAAGCCACCACAAGCCAATGTCCAGTATATCACAGGAAAGAGTTACTTTTTTAAACCAGGGGGGTGCTGTAAAAGGCATTTGAGGGCCTCATCTAGATAGTTTTTCAGCTTATTTTCCTTTTGACAGCTTTAAACAGCCTTTTAAAATTGCCAGGAGAGTAGATTCATATTTTTATCATTCCACCTGCATAGCATTTTAGACACATTTATATTCCTGAAAGCATAATAATACATAACATTTAGCATTTAATTTATGACTCCTGCCACATCTGGTAAAAAACTCCTTCTGAAGCAATAAATCAACTTCTTCATGTCAAATTGCCATTCATTCTTTGACCTCTTCCATAATTTATAGTTTGTGAGTGCAAAATGGGAGAAGCAGCTTAAATCAAGTGGATTTTAATTAACAATCTTAGAAAATTCAGAAGAATATTTGCAGTTTATTCATGAGGGGAAAGGACTTGGTTGCTAGAAAGAAAAAAAAAGCAGCTCATTTCCATGGGTACAAATTGAAGTCTATTCTGGGTGCTTCGAAACCACAACATGAAGATTTTTCTCTGCTTTGAGTTAGAAAGACAAAGTGATTCTGATAGAAAAAGCTGTCCAAGCTCCCAGGGCAGACTCCATTTTCTAGAAGAGCTTTTGAGGGGACAGAGTAGGGGGAGACATATAACCATCTTCTGCTTATGCAGCCTTTAACAGAGTTGCCTGGCTGCTGACACGGTGCCTTTCATGTCAAACCATTTTATTTCTAAGCTTTTCACACTGTGTCCTAAGTAGCTTCTATTAGCATTGTCCTGTCCGTTTCCTTGGCAACAGAGCTGGTCAATTTAGACACCATTAAAGAGCTGCGGAAAAAGCAACAGCCAACAGTGTGATGGGCAAAATTACAGAGAACAAGCTGAATACAATCCTCGCTGGAGGAGATGCATTTTCTTCCAGGGCCCATTTTATTGTAATTAAAATTGAAAAGCTCTTTTTAAACGGGGCCCTAGAGTAAGCACAAACCAGAGTCATCTACTCTACAACCATTGCAGCTGCATTCCTTATGTTATCTCTTTAACCTTAATGGATTGCTTGCACTTTTTAAAATAAACAAGGAGGGAAAACCTAGGGGCAATATGGTAGCTTCTTGTTATCCATCTTTAGAGTCAATATAGGATAGAGAGAGACAACTCTTTTCATATCTGAAGTCATGTTTAAATGGAGCAGGAGATCCTCCAGCTGTACATACAATGATTCCAGTTTATCTTGCATGAGAAAATAAACTTTTATTTTAGATATCATAGGTAGTCTCATTTGCTGTTTATCTCACTTCATTAGTTGTGGCGACTTCATGTAGCCATTTTCCTCCAATAACTACATGGACCATTTTGAACATGGAATCAACTAGAACTTTGAAATTTTGGGGACTGAGTTTTATGTTGGCAGTTGGCTTTGCACTTACCATTGCACTCACAGCTTTTTGTATGTAGGATAGGATGGAACATAATTTGAGGTAGGGGAGATCTTTTCTCCCAGTACAGGATATGTTAAGAATTCCTTGTCCTCTGGGATGAATGTAAGTTAATTTATATACTGTGTATATTTGAAAATGAGACAAGAAGATTGATTACTTCTATGGGGACTTGAAGGTAGCTTCAATATCATTTTCACTTTAAGAAGTTGGACAGAGAGTTTGTATTTAGGAATTGGGAATTTTTGATACTATTGTCTATACTATGGTGGGTGCACTGGGATTCTTCAGTGTTTGCATCTTTTATGCTTTTAAGTTAGTCTCATCTAAATGGAACCTTGTAAGGCAGTGGATGCCTGTTCATAGAACATATCAAAGCAGAGACATAAAGCTTACTGTTGGAGACATCTTAAGTGGGAATCATGCCCCAGTAGAACGCTCAATTTCATGACTTCTAAAATCCGTTCTTACACTGATATTTCATGATCTTGTCCCTGAAGATGGACAAAATGTGTGTTCCCCAAAGTAGCCCAGTAATTAGTGGGAGAAAATGACCCCTGCACTTCATTTTCTACATTTATCTGGGAATATGCTTCATCTCTTCCTATAGGGCTCCTCTGTTTTGGCGGGGGGGTGGGGGTGGGGTGGGCAGGGTAATACAGAAATGTTCATTTCCAAGCCTTTTGGATTCCTCTCTTACCTGGTCAACAAATATAATACATGACTCTGTGTTCGTGAAAGTTCTTGATCGAATGTTACTAGGGTCATAAAGTTTCTGAGATTCCTCTGTGTTTTTTTTCATGCAGTAAGAATCAGCCTGAATCACGTTTCCTGTTGAAGGGGTTACTAGAGCCTTAAAATCATTCCAATCAGGATCTCCATGGCTAGATAACAAAGATGCCAATTAATGTTGGTTGTAAAGGGGAACAGCAGGGCCCACCAGTCATTTTCCCATATGGCACACAAGAACAATTAGATACATAGGCTGACATTTCATCTTTGGAATTTACATAATGTATACTACGGTGATTGATAGGAAAGAGGTCCATAGATGTGACAGACTGACAGAGGATTAGGGCAGAAGCCGTCCATCTTTTTCATTATGATGACTATTTTAACGAACAGACCAACTCATTTCTGCAGTCTGTTAAATCATTTGACAGTATAAACATCTGGAGAATAGCCCTGGGAATTGTGTTTGTCAGGTGAGGGCTCTTTGGCTGGCAGGGAGGGGTTGTGGGATTCTTCTGGGGCTGCTGATTCTGGGGAGAACCACTAGCTGCCCATCATAGGAGACCCTGCCTTTCTTGACACTAGGGGCTCAGGATGTGGAAAAAATTTGTGCCACCAAGACAGTCTCCAGCGGAAAGTACTTTTCTGTCCTTTTACATTCTTTCAGAATTCTCTCCAATGTCAAGTCTCTCTTAGTTTCCTGAGCTCTGAACCTGATTCATTGAATAACTTTGAGCAAATGACGACCTCTCCTAACCTCTTGTTTTCTCATCTGTGAAATGAGGATTCCCTCTGACACCCAGTTCCCTCTCCCGGTAGAATAACTCTTTCTGAAAAGCATTTTGGTCTCCATAGGGAAAGGTGTCATATGGCAGCACAGAATTATATTTGATTCTGTACCATCCACAAGTTCAGTGTGTGTGGTCCCAGCCTGGCTGATAAGCAAGCTAAGTGTTTCTCTGTGTGTGTAGGTAATAACACTTGAGAGAGGAGGCCATTTAAATTTCAAAATTTGAAGCATTAGATACCATTTTTTTCCATGCCCCTGTCCCACTAGAACAGGGTTTCTAGCTTTGGCACTATTGACATTTGGGGATGAATAATTCTTGGCTGTGAGGAGCTGTCCTGTGCATTGTAGACTATTTACTAGATACCAGTATCACCTTCCCCTCCTTCCCTGAGTTGTGACAAGCAAAAATGTCTCCAGACATTGCCAAATATCCTCTAGGGTGCAAAATTGCCCAGTTGAGAAACTCTCCTCTCAAATGTGCTTGGGTAGTCATCCCAGCAACTTGAGATGGGGGTTGTGCTTGAATCTGGCCTAGGCTGGTGCTTATATAAACTAGCTGGTAGCTTCCAAGGTTTGAAGCAAATTGAAGAAAGCAAAAAAAAAAAAGTCCCATTTTTAATATTTGAGTACAGCTAGTTACATGATAGTCTGCTGGCATTTTCCCCCACTGGATTGCTGCTGCCTCTCATAGTGGTAGAACAAACAAGGGATGCTGGCCTCTGCACCCTGAGCTTTTCTTAGTTGAAGACTGAGGGAACGTTGGGTCTATTTAAAGTCTATGGATTGAAAAGCAGACACCCAGCCTTGCTGTAGGAGATACAGTCTCCTCTACTAATGATGTTATTTATATGTTTTCTTGGAAAAACTTCCTGCTTCACAGTTGCAGCCCATTAGCTGGTTTTGTATCCAACAAGCATACCCATTGATTCTTCCTATATGCAGGATGTGATAGAAAAAGTTTGCACTGTGCTGGGCTGGCATAGTCTATAAACATGATGTAATCATTGTTCCATAAAACAATCAGGAAGGACCCTGGCTGAAATAACTAAGAGATGAAATATTACATCTACCACAGGAGGCCAGAGAACAGAAAGGTATTTGGATTTGGTTAATTATTCTGTCTGCCACCTGAAAATGCTGGGTATATTTTTTTGAAAAGCAAAATTAAACGTTATTGGAAGAGGATATTTTTCCTGAAAGAAACCAAGTGTTTAAGAATTTAAAATCCTTTTTCTTTTCCTCAAAGAAAATGCCACTGTCACACACCTGTGTCCATTGACTGCAATTTTCTGTAGTGTAATTTATCAGACACCTTACCTAACTGGAATTTAACTGACAGCTTCACCTTTCCAGGAAATGAATATGAAATCAGGAGGTTAAAACAATTCTCTTGGCAATCAGAAGAGATCTCCAAAAACCCATGCGTTAAGGTTTCTGTGTTAATTGATCAATTAAATCATGAATTTCTTCACATCCATTTCAACACATCCATTCAGTGAGGACCCGTTCCCAGGCAAGATGAAGCTCTTACTTCTTCTAGGCTCCATGCTCTCTAGGCTGAGAGTCTAAAGTCTCAACACCAGGAGTGTTGTCTAGAGGGGGAATGTGGGCTCCAGGAGGGCATATTCTCTTGGCTCTTTGGACTCTGTGGCCTAAATGGGGAGGGGCACTGCTGGAAGAAGGACAGAGTAAAGCCCTTTAAAGGCCAGAGACCAGAGAGAAGGGACTCCTTTACCTACTTGTCTTAACAATCAACCCGGTGCCAGAATGTGGTTGAAATGAGACAGATGTAGTTGGCATGAGTTAAACATGCACAAACCACTGAGAAGAGTACCTGGCACATGTAGACACTCTATAGGTGTCAGCTATCTATACTGTTATGAGTGCTGAGAAAACCAACCCAAGTTTTGGCTCTTGGTATGTTTTGGGTACACTTCAAAAAACAGAGATCACTTGAAAAAAGAAAAAATTAAAAAAAAAATTCTACCCTGTTGGGGGTCTGGTGTGCAGTGTCTACAAACAGCAACCTCCTCAGTAGTGTATGCAGCCTGTTGCCTTTATGGGTTGCCCTTAGGGACCTTGGAGACAGCCCTTTCCAGTGGACATTCATGTATGGCCTCACGCTGTCCCCAGTGTAGGTTCCAGACAGGTATGCACGGTGCATTTGGAAAGCCCTAGGGCACAGTGGCCAGGGTCCACATTGGCCAAGGTGTAATGTCCATCCACACCAAGCTACAGAACAAGGAGCATGTGATTGAGGCCCTATATAAGGGCTAAGTTCAAGTTCCCTGGCCACAGGAAGATCCACATCTCTAAGAAATGGGCATTTACTGAATGTAATGTGGATGAATTTGAAAACATGGTGGCAGAAAGGCGGCTCATCCCAGATGGCTATGGGGTCAAATGCATTCCTAATTGTGGCCCCCTGGACAGATGTTGGGCCCTGCACTCATCAGAGCTTTGGTGATGTCTCCTCCTTACTCATGTCCACCAATAAATCCTACTCTGCTGTTAAATAAATAAATAAATAATGTTTTATTCAAACAAATAAAATTTCCAGCACTGCTCTCTTCAGAGGGCATTTAAATGGTGCTGCGAACTTGGAGGTTTGGGCTTACAGGTTTGGTGGCACACTGAAGAATTGTTGAGGGCTTATAATCACCTGTGGTCTGTGGATTAGCACTTCTGTCAGTCAGTTCATGGTGGCCAACACCTTATACTGGGTCTTGTTTTACCATCTTATAAATATTCAGGTTGGTCAAGGGAAGACACTGTTGACAGTACGGACAAAACAGTCTGAAGTCACCAGTACAGCTGGAAGAACTACTCAAACTGTATCCTGTAAGTGGTTGATCAGTTTTATCCCTTTAAGGATTGACTATGATTTTGACCTTATAGCTCAGTTGTTGGGTCAGGTGCTCACTGATCTGTTATTCAGACTTCACTTTCAGAGGAATGGTTGGCTTGCCTATTTTTAAAATGTGTAATAAATTAAAAGAAATTCTGGCTATATGAGTTACTGATTCTATTATTCTTAGTAGTCTGCTTTGGGAATCCTTTAAGAATATTGCTGGGCTAGCTGTGTCAAAGCACAGATGATAAATTGTCTTATAAAACTTTAAAAGTGATGTGGCAACTTTTTTCCCTCTTGATCACCTTTGCATCATTGAATTCCGCATGAATCCAGAGTGGGACTGACTGTGGATTTTTCTGAGTTAACAAATCAAGGTGTCAAGTCAGGCTGGCTTATTACTTCTGAAAGCCAGCAATTCTGTCCCAAAGTCCGAAAATAGTAAGGGGCTCCAGAATGAATCATCTCAATTCATTTTAGGCTTTCCATTTCCACTGAGTAATTTTTAAAATTCATCTAGCTGGGGAGAAGCCTAACCAGTGGGACTGTGACAAATCAGGGCCGGAAACTTGATAATGAAAAGGAGGACTTGGTACTATCAAACTTTAAATGTTTGTTTGGGCAAAACGTGCTGCCATTCACACAGTAAGAGGCTGGATGTAAGTCCGAGAGAGTGGTCCAAAGCTAGTTAAAAGCTGCAGGATTTATTTTATGCCATGTTGATCATTTCAGGTTATCAGAATTAGTTCTCCAGAAAGATAACTGTGTAGCGGCATAAAATACATTCAAAACATGAACATATTACTTTCTGAAATAATAAGGTCATCTGGTAGGGAAACACTTGTTTCTTTTCCTCCTGTCCTTGGTTCATTCCTCTTTAAACTGGTACTGCCTTTCTCCTTCCTCATTAATAAATCTTTTTGTTTCCTACAGAGGAGAATACATAAATCCTTCCTTTCTCCTCACAGAAAAGCCTGTATTTTATGTGTATGTTTTCTACTCACTCTCATTTGTGATGAATTTGTGGTTAGAAAGAACCCCACATTGCCCTGTTCTGTCAATCAACTGAAGGGGAGCTGGGAGTTCACTCATGTAAACTTGCAGGAGAATGGCCACATATTTTTAATATCTGCATTTTATAGGAATATTAATAGGATGATCACTCTCAGTAGGTTCTTGAGAAAATAAGTCACTTAAACCCCCCCCCCCATATCATTCAGTGGTCTCTTGAGATTAGATATTAAGCTGAGGCTTGTGACTCAGCATCAAGACTGAATCAGAAAAAAAATTTAAGTGGGTAGAGTTTTTCTTTGGGGAGATGATCTCCTTTGGGGGCACGTGGTAGGGTCTAGTTTTCTTTTTTTAAAAAAATACTTATTTATTTATTTGGCTGTGCCAGGTCTTAGTTGTGGCATGCAGGACTTTGATGCTGCATGAGGGATCTTTAGTTGTGGCGTGCAAACTCTTAGTTGTGGCATGTGGGATCTAGTTCCCTGACAGGGATCGGACCTGGGCCCCCTGCATTGGGAGTGTGGATCTTAGCCACTGGACCACCAGAGAAGTCCCAGGTCTAGTGTTCTTGTGCTGACCAGGATCCTCAGAAATATCCCAGGCTCCTGAATCTTTCCTTTTCCCTCTATTCCCCCTCTTGAACACGTCCATCTTATTATCTATTCCCTCAGCACTGTTCTTTGTTTTTTCAAGGTGACAGCCATCTAAACTGAGAAATTATGATGACAGAATTTAGGTCTATGACATCTCATAAGGAATTCGAAGCTCACCCCTTCATTTTACAGAAGTGGGAATTGGTTCCAAATGTAGTCAAAGATTGTGTGAAAGATTTCACTATGACTTAGAGAAAGTCCTGGCATGGTAGTGGGGGTCCAGGTCTGGGGTCTTTGCATGGCAACTTCAACCTTTCTGATTTACCAGTGGCTGCTAGTCCCAGTCCCAAGGTCATTTTGATTAAAATGGCAATTCCAGAGAACACAGTGCAAGAAGCTGAAGAAATGACTCTACTGGTAAGAACACGAGAGACAGTAGCAGGCTGGTGTGAGTGCTCTTTTAGGTAAGAACAGATAATTTGGAGACCAGTCTTTTGGATGCCTTCAAATGCACACTATTTGGTGATATGCCGAGATCTGCCTAACAACGAAGGCTGGCCACATGTAGATGCTTCTTAGTTGTTGCCATTTGTCTCCAATACGCTTTGGGGGACCTGTCTACCCAGCTTTCTTCCAGTTAAATAATTACAGTCTTTTCCTTGATTTCCAGGTAACTAAAATTGAATAAGGCAACATTTTCTTTCCAGATTTTCTCTGTTCCTCAAAGTACTTTTTAATTAAAAATACTTATTCTTCGTAGAAAATTTGAAAAATACCAGAAGAGTTGAAAGAAAAAAGAAAAAGTCATCACTTACTTTCTTGTTGAAGCCAATCACTGTTAACACTGGTATTTTGCCTTTCTGTTTTAATCTCATTCCTTTTTCAAGGTAAAGACTAATGGTAATATTTTTCTTTCTTTCTCTTTTCTTGACCACTTTTTTTTGAAAAGTAATATATGCCCTTTAAAGAAAAATTGGAGAACGAAAGCAACTATAAAGAAGAACATGGATCATTATTAAGCTTGCACCCAGAGCTAGCCTGAGCGGCACGTTTCATTACAGCCTCTTAACAAAACAAATTTTAAAAATCCATATTTCCCCATTTCACTTCTTAACCATAAATTAACCAGTATAAAGGTAAAAGGAGTTACTGATGGTTTTCGCTGGGGAAAGATGAAGACCTTTCAATTAGTTGCTAAAATCTGTTTGAATTTGGGGCAAAGATGGATACAGGTGAGCTCTTGTTTCAGAAGAAGACCTCAGGCCAGACTTTCTCCTATATACTAGTTCACATTTTAAAGCCTATGACGGAACATTCTGAACTCAGCAGAGGTGCATTCTAAAATGTCAAGAATAATTGTAACTTCTTTCAGCTAGGTCTTTTTTTTGTCCTTTTCAGAATGCCTAGAGACATGGCAAGCAGAACTTGTGGTCATAGGTGGGACTCTTGGTGATATATAACATGAAGGGATCTCTCATAGAAAGGATGTTCATAGCTTAAGTGCACTCCAGGGACTGTAGCTCATTACTGCTAGCTGTCTCTGAGTGAGCACACTTTATCGTTAATGCCAGAACACCAATGTCTTATGTGTTCCCTCACTTTTCCTCTGCCTACGTCTCTTTCTTCCGACGAAAGGGACAAAGTACGGTCTGAGAACACAGACTCTCTGATGGGGCCAGACTGATTGGCTCACTCTTCTCCAAATGTACCTTTTGCTCAGCTTGTGCCTCCAAACTGCAGTACCTTTGTTTATCTAACGGAATAATTTACAGCCTTCAAGACTATGTGAAACCCTTCTTGCTCATGCCCCACATAGGGGGTGCTCTTTCCGAGCTCCAGTGGCAATTGCTATCTCTATGTTTGGCCCTTATTTTTACTGGGGGAAATGAAGCTTAGGATATGTGGGCATTACTCTTAATACCTGTCCCTTCTCCGTGGAACATCATAGGTCCTGTGCATATTTTCTCCATCTTCCTAAATTCCCAAAGACTGCTTTGCAGTGGAGAAGAATCTCTACTTTATTCTCTTCCTACTCAGTATCATAGGGACGCCTGCAAAATTTAACCCAACTCAGTGACAATCAAAACTCCCCTTCCTCTATAAATAGCTCTCTGGTTGCATCTCTCAGGCTGCAGAAATGAAGAAATGCTCATCCAAATATCAGAGAGACCCCTGGATGGGCAGAGCCAGATACATCTCCCCTGGATGGGATGTCATAGGCTTTCGAGTTGTTTCCAAGTTAGGGGAAGGAGTGAGTCCTCTCTGAATCATGCTAGGATAATAATAACCTGTCCCAAATGTTCTGAACAGTGAGTGTATGGACTCAGTGGGGGCAATCCATCACCTTTAAAATGTGTATCTTTTCCCATCATTCCCCTGACAGCCCCACCTCCTCTACTGAGTTGACTTTCTCTTTGGTGAAGAAAGAAAAACACTGTGGTCAAGTGTCAGTGACAGATAAAGTGAAGGGCAACATTTTCTGACATTTGCTGCCAGGATCACTAGACGAGTGACTTAGTCTAAGTCAACGGTGAATATTCCCTTATGGTTAAGAAAAGATTGATGTGTCCCAGTACATTTGACATATACTGTCTTTGACACACATCTCTCCTCCCCAAGAGTCAGTGACATGAGCAGCCCTGGCTTTGGATGGTTCACTTTTCAACTGATCTTGCATTTCACCTTTAATATGTTTTTTTCAAGTCTTAGTTATTTATCTATTTCTCCATCTATTTTTAAATGCATTACTGGATTTTTGTAAATTCACCCCCAAAATTAAAGTATAGTAAACAAGTAGGCTTGATCTGAGAGCTTTAAAAAATTGTTTTCTTATTAAAAGAAGTTGAGGCAGGAGCCTTAATTTCTAGTTTCACAGAACAGTAAATTCTTTGCTCAGGCCCTCTGTGACCTGGCTCCCCTGACTCATAAATGAAACAGATGATGCCTGAAGAATTTATCAAGAGGAATAAAACTGACTTCTGTGAATTGTTCCCTGTCACCTGTGGCCTACGTTGGATTGGGGACCAGCTGGTAAAACCAGCTCCCGGCTCTGTTCATAGGTGTTTCATTTAATTTTGTTTTGTATTTTCTAGACACAATTCTCTGATATGAGTGAAAGATCCATCCTTTTGAGTTCTTTAGTTTTATTTCAGTTGTGTGTTGAATTGTAAATGTCTGTTTTTATAAATGCAATGAGATGGGCAGGGATAGTATCCACACAACACATGCCAGAATGTGTTGTTAGTTTATTGCCATGTGTCTGAGGACCTAGAAACAAATTGATGTTTAGGATCACAGAGAGCTAGCCAGAGAGGTGAGCAATAGTTGAGTCGTTATGATCAATCTGAAATGGACAGTCTGATCAAGGGGATAATCTGTTTAATGTAGATGCTAAGCAGCTGTCTTGCCTTTGCAACAGCAGGATGCAAAGGTAATTGTCTAGGATTTAGGTAATTATTTCCACTGTTCAACTTCACCTTTCCTGGTACAGTGCATAAGATGGTCACCTCCTCTTTAAAAAATAAATTCTAAATGTTAGTAACTCAAATCTCTGTGAGTAATCTAAAGAGGTTTAGAAAGGGAATTCATTGACCATTACTGTCAGGGTCCTGATACAAGGTGATTGTTTTTCCTATTCATAGCAGAGATTAACACTGAATTTTGTGACGTTTCTTTTTTAATATAACAGCTTTAGTGATATATATTTTAAATACTATACAGTTCACCCACTTTAAGTGTACAATTCAGTTGCTTTTAGTATATTTGCAGAGTTGTGGAACCATCACCACCATAGATTTTAGAATGTTTTCTTCACCCTGAAAAGTAACCCTGTGTCCATTAACAGTTACTCTCCATTTGCCCCATTCTACCACCACCCCAGCCCCTGGCAACACTGATCTGCTTTCTATCTCTATGGATTTGCCTATTCTGGACATCTGTAATAAATGGAATCACATAGGATGTGATCTTTTGTGACTTTTTCCACATGGTATAATGTTTTCAAGGTTCACCTATTTTGTAGCATGTATTTATACCTTTTACTTAATTTTCACTGGATCATCTTAAATATTCACATTAAATTTTTAGTTCCATACAATCTCATATAAATAATCCTGTCTATACTAGCCTTCTGTAAGATTGTTTAGCTCTTTTAAAAAATGCTTGAAAACATTATTTATCTTGAAAATTTTGAAAGCAAGATAAAAAAATCATAGTGATCCCAGAGTTACCCTTAGATATTCAATATGAAAATAATAATTTAAAATTTTTTTGTGGGGCTTCCCTGATGGCTCAGTGTTTGAGAGTCCACCTGCCGATGCAGGGGACAGGGGCTTGTGCCCCGGTCTGGGAAGATCCCACATGCCGCGGAGCGGCTGGGCCCGTGAGCCATGGCCGCTGAGCCTGTGCGTCCGAAGCCTGTGCTCCGCAACGTGGGAGGCCACAACAGCGAGAGGCCCGCGTACCGCAAAAAAAAAAAAAAAAAAAATTGTGGATTTATTCCCCCATTGTCATTTTTTCCCCGCACGTCTATCTTTTTAAGGTTAAAATTTGAATTAGAAACACTTAACTTCCCAGAGGAGTGTTTATATGCTTTGGTTACTTTAGAAGCGTCATTGGTTTAGGTAAAATTGAATAGTTTTCCAAATTTGGATAGATTACCTTAACAGAGCAGACTCCTGGAACCATTTAAAACCTATTCATTTGAAAGTTTTTTGGGGCTCTCTTTTTTTTTTTTTTTGGCTTTTGTGGTACGCGGGCCTCTCACTGTTGTGGCCTCTCCCGTTGCGGAGCACAGGCTCCGGACGCACAGGCTCAGCGGCCATGGCTCACGGGCCCAGCCGCTCCGCGGCATGTGGGATCTTCCCGGACCGGGGCACGAACCCGTATCCCCTGCATCGGCAGGCGGATTCTCAACCACTGCGCCACCAGGGAAGCCCTGGGGCTCTCTTTTCAAAGAAAGAAAGACAGTTATGCCAAAAGCATAGTTTGGAGCTAAGAATAATTTTCTCTTCTAGTGGCATATCATATCTCTTTTTGTGGATTCCTTGACTTCATCCCTCACCTGGAGGATGGCTGTGGTGCACAAAGGACTTGATAATTTTAATGACCTCAGACCTTGAAGAAAGACCTAAATTGTTTGGGTGTATTGGTACACTTACCAATTTTGGAAGACTGTTATGTCATTTTCAACAGTGCGATTAAATGACTGTAGACAACAAATAACCAACATAGTACTGCTGATAGTTTATGAGAACAAATGCAATCTATTTATTTGTAGTTTCATCCACTTTTATCTGTGTTCTTCCCAGGTACATACCTGAGACAAATAGTGAATAGGTAGAACTTTCTAGAAGAGAATAAAGGCTCTTTAGCTACACCTAATCACAGCTAAATCTAAAATTAGAGCTGTGAAGAGCAGGCCAATTAAATGGAAATCACAGAAATAGAAAGGAAATTTCTGATCTTAAAGCCAGGTAAGCTCAAATGGGGCTTTCTTTGAGCTTATTACAGGATGTAGAACTGTAATTAAAATAAGGACCCAACATATTAGGACCAGTTCTTAATTACATTAGCATTAAAGAAGTAATTAATAGGAATATGTGCAGACTATGCAAGTCATCTTGTATGTAGTGATTTGCGGGACTGTTTAATGCATGGTGAGCCAGAGTTCATGGATCCACAGAAGGCTAAATTGTATTGCTTAATATAAAACCTAATTGGGCAGTTTTAAAGTTTATGACCTTCAGCACAGTATGCTTCGAGGAAATGAAAGTGGAGTGTTCCGTTACTCAGTCATTTTACAGGATACCCGGTATATCCTCCATATATTTATAGTAACTTTCCTTCTTATATTAGCCTTCTTTTCCTTTAATACAGAATATAGAAAGAATAAATTAATCATTGCCATTGTTTTTTGAACTCTACAATTAACAGTTAGGTTTAGTATAAAGAGTACACAATGAACAAATGCATTTTTGGTATGAAATCTTAGAAGTGTCAATTGTGTTTATTTTGGAACCAAAGGATTTGCACAGTGGACAGTATTTCTTTTTTCATGTTGTTATTATACCAAAGACTTTTGATATTAAGAAATGAAGATTTTGTTTATTGTCTTCTTTGTTAATAGCCTACATTTAAGAAAAGAGATATAATTGGAACCTTGGACTAAAGAGGAATGCTGATTGAGGGTTTGGTTTTGATGCATGTTTTATTTTGCTATACATCAGTAACCTTTGCAAAAATATTCTCCTGGCAGTAACAACATTAAATCTCAAGCAGCATACGATGCAATTTGTGTCAACTGCCTCACTCTAGATGCTGTGCTAAGCCAACATTGCCCTAAGTGCTTTGAGCAATCATCCTTAACTGGAAAGGCTATGCTAACCATACCGTAAAATGAGCTGGTTCAAAATGAGCAGGCTGAAATAAGAGATGATTTAGCTCCATGATCCACTCGGAACCCAGGGTATATTCAAAATCAGCTGTGGACTGCTGGATGTTATTAGGAGCATGCAGCTTGCTAGGTTAAACTTTAAAGTCATATTTTTACAAATAAGCCTGCTGGGAGTGGACTGCCATTAGTGGCTCAGTGATGCTACAAATGGCTTTTCAATTGCGAGTCACTTCCTGTGCTGTTTCCAAAATACTGTAAAAAGGCATAAAGAGCAGGAAGAGAGGGGTGACTTTTATCTCCTTTAAAGAGTATTATACCATGTAAGACAAAGTTTTGGAACTTTGCTTTGAAGCATCTCCAGTCTATAGGCCTCCCGAGAAGGCAGCCCCGTCTTACCGTAACTGCTAGGACAGTCTTCTGGAATTCGCTAGTGATTTAACTGATATTTGGTTCCAATACTTTTTTTAGTTGTATAGTCTGACTCCGTGATACATTTTTGAGTGTCCTTTCTTTATCTATATTATATTAGGTGCTAATGGGATGGGGAGAGAAATTTTAAAAACCACGGTCATTGTCCTCCGGAAACTTTTTTTTTCTTTTTTTTTTTTTTGCGGTACGCGGGCCTCTCGCTGCTGTGGCCTCTCCCGTTGCGGAGCACAGGCTCCGGACGCGCAGGCTCAGCGGCCACAGCTCACGGGCCCAGCCACTCCGCGGCGTGTGGGATCTTCCCGGCCCAGGGCACGAACCCGTGTCCCCGGCATCGGCAGGCGAACTCTCACCCACTGCGCCACCAGGGAAGTCCCCGGAAACTTATAATGTGGTTCTCTTAGTCAAGAGACACTGAGGCCCAATGTCTTCAAATTATACTGGATTTTTTCCTTACCTGCTGCATAGTTGTTTACCCAGAACTATAGTGGGTGGAAGAGAAAAGGCAAATTGGGAGTCCAGAGTTTGCAGTCAAGGTGGAATAAAGGACAGAACCTATCTCTTCACTTTCTGTCATCTGCTACCATAAGTTCTGGTTGAGTCTATGAAAATAATGATTATTGTTGTAGTTCCTATAATGTAAGGTGTGAACGGATTAATCACTAACATCTCTATGGCTGTGGCAGATTGATGTTTCTTGGTGTCACACGAATTGTCAAACTTTTCATGTTTCTGCCAAATATTTTTGCTGGGTGAGAATTAATTTCTAGCTTGGATGCCAGTTAGGGAGTTATTCTTTTTACTAAAGTGGATGACATATATCTTCCCTTTAATTAGATTATTCATACATGTTTATTGTGCATCTATTAGCTGTTTGGCTGCCTGGTAAACTAGGTAAAACAGTCCCTTCTCTTGGAGCTTATGATCTGAATATGCTTGATGACAAAGAGCAAGGATGTAAAATAAATTAGAGGGAAACCATTCCCAGTTCTTAAGTAAAATGGTGGGTAGCCTACTTTGCAGAGCATGTGGGAATGGATATATATATCATTAGTACTGCATATTCAGATAAACTGGAAGGGATTTGATGCTTGATGGGGTTTTCCTTAAAAAGCATATTGCATTTCATTTATATTGTATATTATTATGGTATAAAACAAAACTAAAAATGCTGATTATTGAAATTGTGTATAATTTCTGCTCAAAAATTTTAATGATAAATTTGAGCTTGCTTCTCTGAACATTACCACTTCATATCAGGTATTATGTTAACTGAAGGTTTAACTTCTTCAGTGTTCCTTGTCCACAATGGTAGTGGTGCGATCTCAGCTGGCTACAGAGCTAGATATCCATATGGCTATCTTGTCCAGAGCCAGAACATTGTGGGGTGAGTAGCATGTCTGGGATGGCTCTCGTTGTATGTGTTGCCTGAAAGGACTGTCGTCTGACCATCAGTCCTTTTGCATTCAGGATGCCATCTGAGAATCCCAGACAAGGCTTACCACAGCTACAGGGGACTGGTCTGGGGGCTTCCACAAACCCAGGCCCTGGCAGGCTGCCCTGAGAGATGATGAAAGCAGTATGTCTCATTTAATTCTAATGCATTCTCAGCTCATCAGTAAAACAGTACTTGGAAAGCTCTGCTCCGAGCAGGGACTTTTGAACATTTAAAATCATGACCCACAGTTCTACTCAGGACCTACTTACCCACCAGCACACATGCCTGAAACAAATGTTTTAGAAATTATATTTACTCTTACATTATGTAATGCCTTCTAATATTTTCGATTCAATTCTATTTCAAATTTTAAAACACCAGTTGTGATACACTAAATCTATTTTACAATCTACTGAGAGGTCATGATAGGCAGTGTGAAAAACACTGCACTAAACTAGTAATGAAAGATGGATTCTTACCTGTGTGATTGCAAGGGTGTTTACCAAAATAATGGCTACAAAGTCATGGTTGATTTTTTTATTCCTTCTCTTTGGGCCTTCAGGTATCATACACACGTTCTAACGTAAACAGTTATTTGACAATCAGTGCACTTCATTCAGTGTGTCAATTAATTTCTTTCTCTGTTCAGTGAATTTAAACTTTATTCCTGATTTTTTTCCTCTCTTGAAAATTCTTCAAATGTTGGCTAATTCCATAAAATTATTATTTTCCAATAATGCTTTAATATTTGTTTGCTGTTTTTTCATTCCAATGACATAAAACAGAATTTACAGGGAAATTTACCTTTCAGCAACAAAATAGGACTTACCTGAACAAAGGCCAGATGTGAGCTGGTGATCATTTTGCCCATTTTACTGGATGGTATTCCAGAGAAAGGCAGCATGGAAGAAATTAAATCCACATGCTATTAAAAGTAGAAAGCTTTTGTCTTTATGGAGTAAAACGAAGGATCCATTTGGAGTTGGTTATCTTTAATCTGCAATGAGTCTTGCCAAATAAGCTGTCCCCACAAAGAGTCTTGCCAAGAAGGACATCATGGTTAATGAAGCATGTTGGTTATTCCTCAGTATAGAAAAAAAAAATGATACTCTATGCCAAGCTGACCACTTTTTTCTTTTGCCTTCCGATTTGGAAAAAGCTAAATTAAAATTTCTAGTGGTCAATAGTCATAGTATATTTTTGTTATTATTTTTTTTTCGGTACGCGGGCCTCTCACTGTTGTGGCCTCTCCCGTTGCGGAGCACAGGCTCCGGACGCGCAGGCTCAGCGGCCATGGCTCATGGGCCCAGCCTCCCCGTGGCACGTGGGATCCTCCCGGACCGGGGCACGAACCCGCGTCCCCTGCATGGGCAGGCGGACTCTCAACTGCTGCGCCACCAGGGAAGCCCGTCATAGTATATTATTAAGCAAAATAATTAAGACACAAAACATCTATGTAATGATTACAATTTTGAAAAAAATGCAAATGAATAGAGAAATAAGGAGAAAACACTTATCAAAATAGTGATGGCAGTAAGAGTCATGGGTACTTTTTGTTCTTTTTCTTTGGGCTTTCCAGTGTTTTCCACAGCTTCTACCATAAACATTTAGTTATCTGCTAATCAAAAGACTAGTTATCTGCTAATCAATCTTTGGCTTTTTGACAAGCTTTTGACAATAATTTGCTTATTTTTTTGAGAAGATCTAGTAAAATCCCTAAAAGTATAGCATGAGATAAAACCTTACAAATAATTCTAGAAAAAGTTGTAAATATTTTATTTATTTGCCTGTAAGCTGTAGTTAATAGTTTGAGATCAAAGGAAAGATGTGCTCCTATTTCTAATCGTTTCCACTGTTTAACCTAACGCCACGGACTTCTCTCTTCATAGTAATTTGAAGTCAGGATTTTGTTAGCTTCTACTTTTGAAAAATCACTAATTCTTTAGTTGAACAATAAATAAGGAGCTTGGATTGAAAGAAGTTAAGATTAATTTTTAAACACACCAAAATATATGTATTGAAGAGAGCTTTATACTCTAAGTAATTATTTGCATCGCTATTTTTCAAATCTGTAAATTCTATCTTAGACACTCCCCAAGAGCATGACCCACACTTAACGCTCAGATGGTTTTATCAAGAGTTTATCGACTATTCTATCTATTGTAAAGATCTTTGACAAATTCAAAACAAACAAGTTTAAAATAATAGGGTAATGAAATGAGAGGATTATTATGCGTGTATTAAATAATAGAAATATCTTTAATTACGTGTGTGACACTCAAGTTTACCATCCTAAAGGGATACAATATTCATGACAGTTTATGTTTTAAAATGTCTGTTAAGAAAATACTGTTTTATGCTTAAACTTCTTCACCTGTGTCTGTTCTGGGCAAAGCACAGTCTTGTGTGTCATGGGACAAATTTAGCTCCTGTTCTCAAGGAACTTATAGTGTAGTTTAAGAAAGTAATGATGGTTTGCATGGAAATCATGTTGTGTGCATTAAGTGCCAACAAGCACACCGCCGTGCCGGCGCCTCGAGGGGGAGAGCCGGCCACCGAGAAAATTAGAAAAAAATAAAATAAATAAAAAAGTAAGATATGATGTGTGTGTGTGTGTGTGTGTGTGTGTGTGTGTGTGTATAAGGATGAATCTTCCTTTTAGGCACGACCCCTGTGTCCTTCTGGATCTTGAGGGAGCTGAACTGCTCCATGCCACAGTTCTGGTGGCTGCCCTATTGTTCATCCCTGAATGTGAGGGAGGAGGCCAGGTCCCTCAATGATACATTCACATTCTTCCTACCAGTTCTTGCTAAACCAGTATAAGACATATTGGTGAAAAGAGGGAAGTCCTAATGAGTTGTGAGAGAAATCTAGAAAACGTACAATCTTCCTTTTAGAAAGCCTGACTGATGTTCAGAAGGTGCGTATGAAAAGAGAGGAAGTCAGATACCGGAGACCTACAAACTTGAAATGCTGTGCAGAGCAGGTCTGCTTGAGATTAGACGCTTTTCTCCTCCTGCTTTTCTAAAATAATCATACTCCAGGAAGAGTCCATGCTCTGGAGACATACCTGAATTCCTTCAAAGGAGGTCGGGCTTCAGAGGAGCTGAGGTACTGTGGATGAAACAGAAAGGCAACTGGCTAGAAGATAGCTCCTCATCCTTCTTTTAGACTGGAGAGTAGTGAACGTGTCAAGACACAAGGAGGTGGGGGTGATGGGTGAGACACAGAGAACCCTTGCTCTTTGCCAGATGATTCAGTGAGGTAGGATGATGTTACGTGTGGGAAGTGAGTGATTGTATGACCCACCAACACCATTTATAGACCTCAGTTATGTCTGATGCTACTTTGATTTGTTGACTTTTTTGGTAAATAATTCCATTCTAAGTATTTATAAGGAGATCTTGTAGGACAAGGAGTCAGAATGACCTGAGTTCCCTTCTGGCTCTACCAGGTAATCTTAATAGGCCACTTAATCTTTCTGAGCCTCAATTTCTCTTCATTTAAAAAGTAGAGATTACATTTGTCTTCTAAGGTCATTGTGATGGTTAGAAAAAAATGTGTGCAAAATGCCCACTGGTGTGGATGACACAAAGAAGCACACAACATCTGTTAGAAAATAACGACAATGGAGATGATGATAATAATGCCATCAAGTGGGTTGGTGATGGTCTATTTTTCTAGGCTGTAGACTTTGAACTAGTGACATGTGCTCTCTCACAGAGAATCTCAGGTCCTGTAACTTAGAGGTCCCTCAGTATCAGAGCCCCACCATGCACTTTCTCATCTGTGGCACATGGCGTGCGCGTGGATTCGGAATAGCAGAACCGTGGTGGGCATTCAGGAGTTGCTCACAGGAACCTGCTTGTCTCCTTCTATAATTCAGTTCTGGTTCAGCTGTTTAGAGGGCATGTGCCCACGTATGGGAGGAAATATAAAAATGTCTTCTCCTCACTCATCTAACTTCTGTGAGGCGTCTCCCACATTAACGAAGAAGTGAAGTTGTCGTATGTGGCTGCTCCACGGGTGGCTGCCTCCCACACATACAGTTCAGAGCTGACGGAGGAGATTCTGTCCCACCTTTTACTGAAGTTGAGTCATCCTCTTACATTTATTCACACACACAAATTTAGAGCCTCTGCAGGCTTTGCAAATTATTTCCCTCCACTTCAAAAACAGTTTGAATTTCAGATACATTAAAAATTTACCTCTCAAGTAAGGGAATGCTACCACTAGTCTTCCACCAGTTCCTGTTCTTTAGAAATGTTGAGGGCATCTGGGAAGGCAATGGATTAAAATTTTTGAGTCTAAACTGGCTAGCATAGAGGCCTTTTTAAACAGTCAGTGCAGTGTCTCTTTTGTTTATTTATTTTAAAATTACTTTTGCATTTGAATAAGGAAACATTTACATGGTTTAATATTCAAAAATTGTAAAAGTTATTCAGTAAAAACATTTCCCTCCTAACCCCTTTCCCCAGTCTCCCATGTTCTCTTTCTTGTACTTTTTCAGCTATGTTTTATATGTATATAAGAATATTTGTGTGTTGATGTGTATAATTTTGTTAGACATTGCCAAAGCACTCTCCAAAGTGTGTACCAATTTACAGTAGCACCCTTACCAAATTTATATTACCCTTTGGCTGGCCAGCATAGCATTCTGCCTTTGTTGTTCCCTTACTAGCCGGCCCCCACTTAACGCCCAGACAGCAGATCTTACCCAAGTCTTCCCTCTAGATGTCCTATGCCTTTGCCTATATTTTTGCCCCTTTAGGATATTTTTACACAGTAGAAAAGTAGGGGTTTTCAAAATCAGAGCTACCTGAAAGTTCTAAATAGTACATAGCATTTAAAAATCTGCGCTCTCAAGGCAAGTTTGCATGGATTTAAATCCCAACTCCAGTACTTTCTATCTATGTGAGCTTAGGATAGTTACTTCACCTCTTTGAACCTCAGTTTGCTCATGTGAAGTGGGGAAAATAACTTACCTTGCTGACATGGTGTTAGGAATAAATGAGATGGTGTGTAAAGTGTCTGGAACTTGGAAGGTGCATAAAAGGTGGTTTGTACTATTATTGTTAGTGCTATTATTAATAAATCTGTGCCATGTGCCATTCAGACAAGTATATTATATATATAAATAGACTTAGGCTAGATGTCAGTGGCAATGAATAAAGTTCATATTTTAAAGGGAAACTTTTATTCTTGAATACAAAAAACCATATGATGAAGAATCAGGGTGGTAGAGTAAACAAAAAAACAAACACTGAATTTGGGATCACTTTGTGTCTGTTGGTTGTGGAAAAGCCATCAGAAAAAGCTGTTTACCAAGCAAAGCTAAGCTTATTAGACTTATTTCAAGTCTGAAGTGGGATGCTACGCAAGATTGTTTCTTAGTTATGTCTCACTAGGAGAAAATCAGGGAAGGATATTTATAGGGATTTGGGGGCATGGGCTGGGTACTTTTACCAGTTGGGATTGGACAGAATTTATGACATAAGACTTTGGATTGGTGGGCATAGTGAGGTAATGATCTTGAAGTCAGCATTAATATGTGGGATGCTAATTTTGACAAGTTAGTTGGTTGACAGTCTTACCACTCAGGAATGAGTATTTCCTAGAACAAATAACTGTTATTTTTCCCTGGACCAGTTATTGTTTAGGAAATTGGAAATAGGAAATTATTTAAGAAATTAGGACCTTTAGGAAATTGGAAAGAATGTTTGGTCCCAGAATGGTTTCACACAGGGACAGGAGAGTCTGCTTTGTCTTAGAATTGGTTAGCACAGAACTATGTTGATTTTGGTTCTAAATCTCAGCTTTGCTGCAAATGACATGTAACTTTGGGCAAGACACTCAATATGCCACGTACTTGTTCCCTCTTCAACTCCTGAAAAGCCTAGTGGAAGCTCTGTCTCTTGAGGAAAATGAGATTCAGGGCAGGGAGGCCAAATGCAGAGCATTCTGGAGGAAATGAGAAGAGTAAATAAGTCTACATAACTTGAGTGGAGATCCAGAAATAGTGCTGCACATTTAAATGGAGATTCTGAAGGCGATAAAATGAAAAAGTGAGGAGTCTATCGGCAGTCGAAGTGCCAGAAAGAGGTTGGAGTCAGGTGAGAGAAACGGGGGAGAGTAGTTCAGAACCAAAGACTGAATGGAGAGTTTACTGGACCAACTTTTGCTGTGCTGCCATTCTGATATTTTGGAGGTTGGTTTGGTGGTTAAAGGAGCCATTCAGCCTGGATACAACCTCAGATGTCATTTCACTCAGCTGAACAATGGGTACAAAAAAACTTGACCTGCCTAACTAACATGATTGAAGAGATCAAGTAAGGTAAGAAGTGGAACCTGCTTTATATATTATAATGTTCTGTTAACCTAAGATGTGGATGCTAACATTTTAATTTTGCATCACCATTATAAAGGAGAGGTTTCAGAATTAGGGAATTTATTTTGTATGCATCAGGCAACATTACACAGGCAGCTTCCTTTTCTCACTATATGTAAGACCGATCCAGGTTGTAGGATAGTGTATAAGAATGGGGAGAGATAAAAATTCTTGGCTATACATCAGGCAATGCATGGTTGACAGAATGAGCAGGCAGTTGGCCAAAGCATTTCCTGCAATGGATACCACTTAATTTGGTTTAAATTTCACCTTCGTCCATCAGGGATAATAATACATTTCAATAAATTCTGATTCAACTAAGGTTTATTGAAAATGGGCTGTATGTGTTTGAGTATTGTGTTCTTTCACATCCATTATCTCATTAGAGTCTTACAACCCTACGTGAGGTAGGCATGATTGTCATTTTATGAAACAGTATCTTGAAGTGTTTGCTTTGACAGGGATATTTCAGTTGTTAAGATTCACTGCCAGGAACTGTACGTGATGTTTTATTCTGTCTTAAAACATTTTTCTTGTATTATGTAGTCACAGGCTTAACGTCATGCCCTGGACTTGGTTCACAGAGCAACAAATGGCAGAACTGAACTGAGATCAACTGTGGAGCATTTGACGATTTACTTTAAAATAATGATCTCAGACTCTAAAGGGAAATGGTCTCAGATACAAACAATTTTGCTTGGTGAAGGCCAAGGCCAAGATAATGTTTATTCAGTTACTTTTGGCCCTCCAGAGTGTAAAGATAGATGATCAAGAGAAAGGAGAGAGGCATTCAGGCAGGTCAGCATTCCTTAGATCCTGGCAAGGTTGTTTTTTTTTTTTTTTCTTTATCTTTATTTCCTCATATCTCCAGCAGTACTTAAATAAATAAAAGTCTATTTAGCTAGTACTCTAAATTCAATAAAAAAGAGGCGAGTCACATCGACAGAGCCTAATACAGGAATTTGGTTGTATTAATGGGTATCTAAAGGTGGCCAGTGTTGGGATGACTCAATACTATTGCCTTTTTGTATTCTAAAAGAGGAATAATGTTACACCCCTTGTACCCCAACCCAGAGTGTGTGTGTGGGGGTGTGTGTGTGTGCATGTGTGTGCGCGTGTGTGCATGCGCGCGTGTGTGTGTAAAGAGAGAGAAAAAACTTGTATGATTCTTCTTATCCATGGATAGGGCATTAGCCCAGTGTTTGTGAGAAGCAGCATTTTGGAAATGCACATGGTTAAGACTTTTAACTCCATGTTCTCTGAAAGTGAGTCCTGCTAATTTGGCTACTATTAAGGGCTAGTGCTTTGGACTTCGGTTGTATTTTATATGTGAAGGGCAAACCTGTCTGTGAGTTATCACATTGATTTGTATGTGTGTTTTCTATTTTCCCCTCTAAAGTTCCACTCTTATTAAATGGCACCTTAGTAGTGTTTCCCAAAGCACATTCCATGACCCCAACTAGATGCTGCATGGGAAAAGGGGGTCTGTGATCAAATACCATCGAAAAATTGGGTTAAATAAAGTTGAACAGATTTCTTTACTGTGAAATTACTCAAAATGTATTTGTTTATTTTCAATTTAAGTCTCCAAAAGAGGGCATTATGTGCAGTCTTTTTGACCTAAGAAATCTGTCCTTTGTTCTTCTATTCTTCAAGAGTCATTGTTTGTGAGTCACCTCTTCAGAAAATGTTGCCGTAAAACAAAAGTCAGCTGAATAAATCCATTTGGGTGCTCTGTTTAATTTTGTAGAAAAAATAGCTTGTTTTCTTAGCATTTGAAAAAAAATTATTGGTGACTTTTCATGCACTGTGCTACAGGCTTACATTTTATGTATTGTTTTTTCAAAGGCTATTGCTTCCTATATTCTGGAATTATCCTAAGTTTCCTCCAGATGGAGGTGGTGCCTTGGTTATTTATTCATGATTGATGTTGTTATTAAGAGAGAAAAGAAAGTATCACATATTTTTACCTAATGATTGTTTTTCCTATTAATAAGAATACTTTATTGAAATACGTATGCTTATAAAACTTACATTAATGTATTATGCAAATAGATAATAGATAGATTATGATATAACTACAGATCAACAACTACAAAAGGTAAATGCTTTTTATTAAAAAACTTAAGCTCTACTTTAACTCTGATTTTGGTTCCTAGGCTTATGGGGTTGATTAGTTGTTTTCTCTGAACCCTTCAATGTTAATCCATATTTGACGAATTAATGATTGAATGGAAATGCTGACCACATAAGAAATCTAGCCTGCGTCTGTCTCTCTTAGTTGAAAAGAGAACAATTAGGTTAGAAAAGAGAGTCTGTAAATCATAAGCGAGCACTGTGAATACATAACATATAAACACATTTGGAAGCTTGGCTAAATGGGCATTTTTAAATGAAATATATGCTTACCAAAACAAGCTCAAGAAGAAATAGAAAAATATGAATGAAAAAATCCACAGCAAAGAAATTAGTTTGCTAGTCAAAAATCTCCCCCATAAAAAAAAGGGTTCTGGTCCAGAAAGTTTTATAGGTGAATTTTGCTAGAGTTTTAAGAAATAGATATTTCCTGTTTTGAAAAAGGGAAGAGGGTGAAGATATACTTAATTTATTTTCTTAGGTTAGTATAAATTTGATAACAAAAGTGATTAAGGACAATACATGAAAATAAAATTATACTGCAATATTACTTATAAACTTATATGCAGAAATCTTAAATAAAATATTAGCTACAAAATATAGAAGTTTAAAAGAAATGAACAAAAAGTAAAATAGGTTTTATACTAAAAATGGAAGTCTAGTTCACATTCACAAAGATTTACTAATTTAATCCACCTGATTTACCAATTAAAGAAAAAAAGTACAGTAATTTTCTGTGGTTATAGAATAAGCAGTGATCAATGAAACTTAGCATGTATTTATGTTAAAAGTTTTTGCATATTACAGAATAAATAGAACAGATAGAGAGCCCTCAAATAGACCCAAGCCTGCATAGGACCATAATCATTTCAACCAATGGTTTTGAGGTGCTTGACTTTCCATAATAAAAAATAAAATAACATTTTCAAAATATTAGAATAGAATACAGTAAAATATGACTACAAGATAGGAAAGGATTTCTTTAACCAGATACCTTAAGAAGTGATAAAGAAAGAAAAAATATTTATGAAATTTATTTGTTCTAACTATACATTAAATAAATACATTAAAACCCCAAGCAGTAAAACTATCTTGATATTTTAATGTAAAATACATTAATGTGTAATATTTAATGTTATTTAAATATATGTAAAATTTAATTTGTATAAGTTGATACTTTACAAAATTTATGGAAGTCCTAAATATACATTAAAAACTTTAATATATGTTAAAGTTCTAAACATTCAAAATGTTAGAATAAAATATCACAAATATATTTACAGTCACAAGATAGGAAAGGATTTCTTAAACCAGGTACCTCAAGAAGCTACAAAGAAAGATAAACTTCAATACATTTTATAAAGATTAAAAACTTCAGCTCAAAAAATATACCACATTGTTAAAAGATGAGCAACAGAAGATATTTGCAACATACACAACAGATCAGTAATCACGAGCCACAGAAATGTAATTATGTGCTACAAATTTGAAAGAAAAATATAAACAACTCAATAGAAAAGTGGACAAGATATATGAACAGGTAACTGTAGAAGAGGAAATTGAAAGAGACAACAAACAAATGAAAAGATTGTTGACTTCACTAATAATCTATGAAAGCAAAGAACTAATGAGATTTTATTTTAAACCCAGTCAGAGCAACACATTACAGAAGTACAAAAAATCAAGTGTTGGGGAATGTGTAGGAAACAGGAAGTCTCGAACAATGCTAGTGATAGTGTAAACTGGAATGAGTATTTTGTAAAGCCTCATGACAATGTCTATTATAGTTGAAAATGCATATACACTATGACCTGACAATTCCATTTCTGGGTATATGTCCTAGAATATTCTAGGGTACAAACTGTGCAATTGACAGCATTATTTGTAAGAAGAAAAAAAATCTTCAATTTCTCATCCATAGGGAAATGGAAAAATAAATTGTTTATTCAGGATATAATACAGCAAAGTGAATGAAATATATGAATGTATATGGATGGATTTCACAACACCTAAGGTCGAGTGAAAACAAGAGCAAATTGTATAAAGTTGCACAAAATATAACCTTTAGATAAATTAAAGATGCAGCACTATATGTATATATTATTTTCAAATGCATATTAATTACAAATACATAAAAATATAAAATGCATACTCAACAAATATAGGATAGTGATTGAGGCTGGGGATAGAGAGAGAAGTATAGGATTGAGGAGGTTTTCAGGGAAGAGTATTATAACGGCAGTATTTTTGATCTTTTATAAAAACAAAGATCTGGTTTAACTCTGAGTGATGGGTACACATACACTTGTATTAGCTTTGCTAATATTCTGGAAAAAAATTTCAAAAAAGAATTACAAAGAAGAGATTGACATAGCATGATTACACAGCTGGTTGAGCCTTTAAAAAAATGTATTAAAAAATATATATCACCTTCCACTACTTTACTTCCCACCCAGTTTTCGTGTATGTTAGCATCTAGGTCTTTTAAAGCCAGGACTGCAGTTTTTACTAATTGACAAACAGTTGTTAGATTTACACATTCAACACTCCTTGACTGGTTCCCCAAATCAGTCTCTTGTTATCCTAACTGGAATATGGCTCCAGTTACCTCTCAAATGCCGTCTCTTTCCAAGCTTGCACATACCTCAGCATGCTTTATCTTATGACCCAGGATTACCAGAACATAATTTTAGAAATATATTTCAAAAATGCATTAGATTTTTGAAAAAGAAACACAGAATTGTTTCTTTATGGAAGTACATATCAAAGGAACTATAAAAAGCTTTCTTTGATTCAAAACAAAGTTAGGAAATATTGCTTGGGTGTTGTGAAAAGGAAGAGGATTATTATTGATTGCTCAATGTGGTTGTTCAAATTTCCTGTGAGGCCAAAGAATGACATATCATAACTCTAAGAAATTTAACACGTATGAAGTGGCTTGGAAGTGTGCAGCTTTGAAGTGAAATAGACCAGTGGGTTTTTTTTGTTTGTTTTTTTTTCTGGGCTGTATTTTATAAAATTCCAGAGTCTGAACAATTCTACTTTTCTCACTCCAAAGGGATACACCTGTGTGGCAATCAGCGTTTCAGGAGAGAAAGGACTGTTTCTGCATCAAGAGCTAGAACTCTCCCAATCCTGAATAAAACTTCTTTTCATCACTTTTATGTCAATATCTGATCAGTGAATTTCTGAAGTGTGATTCCTGTCTCTTGTCTCATTTTATTCCAACCAGTTTTTATAGTTTGCCTAGCAGGTGCAAAGCTTTGTGCATTGATATGGAGGTAAGAACTCTCATCTTCTGCATTTCAGAAATAAAAATTATAAAATATTAGTTTTGAGGATGTTGTTAATGAATAGAAAGTAATAAACCAACAAGACTTCAAAGTCTTGACTCTTCAATAGAGAATATACCCATTAATCCAACTTAAGGAAATGGTACCAAAAAAATATGGTAGCAAAAGAAAAGAGGTAGCATTTGCTTCCTTAATATCTATTTTATGGGAATCTTCCCCAAACTTCCTTGTGTGGAAAGCCATAGAATTATACAGGAAGAAGGTTTACAGAGTCCCATCAAATTTCTAAGTGTAATCCAGGAACTTTTAGTATCATTTACCATTTCATTCTCCTGTAATGCTTTGTAAATGAAGCCCTCCATCCCGCTGGAAGGAACAAAGAGAGTAACGGAGTATCGGGGATTGTTGCCAAAGAAAGAACTGCAGAATCTGACTTCGGTTTTTCTTTCTTTAAAGGTAACACTTATACTTCTCTGATATTTTGTAACAGTAAAGCCCTAAGTTTTATATTAGGAAAGGACCTTCAGGTCTGTGCCACCTGGGGCTCCATCCATTCACTCCCTATTCTGATGAGAGACCGGGGCTCTTCTTCCTGTGCTAAGCTAAACAAAAGGTGCGTCTCCCATTATCAACTATAGAAAAAACTGAGCCACATAAAAAAATCCCACCTGAATGAAAGCAACAATAAGCATTTGTGGTTTCCACTACTATAAGCCAACAGTAATTTACAATCATGCACATCCAAATCTAGGCCAGCAGTCCACTGGTGCCTGGCATACTTTTTCAAAAGACTGAAAAGCCTCATGAATGGAGAGGGCACAAACCCCAGTCTTTTTTCTTGCTTTGGAATCTTTGTGGATTTCATTCAAACTGATAGTGCTTTTTGGAAATTTCTTTATGGTTTAATTTTCCTTTGTTTTTATTGATAAGGATAAACTATATGAAGAGCTATATTAGTGCAGAATATTTTTCCAAAGAAGCATGTCAGGGCTTCCCTGGTGGCGCAGTGGTTAAGAGTCCGCCTGCCGATTCAGGGAATACGGGTTGGTGCCCCGGTCCGGGAAGATCCCACATGCCGCGGAGCGGCTGGGCCGGTGAGCCGTGGCCGCTGAGCCTGCGCGTCCGGAGCCTGTGCTCCGCAACGGGAGAGGCCACAACAGTGAGAGCCCCGCATACCGCAAAAAAACCCCCACAAAAAACAAAGAAGCATGTCAAAAGTCATTGTGCAGGAGACAAAGAGAGAAATGTCTGCAAAGTCTCTGTTTACTTCATAGTAGAAAGCGTTCTGTTACCATTCTAGGCCCAAAGGCACCCCCCCCTCTGTTGCCATTTACAGCCTAGAGAAGCTGTGTAAGTCATGCAGCAAGAGTAGCATCTGGAGGGGGTTGAATAGTGTCCTCCCAAAATTCATGTCTACACGGAAACTCAGAATGTGACCATATTTGGAAATAGAGTCTTTGGCAGATGTTAAGGATCTCAAGATGAAATCATCCTGAATTTAGAGTCCTTATAAGAACACTGATGTCTTTATAAGAAGGAAAGAAGACACAGGGAGACACAGAGAAGGCACTGTGGAGATGGAGGCAGAGATAAGAATGATGCATCTTCAAGCCTAGGAATGCCAAGGATCCCTGACAGCCGCCAGAAGCTAAGAAAGAGAGGCATAGGGCAGTTTCTCCCTCAGAGCCTTCAGAAGGAACCAGTCCCTTGATTTGGGGCCTCTGGTCTCCTGAAATGTGAGAAAAAATGTTTTCTTGTTTAAAATCACCCAATCTGTGGCAATTTCTTATGGCAGCCCTAGAGAAAAAGTACAGCATCCTACATCCAGGCATGCTCTTCTAAGGAAACGTCTTGACCTTCCTCCTTCACTTTTTTGTTTTTTGCTGTAGTATTTAAGTGTTCTAGGGCTAGAATATCACAATATAGAAAAAATCTTTATTTTAGCTTTAATTCTTTAAAGCTATAGCCACCAAATTTAAGAGGGTAGTGGAAAGATGGGTACATCAACCATCTAGTGCCATAGGCTCCCGACAGCTCAAAGTTATACCGCCTGGGCTTTCCATTGAGAAAGCTCTTTCCAGTGTCATACATCTTTAAAATTGGGTAATGGCTGTATTGTGTGCGCGTGTGCACACACACAGAGAGATGAAAAGAGAGTGAGACTAGAGAAGTACATGGAATATAGTAAGCACTCTGTAAATAACTTTTATTTTTGGTGTTGGTGTAGCTATTGTCAATTGGCCTGTATTATCTAGGTGGGCCCAACGTGTTCCTTAAAAGTAGAGGAGGGCAGCAGAAGATAAGAATCAATCAGAGGAAGATGACTACAGAAGGAAGGGACAGAAAGATGTGCTGTTTTTAGTATTAAGATGGAGGAAGGGGCCATGAGGCAAGGAATGTGGGTGGCCCCTAGAAGCTGGAAAAGGCAAGGAAAGAGACCTAGAGTCTCCCAAAAGGAGCACAGTTCTTCCAATATCTTGATTTTAGCGGGTTGAACCATTTTCGACTTTTTATTATTAGAACTGAAAGGTAAGCAATTTGTAATAGAAAATTACTATAGGGAAGAAAGAAAATAAACATATAAATAAATAGATCGACAGATGATAAATGAAATAGGATTATTTTCGCTTCTATAAATTCTACAAAGAGGATACAATAAGCAAGATAATGTGGTAAGAGTTTTACTTGCTCCCTGAAGTCTTCTTTCACTCCTTGCTTTCTCTACTCCAGGGAAAGTACAATTCCTGTGCAAAGGCTTCCATTGCACTTTGTGGTCCTCTGTTATTACACTCAGCATACTGTTTTGTGTTGGTCTCTAAATAACCTGTGAGTTTCTGAAGATGGGGACTCTATCTTCTATACCTGTATCTTCCTGGGTTGCTCTACACATTGCTGATGCTCAGCACCCGGTCACTGAATGAACTAGGAATCCAAAGAGAACTTCTTGAGGAATCCGAATATGTGATCAAGGAAGAAACATGTCAAACAATCTCTGAGCAATATTTATTTTCTTCTTTCTGTGTCTTTGAAGGGAAGGAGGACTTTGGATGATGAATGAATGGAGAAAACAAGTGTAGCACATGTCGCCAGCAATTCAAGGAATAGTATCTCCAAAGACAGCTCTTGTGGGTTTGAAAAGAGCGTTGAGTATGAGTTTGCCTGTGATCAGTTTTGTTCAGTTAGTCACCTTTTGCTCCCATTACACAGAGAACTACATGATATCAGGGACTGGTATTCGTTCTTGTGTCCCTGGTGCCTGGTAGAGTGACACTTGTGTCTTTGAATGATGGCCCAGTTCAGCTCGTTTAGTACGCCAATGAGGAAACTGAGGCTTGGTGAGGGTTAAGTAACTTGTGGCAGGGCCAGTATCAGAACTCAGATATCCTGAATCCAGATGACCATTTTTTTCATGGATACTAAGTAATAATTTTAAAATGAAACAAATTCTTAAACTTCTCAGAATAATTATTGGTTTGGCCAAAAAGTTCGTTCGGGTTTTTCTCTAAGATGTTATGGAAAAACCCGAACGAACTTTTTGGCCAACCCAATAATTATAGTTGCCAACCCAGTACTTGTAGTTGTCCACTGACTGTCCCTGTTTGGTTAGTAAGGTCTAATAACTTAAGCTTCAGTGTCATCGAAGTGTGCCTCACCTTGCTTAGCTGTTGGTATATCATAAACCACCGACTTCATGCACTTACCTAGGATGGCTGGTCATGCACAGATGCTGGTGTCAGCATCAGTGACCTCTGTGACTTTTTTTTTTTTAATGGCTTTTTAAAAAACAGCTAATACTGGATATGGAACTAGCTTCTTAATTCACTGAAATGAAATAAAAGTCCTAATAACTTCATGAGGAAGGAGAAGGAGGGTTGCCACACACTTGCATTATATCAGGCTCAGTGTCAGGGATAAAGTTGCAAAATAGGTATAACTAATAATTTGTGGGATTCTTGTTGTTGAGACAGCCAGTCCTCTTTTCCAGGAAGATGCAGAAGCTTCAGTTTCCTCTCCTTGATGAACACAGATGTACTTCCTCAATTCCCAGTTCACCATGGAATCATCAGAGTAAACCTACTGCCCAACTGCTCCACCCCATCCAGTAGAAGAGCTATGAACTGGATTTGACTGGATTTTGTTTGATTTAGAAAGAAATTATTTATTTGAGTGAGAGAAAACTATGAGAGCTGTCAAGTTGCCTTCAAAAACCAAACATGTTTGAAGGCTGGGATGGGATAAAAGTAAAACTATTTGAGTTCAGGTCATTTAATAAATAGGTTCTATTGATGTTCTTTGGAAGGACATCATTATTTACCCTGTCTCTGGCTGTCATAAGGGAGGTGACTGTACACCATGAAGAGTTGGGTAATGTGCATTTTAATTTCAAATTTATTGAGTTTACTGAACTTCTTGTTTTTAATGTGCTTTTCTGTTTATCAAAAGCACATCTAATATGTTTCTTAGTTTCATCATCTGAAAAATTAGGATAATAGGTCTTGCTTCACAGTCTTATTATAAGGATTAATGAGTTAATGTATGAAAGTGCTTAGGATAATGCCAGATATGTGTCATCATCATCATCATCATGATCCTTCAATGTCTAGCTCAGACCCCTTTTACTCTGGCTAGCCTTTCTAAACACCCTAGTGGGAAATAATATTTCTCTACTTCAACTACTATGGTATGTATGGTTTGTGTTTATTTGGGTTAGTGTTGTTGGGTATTTTTATCATGTGCATGGTATTTCATTCAACAGCTATTAATTGAGCACCTCCTATGAACCAAACACTATGCTAATCTTGATGAACAAACCGTGTGATCCCTGTTCTCATAGAGTTTTCAGTTTAGTGGCTTAATTTACTTCTGGACAGATTGTGGTAATGTTAATCTCACCTGTTAGCACTAACCTACTCAAAAGATAATGCAAATTTCTTTGGTACAGTCTAGAGTGGGGAAGGGGGCAGGTCAAAAAATGGCAGCTTTTTCCTTGTGATCCCATTAGTTGGGTGGTCTTTTACATAGCTACATCACCTGAGGACAATTGTGTATTTTTCGTGATGTCTATTGGGACACCCCACTCTTCTGGTGAGGGAAAGTATGAACTTCCTGATGTTTTTGGGTTGAGGACTCCAGAAGCAAGCATTCAGTGACTTGTGTAGCTCATCTCCCTCTCCTGCCCCAGGGATTCCCACCTTTTGATTTCATCCTTGGTCTGACTATGTAGCCAGGCAGGTGGCAGTCCAGTATCTTGAGCACTTGGCTAGCAATTCCTTGATCTACACAACTGAACACACCTTTGACTTGGGTTGACAGTAAATATTTATTTCTGATCATAGCAGTCTTTGATAGCATTAGAGTTGTTTAACTGGACTGTGGAGAGGATTTGTTTGTGTATAAAAGGACCTTAGCTCCTCAATACAGTTTGCTGTGAAATCTCCAGTTGCAAAGACCACATGTGTAGACTTAATAGTCTTATTTTTCTCTTGGCAATTCCATTAAGGCCTGGCTCAAATATTACTTTGGATGCTTTTTGTACCATACTACTCTTCTCTTTCAGTAGAATTACTTGCTATCTTTTTGTGCTGCTACTTACCTGATTGTACTAAAATTTCACTCTTTAATTTAGAGTGAAAAAATATTCTTTCCTTGACTGTGGGGGCTTACAGGATCTATTGCCTAATTTACCACTCCCCCCTTGTCTCATAGTTCTCTCCCCATTGCTCACTAAGTCCCAGCCCTGCTGCCTTCTTTCATAGTTTCCACCAGAGGAAGCTCTTCCATCCATAAGGCCGTTTTCCCTGGTCTTTCCCTGTGCCTGGAATACATTTTCTCTTGGCACTATCTCATCCTTGAAGCATCAGCTTCCCTAACTCCATGATATCAAACAGGCTTTTATCAATTACAAAATCGTGCCTATTTTTCATAATATTTTATTATGATCTTTGTTTGATGAATGTGCCTCTCAATTAGCATACAGTTCCATGAGGATAGGGACTCTTTCTTGTTTCCTATTATATTCCCAACACAGTACATGGCACATGGTAAGCAATCAAGAACATGTGATGTTGTTGACACATAGAGAATATGGGATATGGATCAAATATTTCTACTAATACATGGTTATCAACTGTGCTACATGCTTTAAAGCAAAAATCTCAGAGCTTTGAGGATATATAACAAAGAATTAGGGATGGCTTCCCTGAGAAAGCAATGTTTATTCTGACACCTGAAGAATGAGTAATGTGTACCATAGTAAAGGCAGAGAGCACTTTTCAAGTGAGAGGGAGGAGCATGTGCTCAAGCCCTGGGATAGGCAGTAGCATGACTCATTCAGCGACCTAAAAGAAGCCCAAAGTGCTGGCATTCAAGGCACCAGCAGAAGACAGCCAACAAAGGAGGACAGACTATATATATTACTGGGATTTAATCCAGGATCCCATAAAGCACTTAATTGTCATTCTCCTCTAATGTGGGACAATTCCTCATTCTATTTTTTTAAACATCTTTATTGGAGTATAATTGCTTTACAGTGTTGTGTTAGTTTCTGCTGTATAACAAAGTGAATCAGCTATATGTATATGTATATCCCCATATCCCCTCCCTCTTGCATCACCCTCCTACCCTCCCTATCCACCCCTCTAAGCGGTCACAAAGCACGGAGTTGAACGCCCTGTGCTATGAGGCTGCTTCCCACTAGCTATCTATTTTACATTTGGTAGCATATATAAGTCCATGCCACTCTCTCACTTAGTCCCAGCTTACCCTTTCCCCTCCCCATATCCTCAAGTCCATTCTCTATGTCTGCATCTTTACTCCTGTCCTGCCCCTTGGTTCATCAGAACCATGTTTTTTTCTTTTTTAGATTCCATATATATATATGTGTTAGCATATAGTATTTGTTTTTCTCGTTCTGACTTCCTTCACTCTGTATGACAGACTCTAGGTCCATCTATCCACTACAAATAACTCAATTTCATTTCTTTTTATGGCTGAGTAATATTCCATTGTATATATGTGCCACAGTTTTATACATTCATATGTTGATGGACACTTAGGTTGCTTCTATGTCCTGGCTATTGCAAATAGTGCTGCAGTGAACATTGTTCAACATGACTCTTTTTGAATTATGGTTTTCTCAGGGTATATGCCCAGTAGTGGGATTGCTGGGTCGTATCGTAGTTCTATTTTTAGTTTTTAAAGGAACTTCCATACTGTTCTCCATAATGTCTGTATCAATTTACATTCCCACCAACAGTGCAGGAAGGTTCCCTTTTCTCCACACCCTTTCCAGCATTTATTGTTTGTAGATTTTTTGATGATGGCCATTCTGACTGGTGTGAGGTGATACCTCATTGTAGTTTTGGTTTGCATTTCTCTAATGATTAGTGATGTTGAGCATGCTTTCATGTGTTTGTTGGCAATTTGTATATCTTTTTTGGAGAAATGTCTATTTACATCTCTGCCCATTTTTGGATTGGGTTGTTTGTTTTTTTGATATTGAGCTGCATGAGCTGCTTGTAAATTTTGGAGATTAATCCTTTGTCAGTTGCTTCATTTGCAAATATTTTCTCCCGTTCTGAGGGTTGTCTTTTCATCTTGTTTATGTTTTCCATTGCTGTGCAAAAGCTTTTAAGTTTCATTAGGTTCCA
Organism: Kogia breviceps; assembly: GCF_026419965.1. NCBI lineage: Eukaryota > Metazoa > Chordata > Mammalia > Artiodactyla > Physeteridae > Kogia > Kogia breviceps. The sequence goes on from NC_081319.1 coordinate 88,664,252, forward strand.
TTTGTTTATTTTTGTGTTTATTTCCATTTCTCTAGGAGGTGGGTCAAAAAGGATCTTGCTGTGATTTATGTCATAGAGTGTTCTTCCTATGTTTTCCTCTACGAGTTTTATAGTGTCTGGCCTTACATTTAGGTCTTTAATCCATTTTGAGTTTATTTTTGTGTATGGTGTTAGGGAGTGTTCTAATTTCGTTCTTTTACATGTAACTGTCCAGTGTTCCCAGCACCACTTATTGAAGAGGCTGTCTTTTCTCCATTGTATGTTCTTGCCTCCTTTATGAAAAATAAGGTGACCATATGTGCGTTGGTTTATCTCTGGGCTTTCTATGCTGTTCCATTGATCTATATTTCTCTTTTTGTGCCAGTACCATACTGTCTTGATTACTGTAGCTTTGTAGTATAGTCTGAAGTCTGGGATCCTGATTCCTCCAGCTCCCTTTTTCTTTCTCAAGATTTCTTTGGTTATTTGGGGCCTTTTGTGTTTCCATACAAATTATGAAATTTTTTTCTAGTTCTGTGAAAAATGCCATGGGTAGTTTAATAGGGATTTCATTGAATCTGTAGATTGCTTTGGGTAATATAGTCATTTTCACAATGCTGATTCAGATGCTTTCCTTGTAAGTCATGCATTTCATTTTATTTGTGAGTTTGCAGTTCTTTGAACATGTTCTTGGTGATTTAAAGATTTAAGAAGAATGGGGGGAAATCCAATAGGTTTAGGTACCAGTAGTAAGTAGGGACATGCAATTGAGTTTTTAAATTTCAGTAGTAGTGAGACTGAAGCATTTTGTAAGAAAGTTTGCTCTAGAAGCTAGTCTCTAGTGATTTGAAAGCAGAAAGTATTAAAATTCACCAAATAAAGCCTTGTTACACATTTATTTTAAAACTTGTTTCACTTGGTAATTGCTATGAAGGTCAGATTAACTATAGTGAAGAAATGCATTCTAACAAGATAAAATGGAATTGCATGCTCCTGTTGCCATTTTTAATTTGTACTTTACTTCTTAACTCTCAGTATGATAGAATGTCATTAAACTGTGAAACTGGCTTTAATGAGGTCACCTGGTTTATACCAGGCTTTTGCATGGCATTTATTGATTTGATTGACTTTAGAAATTATACTCTGTATAATATTTTAAATGAAAGGTAGAAGTGGTAAGAAATGTCCTCATTTGTCATCTTGAACATGGAGTTTCAAGGGTTTAAAAAGCCCTCTATTGCATTTTTATTTTAGACAACTTTTCTCTTTATTTAACATACTCTATCAAGTACTCATGAAAAAATTTTTTATTTATTAATTTTTTAATTTTAATTTTTGAAAATTTTTAACATCTTTATTGGAGTATAATTGCTTTACAATGGTGTGTTAGTTTCTGCTGTATGACAAAGTGAATCAGCTATACATATCTCATGAAAATTTTTAAACGTAAATTCTTTCAGTTATTTCACGGTGTTATTTTATTATGCAAATTGTATTTTTTTAAAGTGCTGATAATGATCAGAGAGTAATTAATGTAATTTTAAAATTCTTATGAAAATTTTCCTAATAACTACTGACTGTTACTGATATCTAAATTTGGAATAACACCAAAATAGAGAATGTTGAAAAAATGATACTTCTATTATGAGCTTAATTTCCCGACCTATTACTTATCTCCCTCCCCTGTGTTCCTTTTTAATTTAGGTATGACAAATCCTTTGGCACATAAATTTTGGAGTGTAGGGTTAGAGTATTACTTAACCCCCAAAGCATACTAATAGATTAAAAAATCTGTTTATTAAGTATAGTGACTGACTCAAAATTGACTAGGATTGATTAAAAAAATCTGTATGTAACTGCAAATCATTTTCTTGCCCAGGAGATTATGTCCATAGTAGCCAACTTTTTAGAACCGAATGGCAATATTTATGACTGACTTAGGAATACAGCTTTTGTATCCGGAGAGCAAGATCAGTGCTTTTCAATGAACTAAATATCATAGGTGTACACAATGGCTGACACATGGAGGGTGCCTAATAGGTAATCAGCTCTCACTACTTTTGCTATAGCTGTAGCTCTCAATATGTAGTTCCCAGACCAGCAGCATAAGCATCATCTGGGAACTTGTTAGAAATGCAAAGTCTCAGGCCCCACCCTAGATTTACTAAATTAGGTACTATGGAGCTGGGGTCCAGCAATCCAAGTTTTAACAAGCCTTCCAGAAAATTCTGATGCATGCTAAAGTTGGAGAATATCTGCTCTAGAAATTTAAATGTATTGAGCTTTCAGTAATTTTCTAGGATATCTGTTAAGAAAAATGAACCTTAATTCTGCTTATTTTCTCTTTAACACTTTACTACACAGCTAACATTTGCTGAGTTCTTAACAATGTATCTGCATTGTGCTTGCCTTTTAAGAGATTATCTCATTTAATCATTACACAATATACTACTATTATGGTCATTTCTGAGATGGGAAAACGGACTTTAAGAAGTTAAATAGGTGCTGAAGGTCACATAGTTGATAAAGGATGCTGGGATTGAAATCTATGTTGTCTGATAGTTGATCTTCATCATTGCTCTATAAAACTCGTCGTTATTGGAGGTGATTTGTTCAAGATGGTGAAGTAGAAGGATGTGCTCTCACTGCCTATTGCAAGAACACCAGAATTACAACTAACTGCTGAACAGTCATTGACAGGAAGACACTGGAACTCACCAAAAAATATACCCCACATCCAAAGACAAAGGAGAAGCCACAATGAGATGGTAGGAGGGGCACAATCACAATAAAATCAAATCCCATAACTGCTGGGTGGGTGACTCACGAACCGGAGAACACTTATACCACAGAAGTCCACCCAATGGAGTGAAGGTTCTGAGCCCCACGTCAGGCTTCCCAACCTGGGGGTCCGGCAACAGGAGGAGGAATTCCTAGAGAATCAGACTTTGAAGGCTAGCGGGATTTGATTGCAGGACTTCAACAGGACTGGGGGAAACAGAGACTCCACTCTTGGAGGGCACACACAAAGTAGTGTGCACATCAGGACGCGGGAGAAGGAACAGTGACCCCATAGGAGATTGAACCAGACCTACCTGATAGTGTTGAAGGGTCTCCTGCAGAGGCGGGGGATGGCTGTGTCTCACTGTGAGGACAAGGACACTGGCAGCAGAAGTTCTGGGAAGTACTCCTTGGCATGAGCCCTCCCAGAGTCCGCCATTAGCCCCACCAAAGAGCCCGGGTAGGCTCCAGTGTTGGGTCACCTCAGGCCAAACAACCAACAGGGAGGGAACCCAGCCCCACCCATCAGCAGACAAGTGGATTAAAGTTTTACTGAGCTCTGCCAACCAAAGCAACAGCCAGCTCTACCCACCACCAGTCTCTCCCATCATGAAACTTGCACAAGCCTCTTTTTTTTTTTTTTTTTTTTTTTTTTTGCGTTATGCGGGCCTCTCACTGTTGTGGCCTCTCCCGTTGCGGAGCACAGGCTCCGGACGCGCAGGCCCAGTGGCCATGGCTCACGGGCTTAATTGCTCCGCGGCATGTGGGATCTTCCCAGACCAGGGCACGAACCCGTGTCTCCTGCATCGGCAGGCGGATTCTCAACCACTGCGCCACCAGGGAAGCCCGCACAAGCCTCTTAAATAGCCTCATCCACTAGAGGGTGGACAGCAGAAGCAAGAAGAACTACAGTCCTGCAGCCTGTGGAACAGAAACCACATTCACAGACAGATAGACAAGATGAAAAGGCAAAGGGCTGTGTACCAGATGAAGGAACAAGATAAAACCCCAGAAAAACAACTAAATGAAGTAGAGATAGGCAGTCTTCCAGAAAAAGAATTCAGAATAATGATAGTGAAGATGATCCAGGACCTGGAAAAAGGATGGAGGCAAAGATCCAGAAGATGCAAGAAATGTTTAACAAAGACCTAGAAGAATTAAAGAACAAACAAACAGATGAACAACACAATAACTGAAGTGAAAAATATACTAGAAGGAATCAATAGCAGAATAACTGAGGCAGAAGAACGGATAAGTGACTTGGAAGACAGAATGGTGGAATTCACTGCTGCGGAACAGAATAAATAAAAAAGAATGAAAAGAAATGAAGACAGCTTAAGAGACCTCTGGGACAACATTAAACGCAACAACATTCACATTATAGGGGGTCACAGAAGGAGAAGAGAGAGAGAAAAGACCCGAGAAAATGTTTGAAGAGATTATAGTCAAAAACTTCCTAACATGGGAAAGGAAATAGCCACCCAAGTCCAGGAAGTGCATAGAGTCCCATATAGGATAAACCCAAGGAGAAACACACCGAGACACATAGTATTCAAATTGGCAAAAATTAAAGACAAAGAAAAATTACTGAAAGCAGCAAGGGAAAAATGACAAATAATATACAAGGGAGCTCCCATAAGGTTAACAGCTGATTTCTCAGCAAAAAACTCTACAAGCCAGAAGGGAGTGGCATGATATACTTAAAGTGATGAAAGGGAAGAGCCTACAACCAAGATTACTCTACCTAGCAAGGATCTCATTCAGATTTGATGGAGAAATTAAAAGCTTTACAGACAAGCAAAAGCTAAGAGAATTCAGCACCACCAAACCAGCTCTACAACAAATGCTAAAGGAACTTCTCTAAGTGGGAAACACACGAGAAGAAAAGGACCTACAAATACAAACCCAAAACAATTAAGAAAATGGTCATAGGAACATACATATCAATAATTACGTTAAACGTGAATGGATTAAATGCTCCAACCGAAAGACAAAGGCTTGCTGAATGGTTACAAAAACAAGACCCATATATATGCTGTCTACAAGAGACCCACTTCAGACCTAGGGACACATTCAGACTGAAAGTGAGGGGATGGAAAAAGATATTCCATGCAAAGGGAAATCAAAAGAAAGCTGGCATAGCAATACTCATATCAGATAAAATAGACTTTAAAATAAACAATGTTACAAGAGGCAAGGAAGGACACTACATAATGATGAAGGGATCAATCCAAGAAGAAGGTATAACAATTATAAATATATACGCACCCAACATAGGAGCACCTCAATACGGAAGGCAACTGCTAACAGCTATAAAAGAGGAAATTGACAGTAACACAATAGTAGTGGGGGACTTTAACACCTCACTTACACCAATGTACAGGTCATCCAACCAGAAAATTAATAAGGAAACAAGCTTTAAATGACACAATAGACCAGATAGATTTAATTGATATTTATAGGACATTCCATTCAAAAACAGCAGTTTACACTTTCTTCTCTAGTGCACACGGAACATTCTCCAGGATAGATCACATCTTGGATCACAAATCAAGCCTCAGTAAATTTAAGAAAATTTAAATCATATCAAGCATCTTTTCTAACCACAGTGCTATGAGATTAGAAATCAATCACAGGGAAAAAAACATAAAAGACACAAACACATGGAGGCTAAACAATATGTTACTAAATAACCAGAGATCACTGAAGAAATCAAAGAGGAAATTAAAAAAACCTAGAGAGAAATGATAATGAAAACACATCGATGCAAATCCTGTGGGATGCAGCAAAAGCAATTCTAAGAGGGAACTTTATAGCTCTACAAAACCTACATCAAGGAACAAGAAAAATCACAAATAAACAATCTAACTTTACACCTAAAGGAACTAGAGAAAGAAGAACACACAAAACCCAAAGTTAGCAGAAGGAAAGAAATCATAAAGATCAGAGCAGAAATAAATGAAGTAGAAACAAAGAAAATAATAGCAAAGATCAATAAAACTAAAAGCTGGTTCTTTGAGAAGATAAACCAAATTGATAAACCATTAGCCAGACTCATCAAGAAAAAGAGGGAGAAGACTCAAATCAGTAAAATTAGAAATGAAGGAGAAGTTACAACAGACACCGCAGAAATACAAAGCATCCTAAGAGACTACTACAAGTGACTCTGCCAATAAAATGGACAACCTGGAAGAAATGGACAAATTCTTAGAAAGGTATAAACTTCCAAGACTGAACCAGAAAGAAATAGAAAATATGAACAGACCTATCACAAGTATTGAAATTGAAACTGTGATTAAAAATCTTCCACCAAATGAAAGCCCAGGACCAGATGGCTTCACAGGTGAATTCTATCAAACATTTAGAGAAGAGCTAACACCCATCCTTCTCAAACTCTTCCAAAACATTGCAGAGGAAGGAACACTCCCAAACTCATTCTATGAGGCCACCATCACCCTGATACAAAAACCAGATAAAGATACTACAAAAAAAGAAAATTACAGAGCAGTATCACTGATGAATATAGATGCAAAAATCCTCAACAAAATACTAGCAAATAGAATCCAACAACACGTTAAAAGGATCATACACCATAACCATGTGGGATTTATCCCAAGGATTCAAGGATTCTTCAATATACGCAAATCAATCAGTGTGATATACCATATTAACAAATTGAAGAATAAAAACCATATGATCATCTCAATAGATGCAGAAAAAGCTTTTGACAAAATTCAACACGTGTTTTTGATAAGTACTCTTCAGAAAGTGGGCATAGAGGGAACCTATCTCAACATAATAAAGGCCATATACGACAAACCCCAGCAAACATCATTCTCAGTGGTGAAAAACTGAAAGTATTTCCTCTAAGATCATGAACAAGACAAGGATGGCCACTCTCACCACTATTATTCAACATAGTGTTGGAAGTCCCAGCCACGGCAACCAGAGAAGAAAAAGAAATACAAATTGGAAAAGAAGACGTAAAACTGTCCCTGTTTGCAGATGACATGATACTATACATAGAGAATCCTAAAGATGCCACCAGAAAACTACTAGAGCTAATCAATGAATTTGGTAAAGTTGCAGGATACAAAATTAATACACAGAAATCTCTTGCATTCCTATATACTAATGATGAAAAATGTGAAAGAGAAATTAAGGAAACACTCCCATTTACCATTGCAACCAAAAGAATAAAATACCTAGGAATAAACCTACCTAGGGAGACAAAAGGCCTGTATGCAGAAAACTATAAGACACTGTTGAAAGAAATTAAAGATGATACCAACAGATGGAGAGATATACCATGTTCTTGGATTGGAAGAATCAATATTGTGAAAATGACTATACTACCCAAAGCAATCTACAGAGTCAATGCAATTCCTATCAAATTACCAATGGCATTTTTTACAGAACTAGAACAAAAAAATCTTAAAATTCGTATGGAGACGCCAAAGCCCCTGAATAGCCAAAGCAGTTTTGAGGGAAAAAATCGGAGCTGGAGGAATCAGACTCCCTGACTTCAGACTATACTACAAAGCTACAGTAATCAAGACAATATGGTACTGGCACAAAAACGGAAGTATAGATCAATGGAACAGGATAGAAAGCCCAGAGATAAACCCATGCACCTATGGTCAACGAATCACTGACAAAGGAGGCAAGGATATACAATGGAGAAAAGACAGTCTCTTCAGTAAGTGGTGCTGGGAACACTGGACAGCTACATGTAAGAGAATGAAATTAGAACACTCCCTAACACCATACACAAAAATAAACTCAAAATGGATTACAGACCTAAATTTAAGACTTGACACTATAAAACTCATAGAGGAAACAGAGGCAGAACACTCTATGACATAAATCACAGCAAGATCTTTTTTGATCCACCTCCTAGAGTAATGGAAATAAAAACAAAAATAAACAAATGGAACCTAATGAAGCTTAAACGCTTTTGCACAACAAAGGAAACTACAAACAAGACACAAAGACAACCCTCAGAATGGGAGAAAATATTTGCAAATGAATCAACGGACAAAGAGTTAATCTCCAAAATATATAAACAGCTCATGCTGCTCAATATTCAAAAAACAAACAACCCAATCAAAAAATGGGCAGAAGACCTAAATAGACATTTCTCCAAGGAGGACATACAGATGGCTAAAAAGCACATGAAAAGCTGCTCAACATCCCTAATTATTAGAGAAATGCAAATCACAACTACAATGAGGTATCACCTCACACCAGTTAGAATGGGCATCAGCAGAAAATCTACAAACAAATGCTGGAGAGGGTGGGGAGAAAAGGGAACCCTCTTGCACTGTTGGTGGGAATGTAAATTGATACAGCCACTGTGGAGAACAGTATGGAGGTTTCTCAAAAAACTAAAAATAGAATTACCATATGACCCAGCAATCCCACTCCTGGTCATAAACCCAGAGAAAACCATAATTCAAAAAGACACATGCACCCCAATGTTCATTGCAGTACTATTTACAATAGCCAGGTCATGGAAGCATCCTAAATGCCCATCAACAGATGAATGTATAAAGAAGATGTGGTACATATATACAATGGAATATTACTCAGCCATAAAAAGGAATGAAATTGGGTCATTTTAGAGATGTGGGTGAATCTAGAGAGTGTCATACAGAGTGAAGTAAGTCTGAAAGAGAAAAACAAATGTCGTATATTAAGTCATATATGTGGAACCTAGAAAAATGGTACAGATGAACCGGTTTGCAGGGCAGAAATTGAGACACAGATGTAGAGAACAAACGTATGGACACCAAGGGGGGAAAGCAGTGGCGGGTGGGGGTGGTGGTGTGATGAATTGGGAGATTGGGACTGACATATATACACTGATGTGTATACAATGCGTGACTAATAAGAACCTGCTGTATAACAAAAAAAGCTCTTTGTTATTGAATGATTATAGTATATCTAAAGCTACCTAGAAAACCTGTGCTGATAAATCTATTAGATTCCCCCTTACACTTGATCTGTCCAACCATAATCTAAAATGAACGATGACATTCTGGAACTGCCTTCATTTTAGTTTCCATTTGTACTAGCAGTAGTAATTCAAATTGACATTCCCGCAAAAGTTGGAGCTGGTAATAACCTTAAAAATGTACCGGCCAATGGAATTTTGCTTTGGCTCCATGCTCAGAACAAATGTGCATGTAATACAGATATTTTACTTCTTGGAGAACAGTAGCACGTGTTGACTTAGCAGATTAGTACAAGATAAAACAGAGAGGAGAAAACAGTGATTCAGGGAAACCTGGGAACTTGGAAATGGGGGCAGATAAGAGAGCAAATAATGCCAATACATACTTCAGGGAATAAGAATACCAAGCACAGCATCCTTGTTAGAATGGTGGCATTCATGACTGGACTTTCCAGTTGTAAAGCCCCAAGTGAGACGTATCAGTAAACATTCTGACCACTAGACCCTGGATTTTATTTAATGGCTCAAATGTGAAAAAACTATGGAGTGAGAGGCTTCAGCTGATAGCGAAGAGTGCCCTAAGGAAAACAGATGATTGGAAGGTTAGTAGAGTCAGGCAATGTCTCTGCCATTCACCTCTCTTTTTTTCTTTACCTTCCCTCATCCTTCATATTTTAGAATCAACTCTCCTCAACTTATTTACGTATCCTTGGAATTTCTGTTCAACGTTGAATTTATCCTCTGTTTGTCACTTGTCAGTGACAGGCAATAATGTTGGAATTCAGATGGGGAAAACTATGCAATTATATTTGGGGGCACTTCATGTCTGCAATAGGCAGCAGAGTTCGGCTGTTATCATTCTGTAATGACGCTGTCCTCTGCCATCAGTGGCTTGGCTTGTGGAATATCATCAGATATCCCTAATAGGTCAACTCCTCAACTGCACATTTAAAGAACAGGACCTTACAGGGCACAAGAAAAGGCTTTGAACAGTTCAGTGTAATCTTCTTTTTAATGTTATGTTTTCCCTAGGATAATACCTAATTGCTTTGTAAATGGTCCTGGTTTTTGCCTTTAACAATCTTGCATGGAAGGCAATTAGGGATTTTTTTTTTTAATGTGTAAAATACTTTCTTGGGTCTGTTTCTTTCAACTTGTATTTATGCTGCCCGTTTATAAAACCTGTATAGCTTGCAGTTACTATTCCTTGTAATCTTCTAAGCTATGTCCTTCATTCTTTAAGATTTTCATTCTCTCTGATGAAGAGGTGAATTATTGGGTGGCCACATCATCTGTACTTACGTGGCTTGCTATCAAGGTGGAAAAGGGACTCGCTCACTTTTAATATACTTGATGTGACTCTCAGATGCTCAGATCTCTGTTTCTAAGATTGAACAGCAGCCTTGGGTAGAGAATTTGGGAGCTGTGAAGGCAAGTTCTTCTTGGGAAGACAAGCAAGATGCCGAAGTGACCTTCCTAGAAGCTATTAAATCTTTTTTTTTTTTTTTTTTTTTCTTTTTTTGCGGTATGCGGGCCTCTTACTGTTGTGGCCTCTCCCGTTGCGGAGCACAGGCTCCGGACGCGCAGGCTCAGCAGCCACGGCTCACGGGCCCAGCCGCTCCGCGGCACGTGGGATCTTCCCGGACCGGGGCACGAACCCGTGTCCCCTGCATCGGCAGGCGGACTCTCAACCACTGCGCCACCAGGGAAGCCCCAAGAAGCTATTAAATCTTAATTGCTGCTCGAATTTCAGAACTGGGGTTATTCCTTAAATGCAGAGTGCACCTTTCCTGTCAGCAGCATGGCAATCTGTAGTGGAGAAGTGGGCTCTGCACATGAAATATATAGGCAGAATTGTTTTGCTCTTCAGTGACCGAAGCCATTAGACCTCAGTCCTTTCCCTCTCCCTTCCAGGGCACTGTCCCTGTTTTTTCACAATTACTCTATTAGTCCTCACTGCTAGAAGACTGGGTCCTTCCTAGCTCTTTATAGTCATGAATCGTAATTATTTGCCCACATTGGCTTGTCTATCTGCCTATGAACCTATCTTTTATTATTTGAAAAGTTCATGAAAAGGGGATTTGGAGTTCTTACCTTTGTAATTAAAAAAAATCTCTGAGGTTATGCAAGTTTTATTACTTTGGCCTTCAGAAAAATGTAATTGTTATGTGAAACAATATTTATCCTCTTTCCATTCCAATTTTTTGATGACTGAATGACACTATGGATATTTATGACCTTCAAAGATAAGAATGTAATTGTTACCTATGCATAAACTGCATTATAAGGGATTTGGTTTTTTTGGTTGTTTGGTTTTTTTTTTTTGGTTTGTTTTAAATATTGTTTTCATTTGAATAAAAAGGCAAAGCAACTTCGATGATTTATTGCAAAACTGTTCTGGATTTAAATACCTTGTTTTTGGTCCCTATGCTGAAACCTGTATCCTTTTCCCCATTAATTTATGGTTAAGGTGATCTTGGCTGAATACATCAGTGTACTTCCACTTGGACATCAAGATGCTTGGGAAAATTCAGGGGCTTGCAAATTGCAAGATTTGGACTCTTGACCAGGCTGTGCCTTAGCCAGCTGCTGGACCATGTCCAGCCACATAACTTCTCTGGACCTCTGTTCTCTCAATCATACATTGAAGAAGTCCTATAAGGTGCTTTTAAAGTTGTGTTTCAGTTCTCAAGTCTTGATTTCTTGTTTTACATATCCAGTGTTCATAGAAGTGCTAATAGGACACAAGCGAGTAAAGAACCTTTTGAGTGGCATGGTGTTCTTGTAATGCTGAGCAGTTTGCAGAGTTCACTAATTAAGCACACTCATCCCTTCACGATGCCCAGGCTAGGTCAGCTCATTCTTAAAGTGTGAGGCAAACGAACTTGAGGTAATTTACAGTATTTCTGTAGTTAAATAAATGAGATGAATTGCCAGAAGGGCTCATCTTTTCTGGCAAGGTCCTTGAAATAGGAAATCAGTATTCATCAATATATCATCAGTAATTTCTCCAGAAAGGGAATGAGTATTGCAAATACTTAGAAGTTATCTTTATAATCTTTTCATCATTTATGTTGTTTATAAACAAAATAATACTCATTGTAGATTTATGTATCTCATCTTTGGATTACGTTATTAAAATTTTTCAAAATATTTCTTCTTTGAGCCTCATTGTACATATGTTAAAATGTATATTTCAGGTCTGTTTTAGTCCATTTTTTAGATGTTTTTCTTCATACTCAATGGCTTGGATTCACTGAGTACTTTCTACCTGCCAGTTACTTTAAATGTGTGATCTCTTTCGTATTCACAATAATGTTATGAAGTAGGTATTATGATTATTGCCATTTTACAGACCTGGCAACTAAGTGTTAAAAAACTTAAGTAACTTTCCTAAAGCCACCCAGCTAGTAAGTGGGGAAGCCAGGATCCACACACAGGATATCTGAATCTAGATCATCGGTCCTTAGCAACTACTCTAAGCAATGACTGTATAGTATTCAGGCCATTGTCTATGTAAGTTGTGTTATAGAGATTCCTCATTCTTACTGCTTTTATATGAAATATAAAAACATATTTAAGAAACGTTAATTAAGGCATAATTAAGAAAATGGCCATCTGACCTTCTATATAAGTCATTTCACTTCCCTGAGCCTTGAATTTCTCATCTATACAATGGGTAGTTTGTTAACAATTCTTAATTCAAGTGACTGTAGTGAAGATTGAAATAATGAATGTAAGAATGCCTTAGAAACCAACAGCAAAGCACATTGCCTTCCAAGCAGGGATTCTAAGCAAGTGGCTTTTAAATCATCCTGAACTTTGAGGTATTTTGGCAAGAAACACCCTGACAGCTAAAATCAGTTTTCCCTCTTGAATAAATCATAAATCAGATCTTTCTTTGACTGCCAGATTTCAATTTGAAAATATATATTTGAAACTGTAAAGACTCTTTTTCAAAAGGAATTTGAACAAGGAATGAACTGAATGTGTCACAGCATTCAAGCATGCATTCAATGGATAATAAATGTTTCCTTAGTGTGCTAAGTATCCAAGATAATAAATGTTTATTATTCAATAAATAATTCAGTGGATAATAAATGTTTCCTTAGTGTGCTGAGTACCCAAGACGCTCAGGCACTGGCATATGCTGGGACCACCACAAACAAAGAGGGGTCTCAACCCTGACAAAACTCTCCATGACCATTTGTCATAAAGGTTGGCTAAGAGGTCCTCTAATAAATGTGAGGGCAGTCAATCAGTTTATCTTATCATTTTAGAGATGAGAAAATTGAGGCCTAGAGATATGAAGAGACTGACCAAGGTTGACCAACTGGCCAGTGACAGACATAGAACTAAAACCAGCCCCATAACCCCATGTTCCTTTTTAGTACCAAATAAATGGTACCTGCACATGACTGATGAATTAGTTGGAGAAGCCAGTGCCTTTGTGCTTGGAAGGTATTAGTTGGATGTTTGTGTACAACGTGCAGCAGATTTTCCCTTCCATCCTAATTTGCACAGAAACATTTCTGGCTTTCTTGGGGGTGACAAGCCTGTGTTTGGTTCACTTCCTGATCATTATGCTACAGCACTGTTTCCCTGATCTCAAATTCACTTTCTGTATTTCTTGGCCACCAGGTACATTACTTGACATTTATTTACACTTATCTGCATTTTCCATCTTCTAAGCCCACATATATAATACATAATAATGTAAATCCTTGGCTGCTGCTTGGCATTTGGGTACCTTATTATTTACTGTGCTGTGCCTCCCTCCCTGTTTAATGTAATCTGCAAATCTTGTCCGCAGTACCAAGTCATTTGTATACATAATTAAAATATGCAGTCCCTTCCAATACTGATCCTTGTCATATGTCTTTCTAGTAATTTTTTTCCCAGATGGTGAATGTTTTGCTTTTATTTATTCATTTCGCTCCTTGGAAGAAGATGGGGCCGAATAGGCTCAGTGACACTGCAGAAGCCTAACCCTGTTCTTTAAAGTTCTAAAAAATCACAACATCCTTAGCCTTGACTCATTTTTCCGACTGATTTCTGACATGTTTCTTTTTAATGAAAAGTTCTGACAATAAATTGCAGTAAACGTATATTAATGGCCCACTTATGATGGGGAATCATTTCTCCCATTTAGAGGCTTTACAATTGGAGATAAGATTTGAGTTTATTAGCACCATGTGCCAGGGCGCTCATTGTTTTCCTGTCTAATGTCATACAGGGACCATTTCTGGATAAAGGATATTGCACCAGACAACTAATACTAAGATTTTAATGGCTCTGAAGCTGTTACCTAGGGGCCTGATTGCATAGGGACCTAAAGTGAGTTAACTCTCACAGACATCTGGCAAATTGCTTCCCAAACAGCCTTTGCATGGCTGGGAAATCCTCTGATGTTTGAAACTTTCTGCTACTTAAATAAGGAGTATTTAACGGTGTGAACCAACGAAGCTGTCCTCATTTTTAAGGAAAATTGTCCACGTGGAGTTGTTTATAAGCACCCCTGGCACCCACGGTGCATTCCCAAACTTCTTAAACTTCTCTCACCAGCTTAGGTGTTTTAACAGGTGTAACATATCTGCCATTTCTTAATTAGATGAGGTTTTAACATGCATGGGCCTTTGGGATAGTAATAGATTGATTTAAATGAACACTGATGTATATAGGAACTAATTTGCAAAGTGGAGAGCTGTCAGGGAGGGTTGAGGGGAGAAGGATGCTGTGTAGGGGGAAGGAAGCCAGTGGGGTGGGGTGGGAGGGAGCAGAATGTAGTATGCGGTAGTTTTCCTGATTGCAGGTTTCCTGATCAGGGAACTTTAAGGCTCTAAAAGCTGCTGCATTGTTGCACTGTGTTGCTTGAGATTTAACCCTCTACATTTGCAAAATTTACCCACACTCAAGGTTATAAGGTCAGCCAGCCTACTGAGAGCAAATTTCTCCAGGGGTTCTGACCTGCAAGGTGCAAGTGTGAAACGCAGGGCCTGAAGATTAAAAGATAGATGAAGTTCCATTTCTCCCCAGCAACTCCCATTTTCTCTCTCTGAGAAGTGAAAAGCCATGCAATGTGTCTCTGGGTATCTGGGGACAAGAGATGTTTATTTTTTAGTCAACACAGGCTCTGTGATCCCTTTAGAAATTTTAACCTTGGTTTTCTGTCAATGCCAATGTCTCTACCTAGGGGGCTATCACCCTATGAGATGTCTAAGGTAGTACTTTGTTTTTCTCTGGAGACGAACTCAGTTCATTTCCAGAATTTCTCCCGGAAGTGCCACAGCCCTAAAGAGATAAGACAGCTAAGAAATCAAGCATTTCCCCAAATAGACAATAGCCTTAAAACCATGGTTTATTTGACTATTTAAATTTTTTCCTCATAAGTATTGGTCTTAATCAGAGCTGTTGTTCAGCTGGTATGTATCCAAATAGCTGAACCAGTAGTTAAAACTATTGTTGGCTCACATCATCTTTTTCTTCTTTACTTTTAAATTTACATACACTGAAATTCATTCATTTTGATGTAAGTCTGTGAGTTTTGACAAATACACACAGCTGTGTAACTACCACCATAACCAAGATAAAGCATACTAGTTCCATTAGCCTAAAAAAAGCTCTCATGTTGCCCTTTTGTAGTTTGTACCCTCCCCTGACCCTTAAACCCTTGATACAATTCCTTTTTCAGATATATAATTTGCATATATTTCCCCCCAGTCTGTGACTTTACAAAAAATTCTTTCACAGAATAAAAGTTTTGAATTTTGATGAGATCAGTTTATCAATTTTTTTCTTTTATAGATAACGCTTTCAGTGTCAAATATAAGATCTTTTTATTAACCCAAGGTTACAAAGATTTTCTCTCATAATTTCTTCTAAAAGATTTATGATTTCAAGACTTTACATTTAGAACTATAATCTATTTTTAAATTAAGTTTTGTAAACTAGGTGAGGCATAGGTTGAGATTCTTGTTTTGAAAATGGATGTCCAGTTATTCTAACGGCATTTGTTAAAAACACTGTTCTCTCTCCATTTAATTGCCTTTGCACCTGGGTCAGAAATCGATTGACCATCATTTTGAGTTTCTTGGTCTAGACTCTCTATTCTATCCCATTGATTTATTTATCTCTTCTTTCACCAAAACTAAACTGTTTTTTTTTTTTTTTTTTTTTTGCTGTATGCGGGCCTCTCACTGCTGTGGCCTCTCCCGTTGCAGAGCACAGGCTCCGGACGCGCAGGCCCAGCGGCCATGGCTCACGGGCTTAGTTGCTCCGCGGCATGTGGGATCTTCCCGGACCAGGGCACGAACCCGTGACCCCTGCATCGGCAGGCGGACTCTCAACCACTGCGCCAGCAGGGAAGCCCCTAAACTGTTTTGATTACTGTAGCTTTATAGTAAGTCTTGGGGTAGGATATTATGAGTATTCTAATTTGTTCACCTTTTTTTTTTTTTCGGTACGCGGGCCTCTCACTGTTGTGGCCTCTCCTGTTGCGGAGCACAGGCTCCGGACGCGCAGGCTCAGCGGCCATGGCTCACGGGCCCAGCCGCTTTGCAGCACGTGGGATCTTCCCGGACCGGGGCACGAACCCGTATCCCCTGCATCGGCAGGCGGACTCTCAACCACTGCGCCACCAGGGAAGCCCCTGTTCACCTTTTTGAAACTGTTTTTGGTATTTGAGTTCCTTTGGAATCAGTTTGCCAATATCTGCAAAAAATTTGCTGATTTAGATTGAGATTGCATTAGATCTATGCACCGAGTGGGAGCCAATGACATCTTAATAATATTTTAATAATAATATTTTCCAATCTATCAATATGATCCATCCTTTTATTTAGATCTTCTTTCATTTGTTTCATCAGCGTTTGATAGTTTCAGCATATAGATCCTGTGCATATTTTTTTGGATTTATACCTAAGCTTCATTTTTGGAGTGCTATTTTAAGTGGTTTTTTTTTAAATTCAAATTCCAATTATTTATTACTGATATATAGGATATGGTAAACTTTTGTATATTGACCTGGTATCCTGCAGTCTTTCTAAACTCACTAATTTGATCAGGGAGCTATATTGTATCTTTTACATACACAATTATATCTGTGAATACAGGGTTTTATTTCTTTCCAATCTGTATGCCTTTTATTTCTTTTTACTATTTTATTGTATTGGCCAGGACTTACAGTATGATGTTGAATAGCAGTGGTGAGAGACAACATCCTTGCCTTTTTCCAGATCTTTGGTGGAAATCATTAAATATGGTGTTAACTGTATTTTATTTTACTTTTTTTTTGGTATATCCTTTTTTAAGTTCTCTTATTTCTAGTTTGGTGATAGTGTTTATCATAAAGGGATGTTGAATTTTATCAAATGCTTTTTATGCATCTGTTGAGATGTTAATACAGTTTTTCTCAGTCTGCTAATATAGTGAGTTACACTGATTTTTGAATGTTGAATCAGACTTTTCTTCCTTAGATGAATTTCACTTGGTTGTGATGTTATCCGCTTTTATATAATGCTGGATTTTGATTTGCTAATATTTTCTTGAGGATTATTGTCTCTATATTCACAAGGGATATTGCTCTAGAGTTTTCTTATAATGTGTTTGTCTGTCTTTGGTACTAGAGTAATGCAAGTCTCATAAAATTAGTTGGGAAAAGTTGTTCATTTTCTATTTTCTGGAAGAGATTGTAGAATTGTTATAATTTTTTCATTAAACATTCAGTTTTCTCCCCTTCACTTAAAGCATGGAAACCCTACTACATACATTCCAACTTAGCTTTACTTGCTTGAAAGGAATTGTTGCCTTTGATGTTTTTTCCCTTTCCAGTCCATCTGAGCTAGAGCATGGACATGCCTACAATCCAGTTTTGAGCGTGCAGAAATGGACAACAGTCTGGAATAGTGAAGAAATGAGAAGGAAGAAATCTATATCCTTGAATAACTATAGGAAGTCTAGCCACCCTACCAACTAAGACTCTTCATCTTTGTATGAGTAAGGAAAAAAATTCTATTTCTTAAGCCACTACATTTTGGGGTCTTTTTGTTAAAGTGTCTTAGCCTTTACCCTGTTTACCCCAACTGAAAAGAAGGTCCTTTTGCTTCAACATTATTGAGATTCATCTGCAAGAAGTCTAATAGGGTCAAACACTGGAGGAGGCTATGAATACTGTTAATTTCTGTGATGTGAAAGGTTATACAACAGAGTGAAGGGCACACCCTCACTTTTCCTGGAGCAGCGGACTATGCTTCCTTCATATTGAAATTTCTTGCATCATCTCCCTCTCTTGGGCCAATTTAGAGATCTGGATTGCTTGGACTACATTTTTCCAACGATTGGCAATGAGCAGAAAGGAATGTATTATTTGGGTATACTTGATAGGGACTAAGAGGACATCTGAAACCCTTTGGTAGGATTCTTTCACAGTGTCCTGAAATTTCTACCTCATTACAGTTAAAGAAATTAAAGTATGAACAAACACAGAGAAGGCAGTCTTCCCTGATTTGGGACAGATCCTAAAACGTGGTACCTGCAAAAAGCTTAGTTAGAGTATGTAGAAATTTTAAAAGATTAGAGAATGTATGCTTTTGTGTCTTGGGCTTGAATAGTTTGAATATCAAGATACCATAACTAATAAATAAATTCATTAGACTCCAATAGACTTGAATTCCTGGACACATGGGAGTGGACCAGTTGTAGGAGGAACTGCTCTCATTTGGATTGCTAATAATAGTGGGCAGTTAAAAAAACCAGCAATTCACACACACTTAAAACCCCAAACCAGGATTTTTTTTAACCGTGCAGAATTTCATTACCAGAAAATATAAATGAATAGCTCCTATCATTCTTCTTCTCTTCTTTCTCTTCTTGCTCCCTCTAAATTCACTATGGCATTGGTACTACCCCTTTGGCAAACAAAGCCTTAGGGCATTTTGTAATACTGGGAAGATAAGTACATTCTACAACTTGGCTATTTCACAAATAACTAGATGTGTGCACATATGTTTCCGAGTACATATACATGTACATCAGTCTTGATAGCACCATTGTTGTAATGGCCCCAAATTGAAAACAATCCAAATGTCCGTCAGCAGTAGAATGGGTAAAAAGTTATATTATATTCTCACAGAAATATATCATAGAGCAATGAAAATGAATAAATCTCTGGTACACACAACAACTTGGATTTATCTTGCAAATATAATGTGGAACAAAAGGAATAAGACTTAAAAGAGTAATACAGTAATATTTCATTCATATAAAGGCCCAAAACTCAGCCAAACTATGTCATTTAGGATGCATTCATGAATGGGTAGTATGACTATAAAGAAAAGCAAGGAGGTGATTGTCTTCTAAATATAGTGCTTATCTCTGGTGGGGATGGAGGAATTTGTAATTGGAAAGGGACAAAGATGAGGCTTCTGGGGGTGCTGCCAATGTTCTATTTCTTGACTTTTTGCAGTTTCTGGTGTATTACTTGTCTATTGCTATATAACAAATTATTTCAAAACTTAGTGATTTAAAACAGCACAAATTTATTAACTAACAGCTTGTGTGGGTCAGAAATACAGGCACAACTTAATTAGGTCCTCGGCTTCAGGTTTTCCACAGGCTGAAATCACAGTGTTGGCTGGGGCTGCAGCCGTCTATCTCAAGGTTCAACTAGGGTAAGATCTTCTGCCAAGTTCATTTAGTGATAATTGAGAAAATTCAGTTCCTTGGTGGCTGTTGATCTATGCCACTCTCAGGCGGTCCTGTCCATCAAAGCAAACATGCAAAAAGAGACACAGAATATTAGCAGGATGGAAGTTATAGTTATTTATGACCTAATTTCAGAATTGATATCCTATCACTTTTGCTATGATATATTTATTAGAAGCAAGTCACTAGATCCACCTCACACCCAAGGTAAGGGGATTACTCAAGAGTGTGGATACCAGGAGACGGGGCTCACTGGGAGCCATTTTAAAAGCTGTCGGTCACACTGGGTGCTGGCTTTGTAATTATTTGTGAAATGGTACTTTCATGTTTCATGCACTTTTCTGTTGGCTTGTTTTATTTCATAATACTGATGTTAAAGGAAATCTCAGAAGCAAGCAGCTACAGAAACTCAAGTGGCTCCTTTCTTGTAAATATATCCTCTCCTATCCCCAAGTGGCACAAATGGTGTCTAGCACATACAGACACTAAAAATTATTTGCTAAATAAGTGAGTGAGCTAAACTTTAGAACCCATGGGAGTAGATAACAATTTTTATTGAATGAATCACAAAACAGTTCCAGTGAGTATAAAATTTAAAAGATAAGGACATAGAATGTATACTTGACTGGTAAAAATTCTCTACAAAGAGACAAGAAATGTATGTTAAATATTAAGGGAAAAAAGTTACATAGGAGAAAAGAGTAAATAAAGACGATATACAGAAAAAGATTTAGGATGGTTGGAACTGGGATACCACTTTGGGGACGTATCTTGCAGTCTAATTTTAAGTAACTCCTGAAAAGGTGTCTCCCGTTAATATTGGATTATTAATTCGTGGTTTAGCTTACTTTACCCCTAAAGATTTAATTCTGGGAGATACTTACAGGCCTCGGAAAGTTGGCTTCAAACTGTTTGATTCCACCATCACAGACTTAAGAATATGTGCATATTTGCCCATCTGTATCCCTTTTAGAATGCATCTTTCAGTAGAATGTGAAATTCAACTGAACAATTCACGTTTACTATATTATGGCCATGAAATAAAGGGCTTAGAAGTTAAATTGAGTTGGGATGACTTGGGAGGGGCAGGCGGTAGAAAGGGAGTTAGAAGTATCCATGGGTCACCTACAAAATTGAGTACTTTTTACTGTCCTGGTCTCAGTGATGAGCCCTGAAAGGATGCTGTTTCAGGGGTCCTGTCCACTGGGCTTTGCTTCTCAGAGACTTGAAATGTATCCTGTGCGAAGGAGCAGCTGGAGACCAGGGAAGGTCATGTATACATGTTCAACATTAAAGAATTAGGGCTCTGGCCTGGGCTTTAGAGATCACTGAATGTGATCATGCCATTTACAGAGGCAGTCGGAGTCCCAGGAAGTCATGACTCAGCTGAAGCAAATGGCCAGTTAGTATTTTTCTTTATTAAGCTGTGATGTGTCACATGAGTTTTAATACTTCATTTTACTTAAGAAACAAGTTACTTGATGTAGATATTAAGTTTGATATAGATATTGTTTAAATATCTCCTTTAAGTCCTGAAATGGACTACATTAGTTTGATTGATGGAATGAGTTTGGAGAAAATACTTAATTGTTTTAAATACCCACAGCTTTAGTGAAGCTGTGAAAGAATATCATTCTAAATTGGGATTGAAATGAATAATGTCAATTTTTTACACAGCAGATTCAGTCATTTTGGTCTCTTCTACATCTTGACCTTCAGAAGCCTCCTTTCTTCTCTTGTGGAATCTGGTCTCAGTGAAAATTCCTTAGTTCTGAATGCAAATTCAAGAACCTACCCATTCCAAACTACTTTTCTTTTTCTCACGTCTTGTGTTGTGAATCCAAATTCTATACAAAAAGATTAGCTTCCCAACAGCTGTTGGTCTTCTATCCATATTATGCACCCTGATCTATAGCTCCTCTCTGAAGTTCTTGTGTTTACTCTCCTGCCCCCAAAGCAGTGCATTTTAGCTTTTTCACACTCAGATCAAAATACTGAGTAGAGAAATTGCTCCCATGTGCGTAACTGTGGGAATTGGCTTCTAATAGGAAAACTCAATCAAAGAGAGAGGGCTTTATTCACTGAGCCTTAGGATTTCTGGCAACACAATAAAAACCTCCAAAGGAAAAATAGGCAATGATATAATCCATATTGCACTTGCCAAGGTGAGTACTATTACTGTTGCTATGAAATGTTAACTCTTATGTAGGTTCTTACCCTTTTGTTGGAGTAGAGGAGAAAGTGAATATGCGTTTACTCAAGATTGCAGATAACTCATTTCTCTCTACTTAGACTTTGCATCTCTCGACCTAGTCAATAATAATAATAACATGATAATGATAATAATAGAATTTGACTTTTGACCATATTTCAGTACCTTCATCATTATCTCATTATTCCATACAATAAACGCCTCCCTCACACACATCTGTTTCCTATAGCACTTCTGGCTTCCTGTTCCACCTTTATTCCTCCCTACCAAAGTGGAACTATTTGTGTAGGTGGTGAGCAGCAGTTATTGGCACACATTTTGCTATTTGGTGGATTTAATTTCCCAAACATCACTCTGGATCTCCCTCCACCCCAGACTAGAGTGAAATAAGTACGAATGTGTTTGTTCCCCAGATGGGGTCCTCTTGGGGCAGGCTGATACAAGACTCAGACTTCCTTGGGAAATGAGAAGGGCAGGGATAAGCAGGTCCCCTGGGCTCTCACATATTGCAACTGCCTTCCTCTTTTGTCTGATTTCTCATTTTACTCACAATTTGGGCTGTTATTTACTAAGCCTTCTTGTAACTAAATCGTTTGTACCTTTTGGGAACCTATAGGAATTGAGATACACTGGGATTTAGTGAGTACAGTAAAACTTAAAGATTGAGATTTTTGTTGGGACCAGACTATGTGAAGTTAAATCTTGATGGTTTGCAGTATAGCTGGTTTTGCATCCATCCTTGGCCATTTTCTGTTTTTTTTTAAAAAAAATTTTAACACCTTTATTGGAGTATAATTGCTTTACAATGATGTGTTAGTTTCTGCTTTATAACAAAGTGAATCAGCTATACATATACATATATCCCTGTATCTCCTCTCTCTTGCGTCTCCCTCACACACTCCCTATCCCACCCTTTTAGGTGGTCACAAAGCACCGAGCTGATCTCCCTGTGCTATGAGGCTGCTTCCCACTAGCTATCTATTTTACATTTGGTAGCATATATAAGTCCATGCCACTCTCTCACTTCGTCCCAGCTTACCCTTCGCCCTCTGTGTGTCCTCAAGTCCATTCTCTATGTCTGCATCTTTATTCCTGTCCTGCCCCTAGGTTCTCCATAACCATTTGTTTTGTTGTTGTTAGATTCTATATATATGTGTTAGCATACGGTATTTGTTTTTCTCCTTCTGACTTACTTCAGTCTGTATGACAGACTCTAGGTGCATGCCCCTCACAAAAAATAATTCAATTTTGTTTCTTTTTATGGCTGAGTAATATTCCATTGTATATATGTACCACATCTTTGTTATCCATTCATCAGTCAATGGACACTTAGGTTGCTTCCATGTCCTGGCTATTTTAAATAGAGCTGCAATGAACATTGTGGTACATGACTCTTTTTGAATTATGGTTTTCTCAGTGTATATGCCCGGTAGTGGGATTGCTGGGTCATCGGGTAGTTCTATTTTTAGTTTTTTAAGGAACCTCCATACTGTTCTGCATAGTGGCTGTATTAATTTACATTCCCACCAACAGTGCAAGAGGGCTCCTTTTTCGCCAGACCCTCTCCAGCATTTATTGTTTGTACATTTTTTGATGATGGCCATTCTGACTGGTGTGAGGTGATACCTCATTGTAGTTTTGATTTGCATCTCTCTAGTGATTAGTAATGTTGAGCATGCTTTAATGTGTTTGTTGGCAATCTGTATATCTTCTTTGGAGAAATGTCTATTTACGTCTTCTGCCCATTTTTGGATTGGGTTGTTTGGTTTTTTGATATTGAACTGCATGAGCTGCTTGTAAATTTTGGAGATTAATCCTTTGTCAGTTGCTTCATTTGCAAATATTTTCTCCCATTCTGAGGGTTGTCTTTTCGTCTTGTTTATGTTATCCTTTGCTGTGCAAAAGCATTTAAGTTTCATTAGGTCCCATTTGTTTATTTTTATTTCCATTTCTCTAGGAGGTGGGTCAAAAAGGATCTTGCTGTGATTTATGTCATACAGTGTTCTGCTTGTGTTTTCCTCTAAGAGTTTTAGAGTGTCTGGCCTCACATTTAGGTCCTTGATCCATTTTGAGTTTATTTTTGTGTATGGTGTTAGGGAATGGTCTAATTGCATTCTTTTACATGTTGCTGTCCAGTTTTCCCTGTGCCACTTATTGAAGAGGCTGTCTTTTCTCCATTGTATATTCTTCCCTCCTTTATGAAAAATAATGTGACCATATGTGCATGGGTTTATCTCTGGGCTTTCTATCCTGTTCCACTGATCTATATTTCTGTTTTTGTGCCAGTACCATACTGTCTTGATTACTGTAGCTTTGTAGTATAGTCTGAAGTTCAGGAGCCTGATTCCTCCAGCTCCGTTTTTCTTTCTCAAGATTGCTTTGGCTATTTGGGGTCTTTTGTGTTTCCATACAAATTGTGAAATTTTTTGTTCTAGTTCTGTGAAAAATGCTATGGGTAGTTGGGTAATGATTGCATTGAATTTGTAGATTGCTTTGCGTAGTATAGTCATTTTCCCAATGTTGATTCTTCCAATCCAAGAACATGGTATATCTCTCCATATGTTTGTATCCTCTTTAATTTCTTTCATCAGTGTCTTATAGTTTTCTGCATACAGGTCTTTTGTCTACTTAGGTAGGTTTATTCGTAGGTATTTTATTCTTTTTGTTGCAGTGGTAAATGGGAGTGTTTCCTTAATTTCTCTTTCAGATTTTTCATCATTAGTGTATAGGAATGCAAGAGATTTCTGTGCATTAACTGTGTATCCTGCTAATATACCAAATGCATTGATTAGCTCTAGTAGTTTTCTGGTAGCCTCTTTAGGATTCTCTATGTATAACATCATGTCATCTGCAAACAGTGACAGCTTTACTTCTTCTTTTCTGATTTGGATTCCTTTTATTTCTTCTCCTTCTCTGACTGCTGTGGCTAAAACTTCCAAAACTATGTTGAATAATAGTGATGAGAGTGGACAACCTTGTCTTGTTCCTGATCTCAGTGGAAATGGTCCCAGGAAGCAAAGAGGCAGGAAAGTCTCTTGTCTCTTCGGTAGCTCCGCGCCCGTTTCTGGAGCTCTTTTAAGCGGCGTGCTTAAACCCCTCTCCTCGCGCACCAGGAAGCAAAGAGGGAAGAAAAGGTCTCTTGCCTCTTTGGCAGCTCCAGACTTTTCCCGGACTCCCTCCCGCCTAGCCGTGGTGCAGTAGCCCCCTGCAGGCTGTGTTCACGCCGCCAACCCCAGTCCTCTCCCTGGGATCTGACCTCTGAAGCCCGCGCCTCAGCTCCCATCCCCCGCCCGCCCCAGCGGGTGAGCAGACAAGCCTCTTGGGCTGGTGAGTGCTGGTTGGCACCGATCCTTTGTGCAGGAATCTCTCCGCTCTGCCCTGCACACCCCTGTGGCTGTGCTCTCCTTCGCGGCTCCGAAGCTCCCCGCCCCCGCCACCTGCAGTCTCCGCCCGTGAAGGTGCTTCTAGTGTGTGGAAACCTTTCCTGCTTCACAGCTCCCTCCCACTGGTACAGGTTCCGTCCCTATTCTTTTGTCTCTGTTTTTTCTTTTTTCTTTTTTTGCCTTCTGGGAAGTCTGAGGTCTTCTGTCAGCGTTCAGTGGGTGTTCTGTAGTTGTTCCATATGTAGATGTATTTCTGATGTCTTTGTGGGGAGGAAGGTGATCTCCACATCTTACTCCTCCGCCATCTTGAAGGTCTCATCCTTGGCCTTTTATAGTTATAGCCTGACTGGAAGATTGAACGTCTCAGGCCATGATGTATTTTCCTTGGGTGGTGATTGCAGCTTAGGACTGCTGAGTTCACAGGTGGGTATCTGTTTTTATATGGGCCTTGACTGAGTTCTTGCAGACCTGAGCCTATACAGAGTTCGGGTGGTGGTGGTCGTGGAAGCCTTCTGTAAGCACAGGTGCCTCGGCGAGCATCATGGCTAGGTTGTGTGACAGTAGACAGGATTCGTTTGAACAGCTGATTCCTTTGACATTCTGAGAAATTACTGACTTTTTTCACTATGGGGAGATTCCACAGAACAGATTTGAGGAGACTGTATTAGGAAAGCAATGGCTGGGGAAGAGATCCAATTCAAATAAAAGGAAGAAAGGCACCATAGAGGGTGCTAGCCCTAGATGTGTTAGGAAGGAAAGTATTCAGTTTAAGGCGTAGTTTTTACTTCCTGTTTAGCCTTTCTGAAAAGAATAGGGGACCAGCGTTGTAAACTGAAAGACTGCAGATGAAGCTGTAGCAAAAGCAAATGCT
Source organism: Kogia breviceps (assembly GCF_026419965.1). Taxonomy (NCBI): domain Eukaryota; kingdom Metazoa; phylum Chordata; class Mammalia; order Artiodactyla; family Physeteridae; genus Kogia; species Kogia breviceps. The sequence goes on from NC_081319.1 coordinate 88,690,135, forward strand.
ATTCAGGGTAGGGATTTTCCAAAGCTAGGGAAAACCTTGAGCAGAATGAGCCAGAGGTAGTAGTCCTGACTATTAGCCCCAGGGGCCCCCAATAAAGAAAATCAGAAGTTTACTTAGGATAGTTCTCCAGCTGAAAATAGTAAGTGCAGGGAGGGAGGCGACTTCGCAGGCTAACACTAAGTCATAGTAAAGAGCAGTTCAAGTTAGTGCTAGTGAGGTGCTGTGAGACAGCACTGAAAATGGGCTGCTTATGGCAGATTGTGCAGCCTGGGTCACTAGATAGAGCCAACCCGAATGCAGTACTGGTGCGCCAGAATGTGGAGCTCAGATGCAAAATAAAAATTAAGAAGGTTTAAATATGCTACTCTGGGAAGACACATTAAATAAGGTCATATGACTGGGGTTGCTAGCTACTGAAATTTCTAAAAACTTCTAAAAATGGTTGAATGTCTCAAACTCCCCTAAGACAGACGACAGTATGTGTAGGGAGATTTTTATACCTCAGATGGAGAATTTTAAAATGTCAAAATTAGTGTCTTGATGAGTAATTTAAGTGGCAGAGTAGAAGACCCTAGCCTCGGTCACGCCACAAAGATCAACAATTAGACATCTAGCCACGAATAAAAGCAGCTCTGGGAGAGCTTTGGGGTCCACTTAAGAAGCATCAGCAACACATTGGGACCAAGAAAACCTGAGAATAACCACACTAAAAGGGAAGGAAGAACAGCTTCATCTTGCCTGCATCATCCCATTCCCCAAACCAGCACTGCTCGGTGCCGAAAAGGAACTCTCTAGCTAGAAAGAGTTCCCCTCTCCGGGAGAGAAAGAGAAGGGCAAGCCAGCAGCTTCCCCAGCCTTTCAGTGCACTGCAGGAAGGACCTGCTTCATTTTCACGCCACCCAGAGACTGGCCACATTGAGACTTACAGAGATAGCTAAGAACAAGGAAGAAAAGCAGGAGCTACCAGTATCAGCCACACAGCAAGAGTGACCTCAGTTCCCAGTGACCTGCTCTGCAGATTAGCCCAGCAGCTTTTGACACTGGAGAAACCAAGGGCCAGCACAGCCAGCAGCGACCTGCTGCAGACTTCACCAGCCTTCACACGACAGGTATTCACATTGGCTGATGTCAGTTGCCCGAATGCCTCCCCACATCCTCCCACTTGACTCCTGCTGGGGCCCAGGAATCACCCCAGCAGCCAGCTCAGGTCTCTGTGGCTGAGCAAGTGCAAGAAGCCAGCCTAGACCTCCATAGCTGACTTCATCAACATGTGTGCACTCAGGGTGAACCCCTCCGGTTGTCCACCTGCATGCCCCGGCCCAGCCCCTCACACCAGCCTCCAGTGCCACGCACAGGCTTAGAGGAGACTATGTGGTGGGAGACCGTGTTCACAGCCAGGGCCCCCACTCTGCTCGTGGGCCCAGACGAGCCCATGTCTTCTGTCACTGGCTTGCACCACTGTGCTCACCTGTAGCTAGCCTCTCCTATGCACCTGCAGGCCCCTGACCTGAGCCCCATCACGGGCCTCCACTGCCATGTTCCCAAAGGGAGACCCAGTAGCCACGGTAGTGCAAACTGACAGCCAGGGTCCCCATAGCTACCAGTGGGCATTCAGTTGGTTCTGGCACTTGTTGCCTTTCCTGGCTCCCACCACTACCTGTGTGATCAGCTGGCCTCTGCCACTACAAGGCGCCTGCTGCTGGCCCCCCCATAGCTAAGCATGTACTCCTAGAAGTGTACATGACCTTGTTTGCCAGTTGGTGAGGTTACAAAGGAAGATGAAGACATATCAGAGATAAAAAAGAAACTGGATGGTTGATATGGAACAGAAGTAGAAGAATGAGTTGGTGGTAATTCCAAGATTTTGAAAGGTAGGGACATTGTTTTGGGGGAACTTTTTAGATAGTGGAGGAGTGTGTGTGTCTGATGAGTTATTTATAATAAGGGTTTGAGGCAAATAAAAGTCCTGTACGCATCTGATGATACAGAACAGATGATTGAGAGAGCAAATAGGGAGATTTGGGGCTTTGGGATTCAATTTAGCCAATACCACTGGATATTACTTAAGAAAAAAAGTGAAAAAAGTGTTTTTTTTGTTTTTTGTTTTTTTTAATTGTGCTGAAGTCTGAAGCTTTGGGAATCTTGAGTATGCTGGCTGTCATTCAGTGGAAAAAGGTTAAAGGGCCAGAAAAGTCATGTTTGCAAATTGTGGGACAGGAATCAGATGATTGTAGAGTATCACAGAAACCAAAGGAAGAGAGTATTTCTTGAGGAGTATTCAATAGTGTAATTTCTATAATCAGTATTCTTTTAGTATCAAGAGTAAGACTTGGCTTGACGTGTGCACAGCCTGTGCAGCTGCAGCTCAGGAAATAGCAGTCACAGGACTGAAGGCGTAGAGGTAGGGTTGCATATCTAGAGGTGACATGGAGGAGAAAAAATTCACACTGATGCTACACTGAAAGTGAGAGCCACAGAGTTGGGGAACAGGGCCCAGGAAGTAAAGACAAGAAAAGCTACAAAGGAAAATTTTATGAATATTTTTTTTTCTCTCTTTCTGTCTCTTTTCTCTTTCCTTGATTTGGATCACTACTTCTCCAACTGGCAAGGGAACTCTCACTTATTCCAGACCAGGCAAAACTTCTGTGTTTCTCTGAAGCCTTCTCCTGTCGCTGCAAGCAGAATTAATATTGTCTCTTTTTTTTGTAATTCTATCATATTTGCTATAAATCTTGTCAACAACTGCAACAACATTATATTAAGAATGTTTGTATGTCTGCTCTCCCAATAAACATGGCTTGTCTCTTTGGGCACTAAGGCCTTAGTCCAAGTACAAGGTGAAAAGATGGTCTGAGAAACGGGCTGACTGACTTCTGTAGGCATATGTACCTAGGCTGTGAACTGCCCACACAAGCTCTACTAACTCATAATCAGTGAAATTTGGCATCTGAGGCTCCTCCTTTTAGTACAGGTTTCCAGCAGTGCTTCTCAAATTTTAATGAGGATCTTGCTAAATGAAGAGTCTGATTCAGTGGGTCTGGAGTGGCATGCTGATGAGATCCTGTATTGATTGTTAGCATGTGCCCAGGTGATGTGAGTGCTGTTGGGCTGAGAACTACCTGAGCACCAGGCTCCAGGCCAGACTGCGTCGCTGTGGTGCAGTGGCTCTGTCCCCATTCGGAGTATCTGAACCACGCTTACATTTGTTGCAGAGTAATAGGAGATCTGACTGTATGATATGGGAGCTAGAACTTTAAGCCATTCTTTTACTACTGGCTTGTTAATTAATATTTGACATCTTGTTATTTAAGAATCTTTTTGGTTAAGACATGATGAATCCAGTAACTCCATATTAGGATGTCAGTACTCCTGGAGTGGTGGGCATCATAGTCATTAGAAACTAACCATTGAGTTGCTTGTGACGTTCAATGGTAGAGAACATGGCCCTGAGAAAATAGTAGACAAGCTTCTCCAATTTTAATGGAAAAAAGAAGAGATTTTCAAGAAGTCTCATATTCTGCTGGTGAAAGTATAAATTGAAATAACCATTTTGGAAACTGTTTGACAGTATTTACTAAGGATGAACATAAGTATATGTTATGACCCAAATTTTAAAAATATATTAATATATTTTAGTAAACATAGATAGGTAACAAATATATATAAAACTAAATATATACATATGTTTACTAAAAGACATGAATTAGAGTGTCCATAGCAGGGCAAGTCATAATAACCCCAAGCTGGAAGCTATCCACATGTCCATTTGGATGAATAAATTGTAGCATATTCACACAATGAGTTGTGTGTTTATAAAAATGAAAATAAATGATCTACAATCATGGAACAATGTAAATGAATGTCACTAACAAAATGTTGAACTCAAGAAGCTGGACACAAAAGAGTTCATGCTATATGATTCCATTTATACAAAGTACAAAAGAGCAATCTATGTTGTTAGAAGCCAGAATACTGTTTACCATTGGTGAGTTGTATTTTCTGGAAGAAAGTACAAAAGGAGCTTCTGGGGTAATAGGATTCTGCTTCACAATCTAAGTGCTCATTGTACGGGAGTGTTTGGTTTGGGAAAATTCATTGAGCTAACTGTGCAATTTTCTGTATGAGTGTTGTCCTATTATAAAAGATTAAAGAATGCACATACAAAAAGAGTGGTCAGGCTGGGACCTAGGGTTGCTGGGGGAGATGGGATTATGCAAAAAGGAAGTAACTGCAGGATATACCCAAGATAAATTTTGGGCCAGTTATGTATATAGCAAACTCTGTTTTCTGGGGGTGATTTTATGGGCATATAGGTCTATGTTATATGACCTTTATTCTCTGACATGATTCAAATATAATATTCAAGATTTAAAATATTTATTTCTATCCTGGTTTTCATCTTTACAAAAGATTTGGTGCAACTTAAATGATGTGTGAGTTAACTACCTGGTGACCGGGTCCTTTGAGAAAAGTCAAGTGATACAATTTAGAGCAAAACATCAATAACAATTACTTTCGATAATTTGGTAATGATTAGAAAAGCCATCTGCACTGCCCAATATCCCAAATAATTATCAACTTTACATTTTTGTGCACTATGTTCTGTTCTTGATTCTTACTAATTAACTATGCATGACCTTGAGCAAGTCATAAAATCTCTCCAGACAACTCAAACCCCAAACTTGATTACCTTGACTTTTTGTTACAGTTAAAGCACTTGTTACTATCTGAGATTATCTTTTTTTTTCTTCTTGTTTTTTATTTATTTTCAGATTCCCTCTGTCTCAAAAGTTCCTTAACTCTCTGTTTTATTCATTGCTGTCTTTCTAGTGCTAGAAAACAGTGCATGGCACGTGGTGGAAAAATAATGTATTTAATGAATGAAAAAGCTGGACTAGATTACCCAGGCTCTTTCTAGCTGTAATTTTCTGGAACTCTAACATTGCACAAATGACTTTTCAGGTCCAGAAGGGACTCATGAGTTATGAAATTTCTCATTCCAGAATCAGAATAAAGGTAAAGTATAAGACAGTGGTTCTCAAAGCATGGAGCACCTGGGGGTTCCAACAGCTCTTTTAGGAGTCCATGAGGTTAAAACTATTATTATAATAATGCTAAGACATTATTTGTAGTTATGACTCTTATTATCTCATGAGTATACAGTGGAGCTTTCCAGAGGCCACATGACATATGATACTGTAACAGACTGAATATAGAAGCAGATATTAGAATCCTGCTATCTTCTATTATGCTGAACGTTAAAGAGATTTGCAAAAATGTAAATTATTGCCACTCTTCTTGCTATTTTTTGTTTAGGAAAATAATATAATGATTTTTTTCTTAAATACACTTTTTTAACATGAGTTTAGTGTTGTTATTTTTAAATGAATTAATAACTAAATATATTAAAATGCTATAATTTCTAATGTTAAATGTAAACTGATATAACCCACATAAACTGAAGCTCTTTGCAGGTCCTTAATAATTTTTGAGAGTTTAAATGTAGCCTGAGACAAAAACTTTGAACACAGCTGATGTAGGGAGCCATTCACAGGAAAGAATAGGAAAGGTTGGATGGCCCAGGATAGGCTGACAAGCTTGGAATAATTCTTTTTGACTTACCCTTTCCTCCTCTGGGCTGTGACCCTGCTCTGTAGTCTGCCCCGTTAACAATGCATCCTACCCAATTCTGTTTTCTAGAAATCTCCATCACTGTAGTTCTCTTCCTGTATGTCAGTTGCTGAGATAGCAACAGTATGAATAGAAAATTATTCCATTTCTGTTTAGCAAACATCCACAGAACCTATGTATCAAATGTTACTGTTAGGCCAGGAGAGTTTCTCCTGCCTGGCTTTCACATTGCTTTCCATTTTCCAGGGCCGAGAGTTATATTTTCTCTGGTGAGTTGACTCCAACAGTTTAGCTGCTTTTTATCTAGTGCAATTCAGCACATTTCAGTAGTGCCAGGGCAGCATTTTTTCATCTGTCCACACCATTTCTTACTCTGAGCAAGGAGCCCCAGGAAAGGATAAACACAGTTGGCGGAACAGCTGCTCCCAATGATTTTGAGTTGGACATGTGTGTCTGCCATCCACTTCAGAGCCACAGTCCCCGAGGAGGCGCTGGCTCTGTTCAGATGAATGCAAGGTTGGAGGAGGACCAGGATTTTAAAAAAGAAAACCACCCCCAATTCCTCCTTCTTCTTTTCCTACTATTCTTATTCACTAACATAATGTTTCACTATTAAGATGCACATATGTTTAAGAATTTTTAAAATGAGAATTGGATACTAAAACTAAAATTATTTTGTGATCCTGGATTTTTGGGTCACACTGAAAAATGAAGGGATGCCCCCATAGGGTCTCACCCTGTTGGTGCACAATGAATGAGTCCAGCTAGGACCAAGTTCATGTTGCATATTGACGACAGGTTTATCTTTACACAACCTGTTGCCTTATAACATTTCAGTTGATTTTGAAGACAACTCTGAGAAGTCACTTAACAATCATATTTTCTTTTCCTCAGTGCTATAGGTTGACGCCATAGAAATAGTATGGGGTCTAGAGGTTAGGAAACTTGATTTAAGTCTTATGTTGGTTATGTGCTAACTGTGACTTTGGACAAGCCACTTAACAGTTTTGAGTCTCTTTCTCTCTCTTTCTTTTCCCTCAGTAGCAAACCTGGGATAATACTTTCTATTTCATAGAATGATTGTAAATTGCATTAGATATATTTGAAATAATTTCCCAATGATAAAGCATTCATGGGCTTAAAATTTTTTAAAGTCATATTACTGTCATTTGTGAGTTTTGATTTAGCCACTGCTATTACTGTTAACTGTGCATGATACATTTCATTTTTATTCTGAGGATAATAACTCTCAACTTTTCCACATCTGCCTGCTCTTGAAGTGAAAATTAGCAAGTATCATCGTTCCTTTTAGAAGCTCAAGTGAACTCCAACACTCTAAAATTAAGTTTATCATTTTCAAAATTCCCCTAAGAAGTCGACTGGTAGAGAAAGCTCACTTTTTTCATGTTTCATTGCTTACTAAGGGAAGACACAAAAGAGAGAAGAGACAAGGCTCTTGCTCTGAGGAGTGGAATATGTCAGTTTGAGTCCTTCTCACATAGTTCATCCTTTTCCAAACAGCTCCACACACAATGGCAAATTGGCTTCTGTTGTCTTAAATATTGCTTTTGCGATTTTGTTCGGCTAGAAATGTGATAGCATAACAGTTAAAGAGATGGATTTTGGAGTTTGATGTACCTGAGTTTGAGTTACAGTTTTGTCCTTCAGCAGCGCTATGACCTTGGGCAAGTTGTGTAACCTAAATATATTCAGTTCCTATCGCTGTTGTAACAAACAGCAAACATTTAGTGGCTTAAAACAACACAGATTTATTATCTCACAGTTTTGTAGGTAGGGACTGGTTCTTCCAGCTCATCTGGTTTCTCTGCTCCAGGTCTAACAAGTTTAAAATCAAAGTGCTGGCTGGACTCTTATGGCAGGTTCTGGGAAGAATCAGGTTCCAAGCTCATTCAGGTTGTTGGCAGAATCTTGTTCCTTGTGGTTGTAAGACTGAGGTCCTATTTCCTTGTTGGCTGTCAGCTGGGTGTGCCCTTAAACTCCTAGAGGGCCCTCTGTGGTCCTTGCATATCAACCCCTACACCTCAAAGCCAGCAGTGGTGCATCACATCTTTCTCAGGCTTGTAATCTCTTTGACTTCCTCTTCTGCTATGACTTTTCTCCTTCTAGTCAGAGAAAATTGCCTGCTTTGAAGGACTCAGATGATTAGATTGGGCTCCCCTGGATAATCCAGGATAATCTCTCTATTTTGAGGTCTATAACCTTAATTACATTTTCATGACAAACATAATTACAAAGTACATTACCATGTAATGTAAAATAATCACAAATTCCAGGGATTAGGATGTGGACATCTTTGGGGCCTGCTATTCCATTTGCCACACTGATTTTTTGTACAGGCACACCTTGAGATATTGTGGGTTCAGTTCTAGACCACTGCAATAAAGTGAATATTGCAGTAAAGAAAGTCACATGAATTTCTTTAGTGTCCCAGTGCATGTAAAAGTTATGGTTACACTATACTATAGACTATTGAGTGTGCAATAGCATTGTCCTTAATTAAAAAATATATTATTGCTGAAACATGCTAACCATCATCTGAGGCTTCAGTAAATTGTAGTAGTAACATCAAAGATCACTAATCACAGATCACCATAATAAATATAATAATAACAAAAAGTTTGAAATTTTGTGAGAATTACCAAAATGTGAAACAGAGACATGAAGTGAACAAATGCTGTTGGAAAAAGTGGCATCGATAAACTTGCTCAATGCAGGGTTGTCACAAACTTTCAATTGGTAAAAATCACAATATCTGTGAAGCACTGTAAAGCAAAGCACAATAAAACAGTGTATGCCTGTATATAAAATCTTGATATTCATGCCTTCCCCACAGGGCAATTGTGAGGTTTAAGCAGAAGATGTTTTCTAAAGCCCAGTGTGCTAATAAATCTCACTGGCTTTCTAAAAGCTGCCATGTCACATTTAAATCTTGATCATAATATTCTCTGTAATCTAATAGTGTATTAGTGATCCTATCCGTTTCTTCTATCCAATATGCCACACCAGTCTCTTCTGATCTCGTAAGGCAAGTTTTCTTTTAGAGTCTTGTGACTATTCTCATTTCTTTAATTTCACCCATTAAAGCTTTGCCTTGTGTGGAAGGCACTCTCCCTCTTTTCTTCTTTTATGTCCTAAAACCTTCAGCTCAAACCCCACCTATTTTCTTGGAGTCTACCGTGATTATCCCAAATCATGCTGTTCTGTCTCTGCTAAATACGTAAAATGCTTCCATTATGGATCGCACAATTCTCTTTTAGATCTGGAAGAGTTTGTTCCCTCTCCTTACCCTGCCATTAATTCTCAGTGTGTCTAACTTGCTCTTAAGTGCTCATCATAATGCCATGTTTCCCACCTATCAGTGGTGTTTGGAGTGACCACTTCAGGTGCAAGAATACAACATTAGACCACAAAAATTCACATACTTAGAAAGTGATTCTCTTTTCTGTCCTCTTTCAATTCTTCTGAATGTGTAAAAGATTGTTTTAATTTGGTCTTTAACACTTCTCTAATACTTGTTTTCTCTTTAAGACAAAGAAAAAGAGAGCTTTCTGGAGGCAATAATGGTTAGCTAAATCTAATAACATAATTATGTTGTTTATATCATATATTTATATATTAATATACTTAATTATGTTACTTAACATATGTACACAATTAATTGCTTATATAATTATACAATATATAATACATGTAATATATATTTTATATCAAATTATATTGAAATCTCTCTATATATACTGTACAGTTGATACTGTTCAGGTGATGATACAGGAAAATTGCTGGAAGTGGTAAATGAATGATTGATCAAAGTTGGGTGCATTGACTATTGTAGAAAGTTGGATCTTAGTTCTATCATTTATGTGTACTTAGGCCAGAGACTGGACTTCTTTGAGCTTTGGTTTCCTCACCTGTCAAATGAGACTATTACTACCTGTTTCATAGGGTAGTTGTGAAGTTGGAAAGAGGTAAATTATGTAAGGCATTTGTCACAGTGGCCAGGACATAGTGACTTCTCAGCAACAACAGCCATTATACCTCTTCCTGATTGGTGTTCTTCCTGAGGCCGATCTTTACATACTGTTCATTCTAGGTCAGGTTGTCCTTGAGACGAAGGTATTCAAATATATCTCTAATTTCCCAAACATGCATTTTCATGTGTATTCTTTTTCTTCCCATCTTGTAAATGAAAACAAGGAAGCTATTGCTGGAAATAGTCTTATAACACTCCTTTTTGTTGGTTGTTGTGTCTTCATAGTGATCTCAGAATAGGATATAACATTTTTCACTGAGATTGTAAATGTATGAAAATGTTTGCATAATAAATATCTGCTTGGATCTGAGAATTCCTTCTCAGATGCTTTCTTGAAACAAATGATACTCAACATGAAAGCCCTTGTAGTTAAAGATAGAGCCCTATCTGGTTATTAGAAATCACAGCCCACAGCAGGGTCTGTCTGACAACTCAGGTGCATTGACTACCTAGAGAGCAGAGGTGAGTGCAAGATAGTCCCTGGGGAAGTGAGGCAAGGTTGTCTGTGCACTGTTTTGTGGTTCTGCTTGTGCTAATTGCTAACATATAAATGTCTTATTCATGAATGCCATCATTTAACTTCTGTAAGTGATTTTTGGGAAAAAAAAATCTTTTACAACTCAGAGAAAAAGAAGAAATTGTTGCGTTCACATTTCGTTCTGATATCTGGTCTGTTGGGTTTAGGAAGACCTGACCTCTGACCACAGGTAGTGTACCTGACCTCCGGTAGTGTACTTGATATTCAAGGCCCTCCCCTACCCCTACCACCCCAAAAAAACCACCCCAAACAAAATACAAAAAAACCCAAAAGGGCAAGAAGAAGTCTCTTTAAATGGTCTTCTATGGTCTTCTAATTTCAATGATTAGAAATCCAAGAATATTTAGTAAAACCATTGTTTTCTGTTAAAATACAATAAAAAGAGCTTATATTTGGGGGTCAGATTTACCTGGGTTGGAATCCCAGCAGTAGCATTGGATCTTGAGTGGTCTCCTCATCTCTCTGAGGCTCAGCTTCTTCAACTGTGAAAAGAATGAATAGTCCCTACATTGCAGTACCTACCTACACTCTTTTAAAGCATTAAACAAGATTCTGTGATAGAGTACCTAGCTCAGTGTACCTAGTGCATATTAGGCCCTTGGTAATTAACAGTTACCACTGCTGCTCTCTTGAAGGGGATTGGCTCAGTTAACATTACATTTTGTATATCAGTATGTAAAACGTTTCCATGGTGGTGGTTGAGGAGAGTGCTTTAAAGCCAGAAAAATGAAAGTTTGGTTAGAGAATGAAAGAAAAATCTCTAAGACAAGGGGTACTCCTTAAGGGAAGGCTTCAAGGTGGACTGTAGGGGTCACTGGTAGAGAACACTTTGTCCCTCTATAAATTTGGTTTGATCTAGCTTGGGGCAGGGTCACAGAAAAAGTCCCAGGTCAGGGAATATCTGGCCATTATACTTACCTGCATCTGAAGAAAAATGTGAAGAGGAGGACAGAGAGACTAGGAGGGGAGGAAGATCAGGGATATTCATTTTTCTTACTGATGTGCTATCTTTGTAAATCAACTCAGTAGTTCTTTTCCTCCTAGATTTAAAATGTCAGTATATTAATGCTGTTATCAAAGGGCAGATTAAATCACTGTTGGCAGAGGTGGCAGTCTAAAGGGAGATAAGTTTTCAGCTGTAAATATTCTATCCTGGCAAAGGAAAAAAAGGTTAATATCTGAACTTTCTCAATAACTTCTGAATTTTTAAGATTATAGTTCATCGTTCAAGCAAAAACTGTGTTTGAACCTACTTATAATTGTGTAACAATTAAATCATTCCTACTGAAAATATCTATAATTTTTCATTGAAGAATATTTACTTATAAATCGATAATATGTTTAATATAATACATGCTCCTGAATAATATAATATACATGAAATATAAATATATGTAAAATTCAGGAGCAGATAAATAATTTATGCTCAACTGAGGTCTTATACTGTTTAAATCCTATGTAAGAAGATATTATGGCAACTTAGGTGATAAATTATTTCTGGTTTTGATCAAAGTATATTTCCCAAAGGAATAGATTTTTGGAGATCAGAATAATGACATAATCGAAAAATAGAAATCTCCAATATTCTTTACTTGCTGTTGCCTTTTCTCCAAATGTGTATAGTGTCATGTGCTTCCCAGAATGTGCCTAATTGAATCTTTCATGTCACTGTTAAGTATGATGCTGTCTGTTATTACAAGGTTGCTTCTAAAGGAGAAGACTCTGAAACATTGCTTCTAAATTTCAATTGACTGAATGCAAAATAGTTTTGATGTACTACTTGATATGCCCATAATCAAAGTGAGATATCTATTCAACATGTTATCCATTCTTATTTTGGAGGGTAACATCCATAGTCTGATCGCACACCTGGAACCTCCATCCATCACAGCCCTTGCCACAATTTACAGAAATTTTGCTTGGAGGTTCAGCCTCCGTATCTTTTATCTCCTTAGTCTAAATATACGGCACAGAAAAGGCACGTAGTCAAGGCTCCATGAACGTTTGGGACATGTTGGGTATATAGTTCCTGTGGGACATCCAAGAGAAGCTATCCAGTAGGCAGTATGATATATAGGTTGGAGCCCAAGAGAAGATTAATTTTGAAATCATCAGGCAAAAGTTTGTATCTGAAGCCATGTGTGTGCCTGCAAATATCAATTGAGAATTGTTAGGGTGGAAAAAGTCAAAGGAAAAGATGAAATCCTGAGGGACATGAAGGTGTAAGGAATGGGCAAAATAAATAGTTCGGCAAAGCTGACCAAGTGGAGAAGCCAAAAAAGAAGGGGTGAAGTGGAGAGAATGCAGTGTCCTGAAAAGCACGGGAAGAAAGCTTTTAAGGAAGGAAGGAATGTTCATAATTGTCAAGTGCTACAGATAAATAAAAAAAGAACTGCAAATCGCTTATTATATTTATCAACAAGAAGTTGTGTGTGTGTGTGTGTGTGTGTGTGTGTGTGTGTATGTGTGTGTGCATCTGTGTGTGTGCATGAGAGAGAGGCAGAGGAAGAGAGAGATCTGGTGGATGTGTGATCTAGTGGGATGATGTGGTAAAAGCCATACTGTAGTAGATTGAGGAACTAATGGCAAGTGAGAAGTGGAGACAATTATTTCAAGAAGCTTAATTTTGAGAAAGGAGATAAGATTGGGGTTGTAACTGGAGGGAGAATGAGGTAGAGCGAAGTACCTTATCACAACTTAATGGTTTGGTAAGAAACCACTTAGAAATGGAGAGGTCAATGGTGTAGAAAAATAACAGAGTAGATTGATGGGCTTAGCTCTATGAGAATCTAAGAAGGAATGGAAAGTAGAGGAGAGATGGAGACATTGGCCTAGTACAGGGAGAATCTGGGGGGGACAACACACTTCTTTGTCACAGAAGGAGGGGAGGAAAGGATGAGTTTATAGGAAGGCTTGGTGCCAGAATTTGAGGGAATTCCTATCTGATTATTTTTTATTTTCTTTATGAACTAGGAAGTGAGGTCATCTACTGGGAGTATAAGACAGGAGTTATGGGATAAGAGGTTTGGTGAAAACATGGAAGGTATAGATATGGCTTCTGTGGAGGGTAGATGAGGGAGCTGCCCAAGGAAATCTAAGATTGCCAAGACATGTTGGTGCCCAGCTGGAGTTGGAAACTGAATTTGTAGAAGCAATGAAGAGCTTGGCTCTACATGTTTTTTCTCTGGCAGCACTCAGCAGTTTGGTACAGAAGTGGAAAGAATAAATAGCTGGATTGATCCAGGTTTAGAATTTGCTAGAAAGGTACGGTAAAAAAATATAACAATAAAGTTAAAGGTAGTTTGTCAGTAAAGTTCTATCTATCTTGTATAGTGCTTCGATAGCTGAGGCATCATTTGATAGAACTTTCGAGTTTATAAAATGTTTTCCACATTTATCATATTTCTTCTCTGGACAAGAAGCCCGTCTCCATAAAAGCCCCATTTTCCATTTGGAGGAATGGCCTTGGGAAAGTTAAGTATGTTGTTCAATATCCCATCTGTGTCTGGTGAAGTTGGTACTGGAGCTTAGATCTTCTGGCACCGAATCCATCTTCTTTCCACCAGATCTCATTTTCTCCATGCATAAAAAAGAAATTAGAAGTAAATCCTAATAGAATTCAATTTAATTAAAGTTCATTTCTTTTCTACCTCATCATGGACCATTGAGAGAATGGGCTCGGGGACCAGATTGCTTGGGTTCAAATTCTGCCACTGCCTCTTGTTAACTGTGTAAACCTTGGTCAAGTTACTCTACCTGTTTGTTTCACATTTCTTATTGGTAATACGAAATTGGTAATATGTGGATAATAATATTACTTTTGTCATATAACTGTTGTAAAGCGTGAATGAGTTAATACAGGCAAAACAGAACAATACATGGCACTTTTCCAGTATTTATTTCAAGTATTCAATAAATGTTAGCTATTATTATTGCTTCAGCAATAATGGCAACCTCCATGAATTCAGTCTCCCAGTAAGCTTGCCTCAGGTAGATGGCTGTTTGTTTCTTGAACCTCAGGTTAATTTCCTTAATCTTCCACTTCCCTTATTTTATTGCAACTGAGATAGGTGATCACCCAACATTCCATCTACTCATCCACATTTCCCCGCTATCTTGCAGGCAGTTGGGGCTACATGGCTAGATTTGTCCAATGAGTGAGAGCTGGACATGATGTCTTTCACTCCTGGATCAAAAGATAGAAGAACTGCTGCTCAATCCTCCATTTCTCTTTTGTTTCCTGCCGTAGCAACAGAAGAAGGCATGTATTCTACATAGAAAAGCTAGACAATGGGACACCACCATTAATCCAAGATCTCTGAGTTACTGCATGAAAGACTGTTGTTCTGGAGAGCCCCCTAGTACTACAGTAGACTCTTGTGCATGAGAAATAAAGCCTTGTTATGTTTAAGCTACTGAGGTTTTGGGGCTGTTGATTATTGTGGCATAATCTAATCTAATAGGATTAATACACCTCTGTTCTTGCTTGAGTCAAATTAAAAGAAAAAGACTTAGTTCACTGTTAATGACAATTCAGGGGTGAATTGTTATATAAAATAACAGTGTAGCAATATGTTGTCAAGGAATGCTTGTGGTGCTTGATAATAAATCAGTGCTAAGGTATTATACATGCAGTCCTTTCTAGAGGCAAAATTCAGTCCTCTACTCTTTTTATAACATTTCTAAAAGGCGAAGAGAAGTTTAAAAGTTTCTTTGAGGAGCTTCAACCATCCACTGAGGTTATTGGCAAAAGTACTTGAAGTGGATAACATACATAGTAATAGTTGTTCATAGACAGTGTCTGAACATGGCCTTGACTTTGAATAAGAAAATCGAAGAACCATTGACTCTCAGAGCAGGAGGAGGTTTTATAGGTGTCTACCAAATCATGTTTTTTCTCTTCTAAAGGGTCATCCACCCTTGGACATCCCACCTGGTGGATCACTGCAGATGGCACTATTTTTAAGACAGTTCTTCTTTGAAGGGAGGGACCATTAAATGTTTTCTTCTGGTAGATCTGGCTCCATGTTTCTTTAACTTAACCTTTTCTTTTACGTTTTCTTTTCTTCTTTCCTCCCGCCTTCCCTCCCCCCTCCATCCCTCCCTCCGTCCCTCCCTTCTTTCCTTCCTTCCTTCCTTTCTCTCTCTCTTTCTTTCTTTTTTATTTTTAAAGGCTTTTCTTTTAGGTTTCTATACTGTGTTCCCTTTTAGCCAGAGTGTCTGACCGTGGTAGGCCTGGCTTCATGTGGCTGCCCATGCTTTTTGCTCAAGGTGTAATAAAAATTCCCACGAGAATGGTGCAGTTACACACATTCATGCTTTTCAAGTGCTTAAACATTTTTGTGTTCGGAAGCAGAGAGACCCCTGAGGTCTGGGTGACAAAAACCACATAGATGAAGAGAAACAAAGATAGGGCTATTGGGGAGAACTTAGATAAAAGGACCCTTTTGCTCTACATGCCTGACTGGATTCAGTCATTTCAGTGGCATAGCTGGGACGAGGCTGGGTTTTGTCCCTACAGAATCATAGGGAGTGACACACATTCCAGGGGGCACCAATCAGGGACAGTGGGCAACGGTGAAGGAGAAATTATCTATGTGTAGAGTGAGGGTGTAGGATTACAATTTTTATCATACTCTGTAAAAAATGTACTAGTTGTATTAATGGTTATAAGATGTTTCTGTGGGAAAAAAAACATTTCTATAAAAAAATGTTTTTAAGCAATACTATTTATGTATGCTGGCTAGTTTTTATTAGCTTTTGAAATGTGGTATCATTAGTTCTCATATCCAGGATGATTTGGGGTGCTTTATTAGTGAGCCTTTATTATTACTAGGTGACGTGCTAGTAAAATTGTCAGTGTTTTCTTGAAATCTGAATAAAAATAAATTTTAAATTCAGACCAGTTCTCTTAGGTAAATCACAAATGCATAGATTTAAGTGGATCTTTATTCTTGTGCTTAATAATTGAAGTTGAGAAAACTAGTTCCTTTAATGATTTTCTTTTGCTTAAATCTAAGAATGCTTATTAGTGACTCAGTGCAGTTGTTCCCTTTATTCTTTTCTTATTGAGCTATCAAACAGTTTTGCCAAAGGCTTCTCTGTTTCCCTTGCTACTATTTTTTTCCTCATGAATTATGGTGCAATTCAACTGGGTCCGGTGCTTTGTCGAATTGAATAGTTTTAATTGCCTTATTTGCAATGGGAAAATCTTTTAATACTTCACTTTGCCCCTCAAGAAATTATATTTTCATCCATATGACACATTTCTCTTTCCTTCATTAATGAAAAGCAAAATAAAGCTACATGCTTAGACCTTCATTTATGGATCTTATCATCCCCTCCCACCCATCTCTTTAATTGTGATTGAAAAAAGAAATAGAGATCTAACTCAATGAATCCATTTTATGTTTCCTCTTTTGGTGGATAATCTTCATTATATTTCTCTAACCAGTGTCTTTCTGCACTGAGAAAAGAGGTGACTGGTTAAATCACTATCTAGTAGATTCTTTTCGTGGCCTCAGAAACCTTTTCTGCTCACTTGTCAGAGTCTACATCACCCTCCGGTGGTCTGGCTAGGGGCCATCCTTCACTTGCTTTTGCATAAACCAGACTATGAGAGGAAAGTCCTTAAGACCAGAAATATCGTGAGGGCAAATGTGCTAGGCTTTGCTGACCGCTGGAATAAGAGATGGAGAATTTTCTGTTTCCATTATCCATGCTCTGTTGATTTCCTTTGAATATTGCTCCTTGCCATCTGATATCACTGCCATCATACAGCTATGTTTCACTTTTTGTTGCTGTAACTGGCTTCAAATAAAATTTGCTCTTTGAAACATGCTTTTCAGCCTTCATGCTCAAATCTTATTTTGGTTTAAATCATGAATTTTCCCCACCAAAAAATCATGCTTATGTTTAATGTGACTGAATGAAAAAAATTATCATCGTACAACTATGCCCAAAGCATTCTCTTTTCTTCCCCCTTTTTAATCGTTTCTTTTTCATTTTTTATTTGAAAACTTCGAATGTACACAAAGAGTGAAAAGGAAAAATATAATGATCCTTCATTACCCTTCATCCAGTGGCAAAAATTATCAATATGTTGCCAAACTTGATTCATCTATACCTCCCATTTCCATTCTATGCTGGTTACTTTTATTTAACAGCTTTACTGAGATACAAGATTCATAGAATTCACCCATTGTAAGAGTACAAGACGATGATTTTTAGTAAATTTATACAGATGTTCAAAAATTACCACAATCTTGTTTTAAAACATTTTCATCACCCCAATAAGTCCCCATGGACCCCCTCCTCCCCACTCCCATTGCCTGTTTATAGTCAATTCCTGCTCCCAACCTGAGCTCCAGGCAACCATTGATCTGCTTTATGTCTCCATAGACTTGCCTCTTCTGGATGTTTCATATATGGAGAATTATACAATATGTAATCTTTTGTTTTTTCCACTTAGCATAATATTTTGGAGGTTCATCCATGTTGTAGCATATATAAGTACTTCAATTATTTTTAAAACTGAAGAGTATTCCAGTATATAGATAGACGACATTTTGTTTATGTACTCATAAATTGATGCATATTTGAATTTAGGTTGGGGCTTTTGTGTTATAAAAATGCTATGAACATTCATTTAAAAGTCCTTTTGTGTAAATATTTTCATTTTTCTTGGGTAGATACATAGGTGTGGAATTGCTGGGGTATATGGTAGTTTTTTAAGAAACTGAAAACCTGTATTCTGAAGCAGTTGCACCAGTTTACATCTCTACCAGCAATGTGTGAGTTCCAGTTTCTCCACATTCTCCCTAACACTTGCATTTCTCTCCATTTTATTATAGCCCTTCGACTGCATAGGAAGTGGTATCTCTTGTGGTTTTAATTTGCATATCCCTAATGACTAATGATGTGGAGCATCTTTTCATGTACTTATTAGCCCTTTATGTATATTCTCTAGTGAAAAGTCTATTCAAGTATTGTGTTCATTTATTAACTACGTTGTTTGTTTTATTATTGAGACACAAGAGTTTCATTTTTGTTCATGTTCTAGACATAAATCCCTTATGAGATATATAACTTTCGAATATTTCTC
The DNA here is from genome assembly GCF_026419965.1 of Kogia breviceps. Classification (NCBI taxonomy): domain Eukaryota; kingdom Metazoa; phylum Chordata; class Mammalia; order Artiodactyla; family Physeteridae; genus Kogia; species Kogia breviceps. The sequence goes on from NC_081319.1 coordinate 88,708,459, forward strand.
AATCCAATCTGTGGGTGTCCTTTCATTTGATTACTGATATATATATTTTAACATCTTTATTGGAATATAATTGCTTTACAATGATGTGTTAGTTTCTGCTGTATAACAGAGTGAATCAGCTATATGTATACGTATATCCCCATATACCCTCCATCTTGCACCTCCCTCCCACCCTCCTTATCCCACCCCTCTAGGTGGTCACAAAGCACCGAGCTGATCTCCCTGTGCTATATAGCTGCTTCCCACTAGCTATCGATTTTACACTTGGTAGTGTATATATGTCAATGCCATTCTCACACTTTGTCCCAGCTTACCCTTACCCCTCCCCATGTCCTCAAGTCTATTCTCTGCATCCGTGTCTTTATTCCTGTCCTGCGAGTAGGTTCTTCAGAACCCTTTTTTTTTTTTTTTTGATTCCATATATATGTGTTAGCATACAGTATTTTTTTTTCTCTTTCTGACCTACTTCACTCTGTATGACAGATTCTAGGTCCATCCCCCTCACTACAAATAACTCAATTTTGTTTCTCTTTATGGCTGAGTAATATACCATTGTATATATGTGCCACATCTTCTTTATCCATTCATCTGTCAATGGACACTTAGCTTGCTTCCATGTCCTGGCTACTGTAAATAGAGCTGTAATGAACGTTGTGGTACATGACTCCTTTTGAATTATGGTTTTCTCAGGGTATATGCCCAGTAGTGGGATTGCTGGGTCATATGGTAGTTCTATTTTTAGTTTTTTAAGGAACCTCCATACTGTTCTCTATATTGGCTGTATCAATTTACATTCCCACCAACAGTGCAATAGGGTTCCCTTTTCTCCACACCCTCTCCAGCATTTATCGTTTGTAGATTTTTTGATGATGACCATTCTGACTGGTATGAGGTGATACCTCATTGTACTTTTGATTTGCGTTTCTCTAGTGATTAGTGATGTTGAGCATGCTTTAATGTGTTTGTTGGAAATCTGTATATATTCTTTGGAGAAATGTCTATTTAGGTCTTCTGCCCATTTTTGGATTGGGTTGTTTGCTTTTAGATATTGAGCTGCATGAGCTGCTTGTATACTTTGAAGGTTAATCCTTTGTCAGTTGCTTCGTTTGCAACTATTTTCTCCCATTCTGAGGGTTGTCTTTTCGTCTTGTTTATGGTTTCGTTTGCTGTGCAAAAACTTTTAAGTTTCATTAGTTTCCATTTGTTTGTTTTTGCTTTTATTTCCATTTCTCTAGGAAGTGGGTCAAAAAGGATCTTGCTGTGATTTATATCATAGAGTGTTCTGCCTATGTATTCCTCTAAGAGTTTTATAGGGTCAGGCCTTACCTTTAGGTCTTTAATCCATTTTGAGTTTATTTTTGTGTATGGTGTTAGGGAATGTTCTAATTGCATTCTTTTACATGTAGCTGTCCACTGTTCCCAGCACCACTTATTAAAGAGGCTGTTTTTTCTCCACTGTATACTCTTGCCTCCTTTATCAAAGATAAGGTGACCATATGTGTGTGGTTTTATCTCTGGGCTTTCTATCCTGTTCCATTGATCTGTATTTCTGTTTTTGTGCCAGTACCATACTCTCTTGATTACTGTAGCTTTGTAGTATAGTCTGAAGTCTCAGAGCCTTATGCATCCAGCTGCATTGTTCTTTCTCAAGATTGCTTTGGCTATGTCTTTTGTGTTTCCATACAAATTGTGAAATTTTTTGTTCTTGTTCTGTGAAAAATGCCATTTGTAGTTTGATAGGTATTGCATTGAATCTGTAGATTACTTTGGGTAATAGAGTCATTTTCACAATGTTGAGTCTTCCAATCCAAGAACGTGGTATATCTCTCCATCTGTTTGTATCATCTTTAATTTCTTTCATCAGTGTCTTATAGTTTTCTGCATACAGGTCTTTTGTCTCCTTAGGTAGGTTTATTCTTAGGTATTTTATTCTTTTTGTTGCAATGGTAAAGGGAGTGTTTCCTTAATTTCTCTTTCAGGTTTTTCATCATTAGTGTATAGGAATGCAAGAGATTTCTGTGCATTAATTTTGTATTCTGCTACTTTACCCAATTCATTGATTAGCTCTAGTAGTTTTCTGGTAGCCTCTTTAGGATTCTCTATGTATAGTATCATGTCATCTACAAACAGTGACAGTTTTACTTCTTCTTTTCTGATTTGCATTCCTTTTATTTCTTTTTCTTCTCTGATTGCTGTGGCTAAAACTTCCAAAACTATGTTCAGTAATAGTGGTAAGAGTAGGCAACTTTGTCTTGTTCCTGATCTTAGTGGAAATGGTTTCAGTTTTTCACCATTGAGAAAGATGTTGGCTGTGGGTTTGTCATATATGGCCTTTATCATGTTGAGGTAAGTTCCTACTTTCTGGAGAGTTTTTATCATAAATGGGTGTTGAATTTTGTCGAAAGCTTTTCTGCATTTATTGAGATGATCATATGGTTTTTATTCTTCAATTTGTTAATATGGTGTATCACATTGATTGATTTGTGTATATTGAAGAATCCTTGCATTCCTGGGATAAACCCCACTTGATCATGGTGTATGATCCTTTGAATGTGCTGTTGGATTCTGTTTGCTAGTGTTTTGTTGAGGATTTTTGCATCTGTGTTCATCAGTGATATTGGCCTGTAGTTTTCTTTTTCTGTGATATCTTTGTCTGATTTTGGTGGCCTCATAGAATGAGTTTGAGAGTGTTCCTACTTCTGCTATGTTTTGGAAGAGTTTGAGAAGGATAGATGTTGTCTCTTCTCTAAATGTTTGATAGAGTTCGCCTGTGAAGCCATCAGGTCCTGGGCTTTTGTTTGTTGGAAGATTTTTAATTACAGTTTCAATTTCAGTGCTTGTGATTGGTCTGTTTATATTTTCTATTTCTTCCTGGTTCAGTCTTGGAAGATTGTGCTTTTCTAAGAATTTGTCCATTTCTTCCAGGTTGTCCATAAATATTTATAATTATTATATCTTCTTCTTGGATTGATCCCTTGATCGTTATGTAGTGTCCTTCTTTGTCTCTTGTAATAGTCTTTATTTAAAGTCTATTTTGTCTGATATGGGAATTGCTACTCCAGCTTTCTTTTGATTTCCAGTTGCATGGAATATCTTTTTCCATCCCCTACTTTCAGTCTGTATGTGTCCCTAGGTCTCAGGTGGGTCTCTTGTAGATAGCATATATGGGTCTTGTTTGGTATCCATTCAGCCAGTCTGTGTCTTTTGGTGGGTGCTTTTAATCCATTTACCTTTAAGGTAGATATTGATATGTATGTTTCTATTACCATTTTCTTAAGTGTCTTGGGTTTGTTATGGTAGGTCTATTCCTTTTGTTGTGTTTCCTCCCTAGAGAAGTTCCTTTAGCATTTGTTGTAAAGCTGGTTTGCTGGTGCTGAATTCTCTTAGCTTTTGCTTGTCTGTAAAGGTTTTAATTTCTATGTCGAATCTGAATGAGATCCTTTCTGGGTAGAGTAATCTTGGTTGTAGGTTTTTCTCTTTCATCACTTTAAATATGTCTTGCCACTCCCTTCTGCCTTGCAGAGTTTCTGCTGAAAGATCAGCTGTTAACCTTATGGGGATTCCCTTGTATGTTATTTGTTGATTTTCCTTTGCTGCTTTTACTACTTTTTCTATTTAATTTTTGATAGTTTGATTAATATGTGTCTTGGCGTGTTTCTCCTTGGATTTATCCTGTATGGGACTCTCTGCACTACCTGGACTTGATTGACTATTTCTTTTCCCATATTAGAGTATAATCTCTTTAAATATTTTCTCAGTCTCTTTCATTTTCTCTTCTTCTGGGACCTCTATAATTCGAATGTTGGTGCGTTTAATGTCATCCCAGAGGTCTCTTGAGACTGTTCTCAATTATTTTCATTCTGTTTTCTTTCTTCTGCTCTGCGGTATTTATTTCTTCTATTTTGTCTTCCAGGTCACTTATCCGTTTTTCTGCCTCAGTTATTCTGCTATTGATTCCTTCTGGAGAATTTTAAATTTCTTTTATTGTGTTGTTCATCATTGTTTGTTTACTTTTTAGTTCTTCAAGGTCCTTTTTAAACGTTTTTTGTATTTTTTTCCATTCTGTTTCCAAGTTTTGGGGTCATCTTTACTATCATTACTCTGAATTCTTTTTCAGGTTGACTGCCTATTTCCTTTTCATTTATTTGGTCTGGTGGGTTTTTACCTTGCTCCTTCATCTGCTGCATTTTTCTCTGTCTTCTCATTTTGCTTAACTTACTGTGTTTGAGATTTCCTTTTTGCAGGCTGCAGGTTTGTAGTTCCTGTCATTTTTGGTGTCTGCCTCCAGTGGGTAAGGTACAGTGGGTTGTGTAAACTTCCTGGTGTAGGAGACTGATGCCTGTGTTCTGGTGGATGAGGTTGGATCTTCCTTTCTGGTGGGTAGGACCACGTCCAGTGGTGTGTTTTGGGGTGTCTGTGACATTATTTTGATTTTAAGCAGCCTCTCTGCTAATGGGAGGGGTTGTGTTCCTGTTTTTTCAGTTGTTTGGCATGGTGTGTCTAGCACTGGAGCTGCTGGTCATTGAGTGGAGCTGGGTCTTAGTGTTGAGATGAAGATCTCTGGGAGAGTTCTCGCAGATTAATATTATGTGGGGCCAGGAGCCTGTGGTGGTCCAATGTCCTGAACTCAGCTCTCTCACCTCAGAGGCTCAGGCCTGACACCTGGCCAGAGCACCAAGACCCTGTCAGCCACACAGTTGCTCGAATGGTCCTTCAAATGTTCTCTTTATATGATTAAGAGGGCAGTCTTCTGGAGGCACATGTCTCCTTTCTTTATGCATCAAGTCCAAAGTGATACAAGCAGCTCTGGAATTTACTGCCTTCTGCAGGATTCTTTTCCTGTCTGCTTATAGCACTCCCAACATGCCCTTCTAATCAAAATGAAACAAAATAAAACCATACCATGTATATTAGTTTCCTGGGTCTTCCATTACGAAGTACCACAAATATGGTGGCTTAAAACAACAGAAATTTATTCTCTCACAGTTCTGGAGATCAGAAATCTGAATCAAAGTATCAGCAGGGCCATACTCCTTGTGTGAAGGATATAGGGAGGGGGAAGAAAGATCTAGGGAAGATTTCTTCCGGCTTCTGGTAACTCCAAGTGTTGTTTTTCTTCTTGGCAGCCTGACTCCAATCTCTGCCTCTGTCTTCATAAGGACCCTCCCTTTGTCTCTGCACCTCAAATCTCCTTCTGCTTTTCTCTTGTAAGGACATCGGCCATTGGATTTAGGTTCCACCCCAAATTCTGAATGATCACCCCATCTCAAGAACCTTAATTTAATGAAACTTGCAAAAACTCTTTTTCCAAATAAGGTCATATATACAGGCTTAAGGGATTAGGGTGTGGACATATCTTTTGGGGAAACACAATTCCCCAGTACCTCATGGCAACACCAAATCCCATGTCATCACTACATCATGACAACTTATTATCTCCTTCACTTTCAATTTTTACATTTGATTTTCAACTTATTAGTTGAAAGTCTTAAAATTTAGGATATCAGCCATAAGGGTTGGGGTCAAGGCCTCAAACCTCTCATAATGAGATTTGGTCAAACCCTTTGGTGGGACTGTTTATATCTGTGGTGAACTGAACTGAGTCCATCAAGGTCTCGGAGGCGAGATTTGGACTAGAAATGCCTTCCTTGCATCCCTGGTATAAGTGTTTCCTTCGTCTCACACCAACTCAGAGAATGGGAAAGGGAAGTTGCTTGAGACTTGAGAATGACCTTGTTAAGGTGATTGAAGTTTGAGTTGTCTGAGTTTAAATCCTAAACAGACTGAATAATTTCCCCAAAGATTGTTTTCAACTGAAAGATACTTAGTTAACTTGAAGTGGCAAGGTGAAGTGTTTTCAGCTACTGAGAGGGACTGGAGGCTTGTGAGCAAGTTGAGTTCAGTAAGAAAATAACATTTCTGTACATCGGAGTGGGACACATGTTAGAGTGGCTAGAAGTACAGTATTTTATTTATTTTTTGGCTACATTTTCAACTTTCTGTTGTCTTTTATCTTAACTCCCTATGCAACTATGGCTCATGTAAGGCTGATATTTACACAGAATTGCAAAAGTTGTAGGGATAGATGAGAACTTAAAGAAAAATGCCACTAACTGTCAAAGTATAATTTTCAAAATATTTAAATCCTGACTTTCATACAAATATAAACATGTCAAAGATTTATTTAATTCATTTTCAAGGAAACCAGTATGCTGATAAGCCTGATTCAAAAGATAAATAGAAGAAAAGTATTAGTGATTCCCTCAGGGAAGTTATAATGAGATAGACGTACTAAGTTGGAGCCTAATCTGGTTAATGTCTTACAGGAAGATAAAACCATAACCTTTGAGGCTATTTTTTCCTACTGGAAATAAATAATTTGTATTTCCATCATACAAAAATCTATAACTTAATATGTAACTTCATAGAATATTGGCTCTAATAAATAATAAATGGCAAGTCAAACACTGCTATATCCCCTGATATAGTTTAAAAATCAGTGGGTAGATCTGTTAGTTCATGCTCCTGTATCACATTAAAAGAACATAAAATGCTCCATTTGCCTTATTTTCAAGATTTGCATTTTTTTTTTTTTCTTAACAGATACTTCATTATGATCTTTAAAGCTAGGGCCTTATTTCATTGTTATATACTCTACTGGAATTCAGAGCAAAAAATAAAAACACAGCCATAGATTTTGTTCTATTTAGGAGCAATGAGAGATAAGAAATTTAAGAGTAGCAGAATATGCCACCCCCAACTATGCCACTTGGCATAAGGATTATTTGAGCCAAAGGTATTTGAGAAGAAGTAGACAGAAGAAAAGCTCTCTGCCCCCTCCCTATATGCCTAAAAGCAGGACACAAATTTGTAAATGTATCCCTCTTACCCCTCTCTACCTGGAAGGACAGAAGTTAATCACCAGAGATAAGTCTAGATGCTTATCAGCCCACGTACAACATCAGAGGAATCTACATAACAAACCTTGCTAGTTAGCCCTTATCTACCATTACTTTCCCTATACATTTGCCTTCCCACAATTTGCCACCCCTGGAAGTTCAAAGTCCTTTTCCTTTATCTCCTTACTTCTCTAAAAAATTTATTATTTTGTTAAGATGCCCTAGTTCTAAACACCCCTTTGAGCACAACATTGAGTTCTCCCATGTGTGCGTGTGATGCCTATGTTAAAACTACAGAAAAACTTCTGTAGTTTTTCTCTTGTTAAGCTGTCTTTCATCAGTGTAATTTATAGGGTCCTAGCTGGAGAACCAAGGAGGGTGGAGGGGAAAATAATTTTTTCCTCCCCTACAAAATCAAAGGAAAAGATTTGGAGAAACTTAAATTAAAAATTACCTTTTGGTATCTCAAGTCATCAATTTTAGGGCTGAATCTTTCTAAAACAGAGTCCTCCCTTTGGATACTTCACCAAAAAAGGTGCTGTTGAACTTTGTACTTCTCTGTTTTCTATGAGCTTTAGTTACCTACTTCAGATTTAGAAGCATTAGTTTGATCACAGTTCTCAAGGGCAGAAAGTATCTTAATCATTAGGGGTCAGCAAGCTGGTCCTATCAAAGCTTCTACTAACTTCCTGGGTCCAGTATCTCAGTGGTTTTCAAATTTTGCTTCATATTAGCGTCACTGTGGAGCTTCTAAATATCTGAATGCCCAGGTCTGACCAGTTAAGAATCTCTGTTTTGGGGATCCAGGCATTGGGGGGGGGAAAGCCTCTCCAAATGATTCCAGTGCATTGCCAAGTTTGGAAACCACTTCTACATTTTAATGTTTTCTTATGCTTATGCTTTTTTCCCCCTACAAACAGCCATTAGAAGGAGAAATGTATCTGGCCAGTGTCAGAAAGAACCTTTGTTATAATGGTATCTCCAACCCTCCTTTCCAATTTATTTTTCCTAGACTGAAAATAGTGAAGATTCTGGAGAATACTTGGAGGCACTCTATGCTTACAGCATTGCTGTTTATTGTGGCAGCCAGACCATTTCCTAGTAAATTTCTAGAGCTTTGCATAGGGAAAGACACTCCTGCTTTTACTTGGAAACCAGCAATCCCAGGAGACATCAGTGAGTTCAACACTAAGGCAGAAATCTAGGGTAGTGCTGTCCACTCCCTAAAAATCTTTGTTGTTGTGTGTTATGTGTGATATGACATTGAGATGTGCAGTACTTTTCTGAGTGTACCCCCCTCCCCTCTTTCCAATTCAAACTGCTCACTGGAATGTAGTTTTCAAGGTATTGTTATAGGACAATCTTAAATCTATTCTTATTTAATTTAAAAAAAGGATTTCTCAAAATTTCAGACTTTAATATTAGTAATAGGTTACATGCAATGAAACTTACAAATGATTTGAGCCACACTCACCAGCATCCCTGAGAAAAGCTGAGATATAGAAACACAGATGGAGCACAAACTCTTTGCAGTTCTGGGACCTCTCTAAGATCTGTTAGAATAGATTGTTCACTGAAGTTTGCCCTGACCTCCCCTCTGCCAACCCTATGTCCATGCTGAAAAATTTCTAAAACAAACCCCAATTTTTACTCTTTCCAAGAGTTGAATAACCATTCAAAACTCAAAAGATACCTCATTTCTAGACTGGTTGTATAAATTATGACATAACAATATGATGAAATTTTGTAATACCATTAAAACAATACTCATGGAAGCAATGCAGGGGTATGGAATAATGTCTGATAATAAATATAGGGGAAAAGCATAAATAAAAATAGGCCTATACAACTATTAAATATTTGTGTGCCAATGGGTGAGAATTAGAGGAAAACATACAACAGTGAAAATTATTCAGTGTTTTTATATTGAAACAGAAAACAGTATTTAACATAGATCTACTACCCCTGCCCCAAGTGCATTTGTTTTAGAAACGTCATGATTCCAGGGTCCTAGATTTTGGCTGAGTGTCCATTTTCAGGGCTGGCTTAGTTTAAAGAGAAATTTTTTTCCCTTGGGTTTTAAGATCTGAAAATACCTTTTTGGCGATATTATGTCTCTTTGTATACAAATTATGATTTTAGAAATTATTAGAAAAAATTCAGGTATTTTTATCTTTGCCTTGAACTATTTTGTGGTATTAGATATCTCCTATCTCATGTTTTTAATGACCACCCTCCCTTTTAGTAATGTGGTGATTTCCTGCACCAAACTTCTAGGGGAAATAGTGAAAATTTCTATGTTCTCTTTCTGCTCCTTTGTTGCATAATGCCCATTAATTCAGTAGGGCTCAAAATAGCCAGTAAACGGCAAGTAGGGTACAGTACTCTTAGCAGTAAAGATATCAACGTTAAAAAATATGTCAGCATTTCACACTCCAGCAAGATTTTTAAAAACCCGACTCATAGCCTCTTACCTTAGTAACCAGTGACATTAATAGAGACAGTCCTTTTGTTTGGATATATTATAAAGCTTTTCATTGGAATGGGCTGCCCACTTCATTGCATCTTCAGCCTTGGCTTTGAGCTTGGCCAACATCTACAGTGACAACGGAAGATTTGTTTTGCCTTTGTTTATGTGATCAACTTGGCACCATCTGACAGCTAATTTCTCTTCCATTCTCTAGAGATTTAAGCTCTACCTTTTGTAGGTGGAGGTAAGTAATGTGTCTTGCACATAACCTTCCTAAGCCCCATTTTCTAGTAGGTCATAACTTCCCCATTCTCTGATCCAGTAAGGCTGGATCAGTATATAAATTATATTTAAACAGGTGAGAAACCTACATGAGTAGGTAGCTAAGAGGTACAGGAGAAGAGATGAATGTTGGCCTTTTACATTTGAAAGATAACTCAGTTTGTATATTCCTGGGAGATCTCTCAGTCTGGATATTTGTGTTTAAGTGGCCAGTAATCCCAGGCCAGTAATTCTTTGTTCATGATTTCTTGGCTTCCTGAGAAATCTGCTATCAGTTTCTCTTGATTTGAGCTACTTTGGTTGTGCTTTTGTTTTATTCTGGTCTCAGCCTATTGGTAACCAGTGTTGTGACTGCACTGGCCCTTGTGTTTCTTATTATGACTGCAAGATACCCTCAGCAATAACCATCAGGAAACCGTTGAAAATATATCTGTATTGCAGGTCCTGGAAATTACATGGCACACATTACACAAGGATAGAAAGAGAGAGTGCACATGGGCCTGGGGTTTGCTTTCACTGGGGTAGAGGGTGGGGTCCTAGGTTTCACGGTCTCACTCTTGATTGGTGAATTTAAAACATAAGAGTGGGAAGAGAAAAAACAAGTGGCCCAAATGGTCAGTTTTAGAAATCAAACAACATCTCTAAAACAAAAGAGCCCAGGGATGGGAGTGGAAGGGGTTGGCCGGGCTTTTGTCTGATCTGTGGCTGGCAAAGTGTTTATTCAAGACAGTAGGCTTTAAGTGGATGCCTCTGTAGTTAGGCACTTGCATTACAAAAAAGAGAAACCAGCTGTCAGCATTTACACTACAGCTTTTCATCGTCAAAGTATTCCCACTCTAAATGTTTTCCTTCTCTCTAAACTCTTTTTCCTCGCATTTTTAGTCTGAAACCCAAGGTCTTTTTTGTTTGTTTGTTTGTTTTATTTTTATGTTTTTCCCAAACCAGAGTCACGTAACCACTTTGGGGCATACAGAGACTCATTAGGAGACCAACAATTACCCCTTTTGTTTGGGGTTGGTTTATGGGGAAGAGAAGGCTCAATGTAAGTAAGGCAAAGCCTCAGTGCAAAGCAGAAGAGATCTGGACTAATAAGAAGGTAAGAAAGAACCAATGATAACAGAAAAAATTATTTCTAAATGCTGAAATTAACTGTGGGAGTTATGTAGTGGGATATACTATTGAAATATGTACAAAGAGCATGGAGATGAGATTGAGAGGGATATAACTAGGCTCCTGGGCTTACGGTAATGTCTCTTAGACATATTATGACACATTTGAGCTGTGATGCTCTGTGAGTATTATAGACTGTAGATTGTTACAGTAATAAGAGGACTGGGAAAGGTTGGTGTATGAGCACAGAGGAAGGCATTGGACATATGTGGCCCTGTACAGTCCCTGAGAAAATAGGCAGTTTGATGCTCTAGTACATATAGACTACTCTTTGGGAAATCTCAGGTGAATTACAGTGGTGGATACAGTTGCTTTGATGCATTTAAAAAATGGTTTGAAGGTTTTGTTGTTTGGGAGTCCAAAGGGAGCTATGTGATCTGGAAAGTGATTAAAAACACCATCATATCAGAAGTCTTTCTATACCTTCTATACAGTTGGGAATGGATAGTGGGAGGGTGGAATACAAATTTGGTATTGCCATTATTTGTATGGTGGGCCTTTCCCACCACCAGTAGTTACCATATGACTCTTAATAACTTTGAATCCCAGTGTCCTGGAGATTTTAGATATATGAGGAAGAAAATTTATACTGTTTGGGAACTAATGTCCTTCCCTGTCCCTGAGATATCCCCAGATTGTCTGTAGGTGGGCATGAGGTCAATATACTTTTTTTTTTTTTTTTTTGGTTGAGTTGAGTCTTTGTTGCTGCACGCAGGCTTTCTCTAGTTGTGGCGAGTGGGGGCTACTCTTCTTTGCGGCGCATGGGCTTCTCTTTGCAGTGGCTTCTCTTGTTGCAGAGCACGGGCTTTAGGCGTGCAGAAGATACTTTTATTTCTAACCCAGAAGAATCAGCATGCTGATTCTTCAAATATGGTTCATCATCAAATATGAAAATACTTGGCCTTCAAATTAGGAAACTTAGATTCTAAACTTGGTTTGGCCTTACATCCTTGGGCAAATTACTTCTGTTCTCCATGCCTCAGCTTTATTGGAACATAAAATAAGTGATAGATAAATTTGAAAAGTCTTTCCATTCTGCTATTCTGAGATTAACATTCACGAGCGAGATTGGGGGATATTGCCTTTTTGTGCCTATAGGTTTTTTTAATCGTCACTGTTGTTTTAAATTCTGGGTCTATTTCTTGCCAGATATCTCTTAAAGTGATGTTCCTATTAACAAGTGGAGACCTCTCTTCCCTTAAATAATTTGAATGGCCACTTACAAGCCACAGTGTCTGTCCCTGTGAACGTGGCAGCTGGTGAAGCTAGGCTGGGGATAGTATATTTTTATTCTTCAACCATAATGTTTTCTTAATGATCTTAATGATAATGGACCTGGGTGGGCTGCTTTATAGCTTTGCCCACATCTCACTTGGAGGTCTCTGAGTCACCCACGTTCATCTCACCTGTTACTTTATCTCAAGGGCCTGTACAGTGTCCCCAAGATGCCAAGGGTGTGTTACCTTACTCTTTGGTTTCTTTCCCTCCTTAGGTGATAGAGATTGTCAGCTGGGGTTACAATACAATGTTTAGACTGACCAAGCTCTGGTTACAACTTCTGCCATTGTGATGCCATTGTGATGGAGATTGCCTTAGCAAGTGGAATCTTAAAAGCCCCTAAAAGGCAAAATGATAGTGAAAGATTCCCTGCTTTTACATGTAGCTATTACTACTGCTGATTTTTGTCTGGATTAAATGCAAATGCCCAGGCATATGGAAACAGGCTTTAAAACTTTCATTTTAAACATCTTGCCTCTTCATAACATCCTTATTACACTTGTAAAATCTTCATTAAGAAGCCTGCAAGGGGGCTTCCCTGGTGGCGCAGTGGTTGAGGGTCCGCCTGCCGATGCAGGGGACGCGGGTTCGTGCCCCGGTCTGGGAGGATCCCACGTGCCGCAGAGCGGCTGGGCCCGTGGGCCATGGCCGCTGGGCCTGCGCGTCCGGAGCCTGTGCTCCATAGCGGGAGAGGCCACAGCACTGAGAGGCCCGCGTACCACAAAAAAAAAAAAGAAGCCTTCAAAGAATGGGGAAAAAAGCAAGATATAAAAAGAAAACTTAGAGAGAGAAAGAGATAGGTGTCTAAACAGAGAGAGAAAATTAGTGTGGTGAGCCACTGCTAGCTGACCAGCACCTAGGAGCTGGCTACTGGGACAATTTCTGCTTGTATTATTGATAACATTGGTATTATTATTAATATTTGTATTTTTATACAATAAGGCTCCAATGGATATTTGAAAACAGGCAGTGGATAGCTTAACGTATTTCAAGGTCCTGTTTGATAACTGCTTGAAGGACTCATTGAACTGTTCTTACTGGGTGCACTTAAAAGGAAATGGTAAATCTTGTGTCCAAATTTATATCTCACTGTGGGTCTTTGGCTGGTTCATATTTGTGTTAATTTAGCACAGGGCCTCTTCTAAAGCCCAGCTTGGTCACATTTTTTCAACTCCGTTGTCATCTGCCAGGCTTCAGAGGAAATAGATCCGAGGGGAAAAGGTTGTATGTGTGTGTATGTGTATAGATAGACAGATAGACAGATAGATAGACAGATAAATAGAGAGGGAGGGAGGAAGAGAGAGAGAAGGAGCACAATAACATAGCAATCTCAGTGTGATAAACTGCTGCTAACAAGCCTCAGTGTGTCCTACATTTCCATATAAATGTGGAATTTGACATTTTCCAGGGGTCAGTGATGAAACCAATTCATTAAAATTCTGGAATAGTAATCTTTATCTCAGAATCTCTTGGTTGCAAAGGTTCTCCTTTTATTCAGTCTTTATCTTTGTTCTATTCGTTTGTCATTTGTAAGCTGATAGTTTTGTACGTAGTGTCCTGAAAAGCCATATCCACTAGACTTCCACTGTGTTGCAAGAGGAACAGGGCTTAAATGACAGTGTGTACTGTTCTCTGCAGAAGGGTACATTGTTTTTAAGAATGTGAAAGACAAGAAGGAATATGCACAACCTACAATTGGCTCATGAATCATTCCTTGTCTTCTGAGTGAAAGAGGCTGCAAGGTTTGTTAGATCTGTTTATTGCAAGTCTTGGCCATAGAACAAACCTACCAGGCTCACTTCTCTGCTTTGCCATAGCTGGGTGCCCTCTGCAAACAACAGAATTAGAACTGCCTCATCTGACATTCTCTGTCCTCATCTAACATACTCTGGACTAAACTCTGGTGCTGTGGGTACCTGTAAAATATCTTACATTCCTTGGGGAAATATGCTGGACCAGAGTGCCATGTCTTACAGTCTGCCCTGGGAGTTGGGGTGGGTAGGAGCATGGAATTTAGTCTTTGAAATCTTAGTAATCTACTTCTTAAAGTTAGTTTGGTGAATAGCTATATGAATTCAGTTACTTACGAACTTGAAAAATGGAGAACCTCTTGAGAAATTAGGTGAATAAGGTTGATTTAAAGGTCTCTTAAGTGTTCCTGGGGATTAAAGAATTTTGAGTTGCAGACATTCAGAAATATTAGATAAAAAGAGAATGTATCAAGGCCACCGAGGCAGGTAGAACAATATAAGGGATATCCAGGGCCATTAAAGAAAGATTGATCTTTTATTTAAAGGAGGAATTATATTCTGATAAAGGATAACATCTTTTAAGAATGTTAGGGGCAGGCATGTTTGGAAACTAAACAACATACGCTAACTAAGTCATGAGTCAAAGAAGAAATCTCAAGAAAAATGTAAAAATATTGTGAACTAAATGAAAATAAAAATCTAACTTTTCAAAAATTGTGGGATGCAGTGAAATCAGTGCTTAGAATTTTATAGCATTAAATGCATATGTTAGAAAAGCAGAGAGATCTAAAGTCAATAACCTACTAGGAAACTAGAGAGATAAAAGCAACTTAAGCCTAACTCAAGCAGAAGAAAAATAAATAATAGAGCAGAAATAAATGAAATTGAAAACAGACAAATAAAAGAAAAAATCAACAAAACCAAAATTGACTCTTCAAAAAGATCAATAAAATTGATAATCCTCTAGCCAGACTAATCAAGAAAAAGTAGAATAGACATTAGAAACATCAGAAATGAAAGAGAATCATCACTACTGATCCCATGGACGTTAAAAGGGTAATAAAGAAATAATATGAACAACTTTATGCTCAGAAATTTGATAACTTAGATTAAATGGACAGATTCCTTGAGAGTGTCAAACTGCCAATACTTACAAAAGGAGGAAGAGATAACCCTTCATCAATTAAAGAAATTTAATCAATAATTACTAAATTTCCAAAAAGGAAATCTCAAGGCCCAGATGGTATCACTGATGAAGTTTGCCAAACATTTAAGGAAGAAATCATACCAGTTCTCCATAATCTCCTCCAAAAAATAGAAACAGAAGGAAAACCTCCCAATTCCTTCCATGAAACCTGCATTCTTCTAGTACCAAAACCAGATAAAAATATTATGAGAAAGAGAAACTAAAAACAAATAGATCTAATGAACATGGACATAAAAATCCTGAGCAAAATATTAGCAAATTATATCCAATAATGTATTAAAAGAATTATATACTGCTACTAAGTGGGATTTATTTCAGGTATGTATGGCTGGGCTGGATCAAGGTTTGAAAATCAGTAATCCACCAAATGAACAGGCTAAAGAAGAAAAGTCATATGATAATTTCAGTTAACACAGAACATTTGACAAAATGCAACACATTCATGATAAAAAAAAATCTTAGCAAACTAGGAATAGCAAGGCACTTCCTCAAATTGATACAGATTATAGATTCAATGTTTTCTGCCTAAGATTGGGAAGAAAGCAAGTATGTTCTGTCTCCCTACTCCCATTCAACATCGTACTGGAAGTCATAGATGGAGTAGCAAGACAAAAATTTAAAAATAAAAGAAGAAGAAGAGGAGGAGGAGGAGGAGGAGAGGAAGGGGAAAAAGAAGTAAAATATAGATTGGAAGGGAAGAAACAAGATTAGGAAATAAACCATCTTTATCTGCACATGACATCTGATTGTCTATGTAGAAAAATCTCAAAGAATCTTTTAAAAAACTTCTAGAAATAATAAATAATTATAGGAAGGTCATAGAATACAAGGTCTATATACAGGTGTTCATTGCTTTTCAATATTCTAGCACTAAAATATTTGAATAAAAAAATACTATTTAGGGCTTCCCTGGTGGCACAGTGGTTGAGAGTCTGCCTGCTGATGCAGGGGACACGGGTTTGTGCTCCAGTCTGGGAAGAGCCCACGTGCCGTGGAGCAGCTGGGCCCGTGAGCCATGGCCTCTGAGCCTGCACGTCTGGAGCCTGTGCTCTGCAACGGGAGAGGCCACAACAGTGAGAGGCCTGCATATCACACACAAAAAAAGTACTATTTACAATAATACCGAAAAAAAATGAAATATTTAGGTGTAAATCTAACATAATACCTATAGGATTTGTTTGCAGAAAACTACAAGAGACTAATGAAAGAAACCAAAATATCTAAATAAATGGAGAGATATATTGTCTTCATTGATTGGATGAATCAATACTGTAAAGATGACAGTTATTCCCAACTTTATTTATTGATTCAATATAATCCTAAACGAAATCCTGGCAGGCTATTTTGTGAATATCAACAAATTGATTCTAAAGTGGGTATGAAAAGGAAAAAGATCTAGAATAGTCAAGACAATGTATAGCCACACAAAAATCTTCACATGGGGTTTCCCTGGTGGCGCAGTGGTTGAGAATCCTCCTGCCGATGCAGGAGACACGGGTTCGTGCCCTGGTCCGGGAAGATCCCACATGCCGCGGAGCAACTAAGCCCGTGAGCCATGGCCGCTAGGCCTGCGCGTCCGGAGCCTGTGCTCCGCAACGGGAGAGGCCACAACAGTGAGAGGCCCGCATACCGCGAAAAAAAAAAAAAAAACTTCACATGAATGTTTATAGTAACTTTCTTCATAATTGTTAAAAACTGGAGCAACCAGGATATCCTTCAATATGTAAATGGAAAAATAAACTGTGGTACATTTATACAGTGGAATACAATCAGCAATAAAAAAGGAATGAGGAGGGCTTCCCTGGTGGCACAGTGGTTGAGAGTCCGCCTGCCAGTGCAGGGGACATGGGTTCGTGCCCCGGTCTGGGAGGCTCCACATGCCGTGAAGCGGCTGGGACCATGAGCCATGGCCACTGGGTCTGTGTGTCCGGAGCCTGTGCTCTGAAATGGGAGAGGCCACAACAGTGAGGGGCCCACGTACCACACACACACACACACAAAAAGGAATGAGATATCAAATATTGGTCATCAGGAGAATGGGTTACCAAATTATAGTCGCACAATGGAAGACACTGATCAGTAAAATGGGTATATGGGAACTCTCTGTACTATCTTCTCATTTTTTTTCTGTAAGTCTAAAACTGTTCTAAATAATCAGTTCTATTTGAAAATTTAAAAATAAGTTGATGATTTCAGTTAGTGATACAAGTAATAAAGAACATTAAATAAGGTAATGAAATAAGATGTCCTGAGTTGGGAGGGTGGCCAGGAAAGGTTCTTAGCAAAGAAAAGAAAAAAAAAAACAACAAAAAAAAAACAAAAGAATTAACTACTGTTCCGCTCAACAAAATTGAAGAATCTCAAAAACATGAATTGAAAATAGTCAGCTTATATATAACCAGGAAAGTCTAAAACAATCAACACTAAAATAACACAGAGGTTAAAGTTATCTGATAAAGACTTTAAAGTTTCATAAATGCTTCAACAAACACTCTTGAAACACCTGAAAAGAATAGAAAGGCTTAGCAAAAAATACAAAGAATTAAATGAAAATTTTAGAACTGAAAAAATACAATAACAAATAAAAACTAATTAGATATGCTCAATAGCAGAATGGAAATGACAAAGAAAGATGTCAGTGACCTTGAAGATAGATCATAAAATGATCTAATCTGAACAACAGGGTCCTGTGGGAAAATAGCAACAGGTATAACATTCATGAGATTGGAATCCCAGAAGGAAAGGAGAATTTATTGCTGGAAAAAATATATTTAAAGAAATAATGGCTGAAAAAATTACAAATTTGAAGAAAGACATACATCTACAGGTTCAAGAAACTGAATAAACCCCAATCAGGGTAATCTACAAAAATCCATACCCAGCCACATTATAATCAAACTTCTAAAAACTAAAGATAATAAAAAATGTTGAAAGCAGCCAGAGGAAAAAATGATACATTATCTGTAGGCATGAACAGCAATTTAAATGATTACAGACTTCTTATTGGAAACCATGGAAGCCAGAGAAAGTGTTGCAGAAGTTTTTTAAAAGGCTGAAAGAAAAGAACAGTTAACCTAGAATTTTATGTTCAGTGAAAATATCCTTTAGGGATTGAGAGGAAATAAAGACATTCTCAGGTGAAGAGAAACTAATAGAGTTTGTTGCCTGCTGACCTACTTTAAAGAATTGCTAAGTAAGATTCAGATGGAAGGAATGTGATACCATAAAGAAATTTGGAACACCAAGAATGAAGAAAGAACAATAGAAATGACAAATATTTAGGTTAATATAATAGATTCTTCTTCTTTTAAGTTCTTTAAAATACATATGATTACTGAAAGCAAAATTGAAAGCATGGGTTGATTGGTTTTTGAATATGTGTAGATGTAATCTATAAGATAACTATAGCAGAAGATGAAGAATAAAAGGATATACATATATAATGGTAATGTCTCTTCATTTCATATGAAGTGTTAAACTACTGATTCTAAGTTTATTGTAAAAAAAAAAAAAATCCCAGAGAGACCACTAAACAAAAGTATGCACAGAGATATAGTTAAAACAACAATAGATAAATTAAAGTGGATTACAATAAATGTTCCAATAACCCAACAGGATGTAAGAAAAACAAAAGCAGAGGAAACAAGCAAAAAACAAACAACAAAATGGTAGCCCTATTCCAACATATCAATAATTATATGAAATGCAAATAGTATAAGAACACTAGGAATTGTCAGAATGGATTTAAAGAAAAAAAATAACCAAAGCATATGTTGTGCACAAGAAACTCATTTATAATGTAATGACACATAAATTAAAAATAAAAGGATATGTCAAGAAAACCCTAATGTTAAGAAAGCTGACATGATTATATTATGATTATACAGAGTAGATTTCAGAAAAAAGAAAATTGCTAGACTTAAAGTAGGACATTATATAATGATAAAGGGATCAGTTCATCAAGAAGACATAATCCTAAATGTATATACATCTAACAACATAGAGTAAAAATACATGAAGCAAAGACTGACAGCACTGGAAGGAGAAATGGGAAAATCCTTAATCATGTTTGTGTACTTTACTACTCTCTAAGTAGCAGATAGACCTAATAGATAGAAAATCAGGAATGATATGAGAGAACTGAACAACACCATCAACCAGTTTGATCTAATTGAAATATACAGAACACATCACTCAACAACAACATTCTTTCAAGTGCAGGTGGAATTCACCAATATCCTGGGTCACAAAAGAAACCCTCATAAATTTAAAAGAATTGAAATGAAAATTTGCTTTCAGACAATAAAGGAATTAAACTGGAAATTAATAACAGAATAACAGGAAAATCTCCAAACACTTGGAAATTAACAAACTTTAAAATAATCCTGAAGTCAAGGAGGAAGTCTTAAGGGGAATTAGAAAATATTTTGAACTGATCTTACCAAAATAAGTGGGATGCAGCTAAAGGAGTGTGCAGAGGGAAATGTGTAGTAATAAATATTTATATTAGAAAATAGAAAAGCCTAAAATAAATATTTATGCCTCCATCAAAAAAAAGTAAAAAGAAATGCAAAATAAACCCAAGCAGAAGGAAGGAAATAATAAAAGTGGGAGTAGAAATAAATGAAATTGAAAACTAAAAACAAGAGAGAATTTCAATGAAAGGAAAAATTGGTTCTTTGAAAAGATCAATAAAATTGATTAACCTCTAGGAATGCTGACACAGAGAAACTGAGAGAAGACACAAATTACCAACAGCGGGAATGAGAGAATATCATTATAGACACCAGAGATATTAAAGGGAGAAATATCGGAGTACGATGAGTAATGCTACACATATAAATTCAAAAACTTTGATGTAATATACTAAACTACCAAAACTCTTGGTAGTTTATACCAAAATTACTGTAATAGTTATTATTACTATTATTACAGTAATTGTTCATAGTTTTAAAACAATTACAGTAATTGTTCATAGTTTTAAAACTTCTGAAAAAGAAATTGTCATGGAAAAGTGATTTTATTGGTGAATTCTATCATTTTCAAGAGGAAATAACACCAATTTTACATTATCACTTTGAAAAAGTAGAAGAGGAGGTCACTGTTCTCAACTTGTTTTATTATGAGGCTAGTGTCATCCTACTACTCAAACTAGACAAAGATAGTACAATAAAAGAAAGCTACAGACCAAACATACCAATGTTCCTTGTGAACACAGACCCAAGAATTCTCAACAAAATATTAGTAAATCAAATCTAGCAATATGTGAAAAACTAGTTATATAAGAGAATATTCTCGATCTTATAAATTGCACTAAAAAACTCAGACAGCTAACATCATACTTAGTGGTGAATGACTGAATGCCCAGAAGATTGGGTGTAAGACAAAGATGTCCACTTTTGCCAGTCCTATGCAAAATTATACTGGAAATTCTAGCTAGAGCATAACACACTCTAGATTGGATCCTGTAAACCGAAAATCCTAAGTAATTTACACACACACACATACACACAATTCTAAGAGTTTAACAAATAATAATACGTGCCACATACTTCCACATCCTAAAGTAAGGACTACCTATTCAAGACATGCTAAGAAATTATAAAACAGACTCTGACAACATTAGCCAGTCATCCACTTCCAACATATATAATCTTTAAGGTTTTTTATATAAAATTGACTTAAGAGGTCAAGAGAATTAAATTGGACAGACTTACTTGAGTGCTGCATTTCCCTTCTCTTCTCCATAGCAAGAAACTATTTTCTCTTCTTTTTTAAAACCCAAGCTGTAGTCAGAAGAACGGGGTTGAACGAGAGGATTTCTTTGAAAAGCACTGCTGTGTTTCTTCTTCTTCTTCATCATGGTTGGGGCAAATAGCTTTTCTCTTTTATTTCAAGCCATTGTATTAATCTGCTTTGATAAACCCCACATCTCAGTGGGTTGATATAAGAAAGTTTATTTTTCACTCACACAAGAATTCAGTGGAGATGTGTCTAATCAGGTGCTCTCTCTCAAGCCAGGGGTCCAGGATGACTCCATGCTCATAGTTCCATCATAGTTAGCACATGACTTCAAAGGTCTTTCTGAAAGAGAAAGAGGATTATAAGTGACTTTTTAAGGGCCCAGCCTAGAAGTGGCTTGCATCTCTTTCACCCACATTTTATCGGCCAGAACTCAATAATATGCATAGCCCATCTAACTACAGTGGATTCTGGGACATGTTCACTATTTATTTGGAAGGACAATGAAATATTTTGGTGATCATGCTGCCTCAAATTTGTCAAAATATGTTCATATGTTCACTAATTCTTGCCTTTGCTGTTTCTTCCACCAGGGAGCACACTCACTTCCCCAGGAAGACAACCCCATATCCCATCCACTTCCTGCATCAGGAGTGAAGTCCAGGATTCTTGGGTGACATGTAGCCTCCTCCTTTAGATCTGGATGTGGGTCCTTATGGTGTGACCTCAGAACTAAAATTACAGGTCACATTATCCTCAATCTTCACTGTATAAGGATGGAATAGGGACAGAATGACTCCAATAAACACACTAATTTAGGAGGTGAAGAATGAGACATGTAACTGTCAGTGATCTTAGCAATACTGAAATGCTACTGGGTAGCTCTTATGAAGGTCCTCTCATTTGAGGGTGGGAATTTCTTTTAATTAGACTCTGCTACCACTCTCTAAGAGGAACTGTTTTGTTCATTGTTCTTTGCAGTCCCTAACTCTACCCTTTGCTTTGTTCTTGCCCATCTATCATTCAACTTAGGGGTTGGAGTGTATGACCTACCTAGGGATTGCATCACTCTGCTGCCTGCTTGCTGGTAGAGAAACCTTGGAGGGCTGAAGTTGTCTGAAGTTTAAACAATCAAAAGTTTTAAAAAATCTAAGCGTGTGGTATCCTTGGCAATGTAATTTCCTCAAAAACATACTTGGTTCTGATCTCTTTATAAGTAGCCAGTTACATGGGCTGATAACTACACCCAAAGTTCTTTCAAGGACACAGTGTGAAAACCTACTTGATTTCCTTGTTGTCTATTCCTCATGTCTCTTTCTCAACTAAATGGCAGCTACTTTGGGGCTATGTAATATAACGTGTGGCAGTAAGTTAAGCAAAATGAAAAGACAGAGAAACACACAGCAGATGAAGGAGCATTGTAAAAACCCACCAGACCAAACAAATGAAGAGGAAATAGGTGGTCTACCTGAAAAAGGATTCAGAGTAAAGATAGTAAAGATGAACCAGAATCTTGGAAACAGAATAGAGAAAATACAAGAAACGTTTAACAAGGACCTAGAAAAACTAAAGAGCAAGCAAACAATGATGAACAACACAATAAATGAAATTTTAAAAATTCTAGAGGAAATCAATACCAGAATAACTGAGGCAGAAGAACAGATAAGTGACTTGGAAGATAAAATAGTGGAAATAACTACTGCAGAGCAGAATAAAGAAAAAGAATGAAAAGAATTGAGGACAGTCTCAGGGACCTCTGGGACAACATTAAATGCACCAACATTTGAATTACAAGGGTCCCAAATGAAGAAGAGAAAAAGAAAGGGACTGAGAAAATATTTAAAGAGATTATAGTTGAAAACTTCCGCAATATGGGAAAGGAAATAGTTAATGAAGTCCAGGAAGCGTGGACTCCCATACAGGATAAATCCAAGGAGAAACATGCCAAGACACATATTAATCAAACTATCAAAAATTAAATAGAACAAATACTAAAAGCAGCAAGGGAAAATCAACAAATAACATACAAGGGAATCCCCATAATATTAACAGCTGATCTTTCAGCAGAAACTCTGCATGCAAGCCAGAAGGGAGTGGCAGGACATATTTAAAGTGATGAAAGGGAGAAACCTACAACCAAGATTATTCTGCACAGCAAGGATCTCATTCAGATTCAACGGAAAAATTAAAACTTTTACAGACAAGCAAAATCTAAGAGAATTCAGCACCACTAAACCAACTTTACAACAAATGCTAAAGGAACTTCTCTAGAGAAGAAACACAAGAGAAGGAAAAGACCTACAATAACAAACCCAAAACAATTAAGAAAATGGTAATAGGAACATACATATCGATAATTACCTTAAATGTAAATGGGTTAAATGCTCCCAACAAAAGACATAGACTGGCTGAATGTATACAAAAACAAGACCCATATATATGCTGTCTACAAGAGACCCACCTGAGACTTAGGGACACATACAGACTGAAAGTGAGGGGATGGAAAAAGGTATTCCATGCAAATGGAAATCAAAAGAAAGCTGGAGTAGCAATTCTCATATCAGACAAAATAGACTTTAAAATAAAGACTATTACAAGAGACAAAGAAGGACAGTACATAATGATCAAGGGATCAATCCAAGAAGAAGATATAACAATTGTAAATATTTATGCACCCAGCATAGGACCACCTCAATACATAAGGCAAATGCTAACATCCATAAAAGGGGAAATCAACAGTAACACAATCATAGTAGGGGGCTTTAACACCCCACTTTCATCAATGGACAGATCATCCAAAATGAAAATAAGTAAGGAAACACAAGCTTTAAATAACACATTAAACAAGATGGACTTAATTGATATTTATAGGACATTCCATCCAAAAACAACAGAATGCACTTTCTTCTCAAGTGCTCATGGAACATTCTCCAGGATAGATCATATCTTGGGTCAAAAATCAAGCCTTGGTAAATTTAAGAAAATTGAAATCATATCAACTGTGCTTTCTGACTGCAATGCTATGAGACTAGATATCAACTACAGGATAAAATCTGTAAAAAATACAAACACATGGAGGCTAGACAATACACTACTTAATAACCAAGAGATCACTGAAGAAATCAAAGAGGAAATCAAAAAATACCTAGAAACAAATGACAATGAAAACACAATGACCCAGAAGCTTTGGGATGAAGCAAAAGCAATTCTAAGAGGGAAGTTTATAGCAATACAATCCTACCTCAAGAAACAAGAAACATCTCAAATAAACAAACTAACATTACACCTAAAGCAATTAGAGAAAGAATGAAAAAACCCCAAAGTTAGCAGAAGGAAAGAAATCATAAAGATCAGATCAGAAATAAATGAAAAAGGACTTCCCTGGTGGAGCAGTGGTTAAGAATCTGCCTGCCAACGCAGGGACACGGGTTTGAGCCCTGCTCCAGGATGATCCCACGTGCCGCGTAGCAACTAATCCTGTGCACCATAACTACTGAGCCTGCGCTCTAGAGCCTGTGAGCAACAACTATTGAAGCCCATGTGCCTGCCTACAGCCCACGTGCTGCAAAAAGAGAAGCCACCACAATGACAAGGCCATGCATCACAATAAAGAGTACCCCTTGCTCACTGCAACTAGAGAAAGGCCGCGCGCACTAACAGACCCAACGCAGCCAAATATAAATAAATATAATAAAACAATTTTTTAAAAAAGAATGAAATGAAAAAGAAATGAAGGAAACAGTAGCAAAGATCAATAAAACTAAAAGCTGGTTCTCTGAGAAGATAAAAAAAATTGATAAATCATTAGCCAGACTCATCAAGAAAAACAGGGAGACAACTCAAATCCACAGAATTAGAAATGAAAAAGGAGAAGTAACAAATGACACTGCAGAAATACAAAGGATCATGAGCGATTACTACAAGCAACTATATGCCAATAAAATGGACAACCTGGAAGAAATGGACAAATTCTTAGAAAAGCAAAAACTTCGGAGACTGAGCCAATCACAAGCACTGAAATTGAGACTGTGATGAAAAATCTTCCAACAAACAAAAGCCTAGGACCAGATGGCTGCACAGGTGAATTGTATCAATCATTTAGAGAAGACCTAATACCCATCCTTCTCAAACCCTTCCAAAACATTGTGGTGGAAGGAACACTCCCAAACTCATTCTATGAGGCGACCATCACCATGATACCAAAACCAGATAAAGATACTACAAAAAAAGAAAATTACACAGCAATATCATTCATGAATATAGATGTAAAAATCCTCAACAAAATACTAGCAAACAGAATCCAACAACACATTAAAAGGATCATACACCATGACCAAATAGAATTTATCCCAGGGATGCAAGGATTCTTCAATATATGCAAATCAAACAATGTAATACACCATATTAACAAATTGAAGAATAAAAACCATATGATCATCTCAATAGATGCAGAAAAAGCTTTTGACAAAATTCAACACCCATTTATGATAAAAACTCTCCAGAAAGTAGGCATAGAAGGAACCTACCTCAACATAATAAAGGGCATATACAACAAATCCACAGCAAACATCATTCTCAATGGTGAAAAACTGAAAGCATTTCCTGTAAGATCAGGAACAAGACAAGGATGTCCACTCTCGCCACTATTATTCAACATAGTTTTGGAAGTCCTACCCACAGCAATCAGAGAAGAAAAAGAAATAAAAGGAATCCAAATCGGAAAAGAAGAAGTAAAGCTGTCATTGTTTGCAGATGACATGATACTATACATAGAGAATCCTAAGGATGCTACCAGAAAACTACTAGAGCTAATCAATGAATTTGGTAAAGTAGCAGGATACAAAATTAATGCATAGCAATCTCTTGCATTCCTATACACTAGTGATGAAAAACCTGAAAGAGAAATTAAGGCAACACTCCCTTTTAACATTGCAACAAAAAGAATAAAATACCAAGGAATAAACCTACCTAGGGAGACAAAAGACCTATATGCAGAAAACTATAAGACACTGATGAAAGAAATTAAAGACGATAAAAACAGCTGGAGAGATATACCATGTTCTTGGATTGGAAGAATCAACATTGTGAAAATGACTATACTATCCAGAGCAATCTACAGATTCAATGCAATCCCTATCAAACTACCAATGGCATTTTTCACAGAACTAGAACAAAAAATTTCACAATTTGTATGGAAACACAAAAGACCCCGAATAGCCAAAGCAATCTTGAGAAAGAAAAACGGAGCTGGAGGAATCAGGCTCCCTGACCTCAGACTGTACTACAAAGCTACAGTAATCAAGATAGTATGGTACTGGCACTAAAACAGAAATATAGATAAATGGAACAGGATAGAAAGCCCAGAGATAAAGCCATACACATATGGTCACTATATTTTTGGTAAAGGAGGCAAGAATATACCATGGAGAAAAGACAGCCTCTTCAATACGTGGTACTGGGAAAACTGGACAGGTACATGTAAAAGAATGAAATTAGAACACTCTTGACAGCATACACAAAAATAAACTCAAAATGGATTAAAGACCTAAATGTAAGGCCAGACAGTATCAAACTCTTAGGGGAAAACATAAGCAGAACACTGTATGACATAAATCACAGCAAGATCCTTTTTGACCCACCTCCTAGGGAAATGGAAATAAAACAAAATAAACAAATGGGACCTAATAAATTTAAAAGCTTTTTGCACAGCAAACGAAACCATAAACAAGATGAAAAGACACCCCTCAGAATGGGAGAAAATATTTGTAAATGAAGCAACTGAAAAAGGATTCATCCTCAAAATATACAGGCAGCTCATGCAGCTCAATGTCAAAAAATCAAACAACCCAATCCAAAGATGGGCCAAAGACCTAAGTAGACATTTCTCCAAAGGAGATATAGATTGCCAACAAACACATGAAAGTATGCTCAACATCACCAATCATTAGAGAAATGCACATCAAAACTACAATGAGGTATCACCTCACACCAATCAGAATGGCCATCATCAAAAAATCTACAAACAGTAAATGCTGGAGAAGGTCTGGAGAAAAGGGAACCCTCTTTTACTGTTGGTGGGACTGTAAATTGATAATGCCACTATGGAGAACAGTATGGAGGTTCCTTAAAAAACTAAAAAAGGAAGTACCATATGACCCAGCAATCCCACTACTGGGCATATACTCTGAGAAAACCATAATTCAAAAAGAGTCATGTTCCACAATGTTCATTGCAGCTCCATTTACAATAGCCAGGACATGGAAGCAAGCTAAGTGTCCATTGACAGATGAATGGATAAAGAAGATGTGGCACATATATACAATGGAATATTACTCAGCCATAAAAAGGAATGCAATTGCGTTATTTGTAGTGAGGTGGATGGACCTAGAGTCTGTCACACAGAGTGAAGTAAGTCAGAAAGAGAAAAACAAATACCGTATGCTAACACATGTATATGGAATTTTAAAAAAATGTTCTGAAGAACCTACTGGCAGGACAGGGGTAAAGACGCAGATGCAGAGAATGGACTTGAGAACATGGGGAAGGGCAAGGTCAAGCTGGGATGAAGTGCAAGAGTGGCACTGACATATTTACACTACCAAATGTAAAATCGATAACTAGTGGGAAGCAGTTATATAGCACAGGGAGATCAGCTTGGTGCTTTGTGACTACCTAGAGGGGTGGGATAAGGAGGGTGGGAGGGAGGGAGATGCAGGAGGGAGGAGATATGGGGATATATGTATATGTATAGCTGATTCACTTTGTTATAAAGTAGAAACTAACACACCATTGTAAAGCAATTATACTCCAATAAAGATGTTAAAAAATAAAATAAAATAACGCCTGGGAAAGTCATACTCTTAATCTGAGGTTTACTAGTAGGTTGAATCATTCTCTTCTACTAAAGAGTCTGAGACCTTTTCACTCAAAGCTTTTTAAAATTCCATCCCTTGTTTGAGCCCTAAAATTAGATTTTTCAATGATTCAAAGATTTAAATTTCTTCACTGTATTTCCTTTCTCCTTTCAAAGAACCCATTTATTTTATGGGGCTTACCCTTTTCATGAAATATTTGCTATAAACAACCAATACCAATCAGTAAACCCTTATAATTTTCTTTTGTACATCTTCTTGACCTAGAGTTGGAAGCTCAGTAGGCACATAGTGTGCCTTTTAAGGTATCTTAAACAACATTTTTTACCAACTTTTTTGTCACTGCATAACTTAAATGATCACTTTTATATCCCTTATGTCAGTAGTCTTGCCTCCCTTCTGAGTGCCTAATAAACGAAAACCACGAGTCTCAGGTTTTTCTTACAGCATCTTTCTACTTCTGGGTATAGGTCTATATTAGTTTGGGTAGATTACCTGCTTGTTAACAAATACTAAAATTGTACGGTTCACCCATATAGTGTCTAACGTGCATGTTCATAATGGACTGGTTATCCTGGGAGATTCCTCTCCAAGTGATGACTTAGGAAGCCAGGATTCTTCCATCATGTAGTTCTGTCTCCTATAA
Source organism: Kogia breviceps (assembly GCF_026419965.1). Taxonomy (NCBI): domain Eukaryota; kingdom Metazoa; phylum Chordata; class Mammalia; order Artiodactyla; family Physeteridae; genus Kogia; species Kogia breviceps. Next base: position 88,736,776 of record NC_081319.1, read on the forward strand.
CATGTGGCCTGTGTATTCAGGGGTGAAAGGGAAGAGAGACTATGAAGGAATGTGGAAGATAGTTTAAGGTGTAGAAATGCAAAAGGCAAACATTTTCACTCATATTCCGCTGTCCAGAACAAGTAGCATTTTCTTAACCAATGCAAGTCAGAGGAGTTTCAAGGGGACTATTTGGAGGACTGGATATGTTTCTCCTGGAGTTTGGGCTTGAAGCAGCAGAGCAAAGAAAAGAGAACTGTGCTTCTACTGATAATGGTGTAGGGGTGTGTGAATTTTCCCATGGGTTTAAAGCACTTTCAAATGGGAACTGTCTGGAATAATTTTAGAAGGAATCCTTTCCAAGGGGATTACCTGGAGAGGAAAAAGCTAGCCTAACACAAAAGGTCTGGGGTTGACCACCCAAACCTGGTAACTAAGTTGATTTTAAGCAACCACTGGATGGGAAGAATCACCAAAGTATTCAGGGGTGGTTTTTTCAGGAGTCTCCAGCAAGGAGGAACTCTAGGGAGAAAAGAGTCCCACTAAAGAAAAAGCTAACAGTTGCACATCTGACATGTCCAGAGGGAACTAATGCCAGATTGCAATTGTGCTCACCATTTTGTAAGCTGCAAAAATGCTTTAGAAGTGTAAGCTATTTTATAATGCTAATTTCTGGATGTGTTTGGACACTTAGCAGTGCTGCTATAAATCTTTCTCATTTGGGATTTTATACATTCTTTTTTTAAAAAATTGGAACAACCTAGATAAGTTTTGTATAGCACATGTGTAGCAAGCATATTTGTAATTGTAGGCAAGTTAAAAAAACTTACGGTCTGCCAATATGTTCTAAAGAAAAATTATACTCAACTTCATTCCTGCCTTTGCCAGTGTTTTTCTTAATATAACTAGACTGGAAATGTCATTAGCTCAGATCCAAGTATACATGTAGGCTTATTTACTGACAAAAGTTTATATGACAGCCATTAAATGAATATGAGAACAGAGCCATGGAGATTTAGAACTAAAAGACAAAATAAGTAGAGATCTTGTAATATGAAATAGGAGGGAAAAAGGAGATTTAAAAAAGAAAGGAGAGGGAAATATAAGCAACACACAATTTAACAACAAAATTTGATCTAAAGTTAAAATATTAGCTGAAATTATAATCAACTAAACATTGGAGGAAGAGTGGTTTATCTTCTTTGAATTTTGAAGTGTTTATTGAAGGGGATGATTTGGTAATTTCACGTTTTTTAACTGGTATGGCTCCTACAGGTTTAAAAGGACTCATATTGATGCCTCTGTAAGAGTGAAGGTGCTCAGGACCTGCCAGGATGCCACATACTCTTGAATATAAGAGAAAAACACTCTTAATAAAATATTTCAATGTTGTGGAGAAAACCAGAGATGGTTTCAGTCCATTATCCTTTAAAAAGCCTAAATTCAAAATCTAAAAAATTTGTTCTCCTCTTCCATTCTGTCTCCTCTTCCATCAGTCAACAGTCTGATTTTTGGTTGCTTTAGAGAGGAAAGTAGCTACTTTAAACTAAATGTCAATTAAAATAAAGGAGGCATTTATCACATCATAATGTAGTTATAACAGATTGAGACTTTGGGGATGCTGGGATAAGGTGAATGCATTTTGCTCATGAATCTTGAAAACCAAAGGGTATATTGGAGTAGGCAGAATAATGGCCCCCCAGATGTCCATGTCCTAATCCCTGGAAACTGTGAATAAATAGGACATGTTACATGACCTGATGATCTCATGCTAGAGGCTGAGCAATAGAGTTTTTCAATAAAAGAAATCTTGTTTATTTTCTCAGGAGTCTGAATTTTATACTTTGTACTTTCCTCCCCAGTTCTGTCGCTATTCATGGTTATACACTCTTGAAGTTTTTGGTCTGCTCTAGGATGGTGGCCTCTGAAATAGATCTGAGGCTCTGGACTATAAATCTTTCCTACTTGAAATGTGACTCATGGATCAGCAGCATCATATGAATGCTGGTTGAAAATGAAGAATCTCAAGTTTTAACACAGAGTAATGCATCAGATTCATTTGCATGTTCAAGTTGAGGAACACTGCTTTATTTATTTATATATTTACTTTTTAACATCTTTATTGGAGTATAATTGCTTTACAATGGTATGTTAGTTTCTCCTTTATAACAAAGTGAATCAGTTATACATATACACATGTTCCCATATCTCTTCCCTCTTGCATCCCCCTCCCTCCCACCCTCCCTATCCCACCCCTCTAGATGGTCACAAAGCACCGAGCTGATCTCCCTGTGCTGTGCGCCTGCTTCCCACTAGCTATCTATTCTATAATGGGTCGTGCATATATGTTCTTGCCACTCTCTCACTTTGTCACAGCCTACCATTCTCCCTCCCCACATCCTCAAGTCCATTCTCTAGTAGGTCTGCGTCTCCATTCCGTCTTACCCCTAGGTTCTTCATGACCTTTTTTTTTTTTTTGCTTAGATTCCATATATATGTGTTAGCATATGGTATTTGTTTTTCTCTTTCTGACTTACTTCACTCTGTATGACAGACTCTAGGTTCATCCACCTCACTACAGATAACTCAATTTCATTTCTTTTTATGACTGAGTAATATTCCATTGTATATATGTGCCACATCTTCTTTATCCATTCATCCATTGATGGACACTTAGGTTGCTTCCATGTCCTGGCTATTGTAAATAGAGATGCAATGAACGTTGTGGTACATGACTCCTTTTGAATTATGGTTTTCTCAGGGTATATGCCCAGTAGTGGGATTGGTGGGTCATATGGTAGTTCTATTTTTAGTTTTTATTTTTTTTTATTTATTTCTTTCTTTGTGGTACGCGGGCCTCTCACTGTTGTGGCTTCTCCCGTTGCAGAGCACAGGCTCTGGACGTGCAGGCTCAGCGGCCATGGGTCACGGGCCTAGCCGCTCCATGGCATGTGGGATCTTCCCAGGCCGGGGCACGAACCCGTCTCACCTGCATTGACAGGCGGACTCTCAACCACTGCGCCACCAGGGAAGCCCATATTTTTAGTTTTTTAAGGAACCTTCATACTGTTCTCCATAGCGGCTATATCAGTTTACATTCCCACCAGCAGTGCAAGAGCATTCCCTTTTCTCCACACCCTCTCCAGCATTTATTGTTTCAAGATTTTTTGATGATGGTCATTCTGACCTGTGTGAGATGATACCTCATTGTAGTTTTGATTTGCATTTCTCTAATGATTAATGATGTTGAGCATTCTTTCATGTGTTTTTTTGGCAATCTGTACATCTTCGGAGAAATGTCTATTTAGGTCTTCGGCCCATGTTTGGATTGGGTTGTTTGTTTTTTTGATATTGACCTGCATGAACTGCTTGTAAATTTTAGAGATTAATCCTTTTTCAGTTGCTTCATTTGCAAATATTTTTTCCCATTCTGAGGGTTGTCTTTAGGTCTTGTTTATAGTTTCCTTTGATGTGCAAAAGCTTTTAAGTTTCATTAGGTCCCATTTGTTTATTTTTATTTCCATTTCTCTAGGAGGTGGGTCAAAAAGGATCTTGCTGTGATTTATGTCATAGTGTTCTGCCTATGTTTTCCTCTAAGAGTTCAACAGTGTCTGGCCTTACATTTAGGTCTTTAACCCATTTTGAGTTTATTTTTGTGTATGCTGTCAGGAGTGTTCTAATTTCATTCTTTTACATGTACCTGTCCAGTTTTCCCAGTACCATGTATTGAAGAGGCTGTCTTTTCTCCATGGTATATTCTTGCCTCCTTTACCAAAAATATAGTGACCATATGTGTGTGGCTTTATCTCTGGGCTTTCTATCCTGTTCCATTGATCTGTATTTCTGTTTTTGTGCCAGTACCATACTATCTTGATTACTGTAGCTTTGTAGTATAGTCTGAAGTCACGGAGCCTGATTCCTCCAGCTCCATTTTTCTTTCTCAAGATTGCTTTAGCTATTCGGGGTCTTTTGTGTTTCCATACAAATTGTGAAATTTTTTGTTCTAGTTCTGTGAAAAATGACAGTGGTAGTTTGATAGGGATTGCATGAATCTGTAGATGACTTTGGATAGTAGAGTCATTTTCACAATGTTGATTCTTCCAATCCGAGAACATGGTATATCTTTCTGTCTACTTGTGTCATCTTTAATTTCTTTCATCAGTGTCTTATAATTTTCTGCATACAGGTCTTTTGTCTCCTTAGGTAGGTTTATTCCTAGGTATTTTATTCTTTTTGTTGCAGTGGTAAATGGGAGTGTTTTCTTAATTTCACTTTCAGATTTTTCATAATTAGTGTATAGGAATGTCATAGATTTCTGTGCATTAATTTTGTATCCTGCTACTTTACCAAATTCATTGATTAGCTCTAGTAGTTTTCTGGTAGCCTCTTTAGGATTCTCTATGTATAGTATCATGTCATCTGCAAACAATGACAGCTTTACTTCTTCTTTTCCGATTTGAATTCCTTTTATTTCTTTTTCTTCTCTGATTGCTGTGGGTAGGACTTCCAAAACTATGTTGAATAATAGTGATGAGAGTGGGCAACCTTGTCAGGTTTCTGATTTTAGTGGAAATGGTTTCAGGTTTTCACCATTGAGGACGATGTTGGCTATGGGTTTATCGTATATGGTCTTTATTATGTTGAGGAAAGTTCCCTCTACACCTACTTTCTGTAGTTTTTTGTTTATCATAAATGGGTGTTGAATTTTGTTGAAAGCTTTCTCTGCATCTATTGAGATGATCATATGGTTTTTCTCCTTCACTTTGTTAATATGGTGTATCACGTTGATTGATTTGCGTATATTGAAGAATCCTTGCATTCCTGGAATAAACCCTACTTGATCATGGTTTATGATCCTTTTAATGTGCTGTTGGATTCTGTTTGCTAGTATTTTGTTGAGGATTTCTGCATCTTTGTTCATCAGTGATATTGGCTTGTAGTTTTCTTTCTTTGTGACATCTTTGTCTGTTTTTGGTATCAGGGTGATGGTGGTCACGTAGAATGAGTTTGGGAGTGTTCCTCCCTCTGCTATATTTTGGAAGAGTTTGAGAAAGATAGGTGTTAGCTCTCCTCTAAATGTTTGATAGAATTCACCTGTGAAGCCATCTGGTCCTGGGCTTTTGTTTGTTGGAAGATTTTTAATCACTGTTCCAATTTCAGTGCTTGTGATTGGTCTGTTCATATTTTCTATTGCTTCCTGATTCACTCTTGGCAGGTTGTGCATATCTAAGAATTTGTCCATTTCTTCCAGGTTTTCCATTTGATTGGCATAAAGTTGATTGTAGTAATCTCTCATGATCTTTTGTATTTCTGCAGTGTCAGTTGTTACTTCTCCTTTTTCATTTCTAATTCTATTGATTTGAGTCTTCTTCCTTTTTTTCTTTTTTTTTTTTTTTTTTTTTTTTTCGGTATGCGGGCCTCTCACTGCTGTGGCCTCTCCCGTTGCGGAGCACAGGCTCCGGACGCGCAGGCCTAGCGGCCATGGCTCACGGGCTTAGTTGCTCCGCGGCATGTGGGATCCTCCCGGACCAGGGCACGAACCCGTGACCCCTGCATCGGCAGGCGGATTCTCAACCACTGCGCCACCAGGGAAGCCCTTCCTTTTTTTCTTGATGAGTCTGGCTAATGGTTTATCAATTTTGTTTATCTTTTCAAAGAAGCAGCTTTTAGTTTTATTGATCTTTGTTATCGTTTCCTTCATTTCTTTTTCATTTATTTCTGATCTGATCTTTATGATTTATTTCCTTCTGCTAACTTTGGGGTTTTTTTGTTGTTTCTGTAATTGCTTTAGGTGCAAGGTTAGGTTGTTTATTCGAGATTTTTTTTTTTCTTAAGGTAGGATTGTATTGCTATAAACTACCCTCTAGAACTGCTTTTGTTGCATCCCATAGGTTTTGGGTCATCGTGTCTCCATTGTCATTTGTTTCTAGGTATTTTTTGATTTCCTCTTTGATTTCTTCAGTGATCACTTCGTTATTAAGTAGTGTATTGTTTAGCCTCCATCGTGTCCCCTGCATCAGCAGGCAGATTCTCAACCACTGCGCCACCAGGGAAGCCCGAAAAATAATATTTTTACAATATTAAATCTTTGTAGGAACATGAATGGCTCATCATTTGTTTAATTTTTATTTATTTTCATTGTAAAGGGATATATATGTTATTGATAGTGATCACATGTGAAATGTCACAAATATCTAATTGATATTTGATAGCAATTTACAATAAATATTGATATTCGTTGATTTCAAAACAACGTAGTGAGATAGTCATTCACTTTTTAAAAAAATACAATGCACTATAGGTGGGAGAGGTATTTTTATCATTCCATTTTACAATTATAGATCAAATGCCAGAAAATTTAAATGACTTGCTTAAATTCATGTAGTTATTTGGCATTACATTTGGGTCCAGGTTCTGTATTAAGTGATTTTCTAGCTCAATTCTTTCTCTCTACAGTAAGTTCATGATTTTAAATTTCTATATACTAAATAACCACAGTGAGACATTTGCCATTGTATGTTCTATGGTCATTTTATTTCTAGATATTGTTTGGTCTTTTCCTAATGTACAGCTTATATATACATATATTTGTCTCTCTGTGTGTTTCCATAACCTAAATTCTTACCCTAATGCATTGTCTAATTTTTTTTGGATGAACAAATGAAGTTAATATTCATTTAGTTTCAGAGCTTGGTAACTAATATATAAAAAGAGAATTTATCTACAGTAATGTTGAGTAATTGTGCCATTTTTTGTCTAAAAGATGATGTAAATATTTTTTACTATGTATCAGTCCATCTTTTATCTTTCTCTGCTCTTTACCTTCTACCAATCCCTCTCCCATTCTCTTCTCCTTCCTCCTTTCCTCACTTCTCATCTCCTCCCCTTCTCTGGGGTCCCTTCTTGTCTTTTTATTTTCAAACAGAAATAGTCTTAATGATTAAAAGTAAATAAATCTTGAAGTTTTGGGTGGACTCTGGGCTCAGTAGAAATTATAAGCCCTCTCAGATAATTTCATGTTTATGTAGTATAAATACTGCAACTTGAAAATTTCAGTTGAGGACTGATTACAAAATACAATAGGTATTGAAAAAGGATGCAATTTTCTCTTCTGAAATGGAATAACAGGCTATACACATGCAGTAACAACCAACACTCAAGTATGGTTAATATTAATAGAAGAAAATTTTTAAAACTCTTATATTTACTGAATACCTACTCTGCATTAGATAAGGAATAAGTCAATTTCACATTATCAAATTTAATCCTTGCAATAATTCCCTGTTTTGCATGTGAAAAAACTCAAGTTAGGAGAGATTAATCACCTTTCAGGAGGTCACTTGAGGGTCATGAAGGACCTACAGATTGGGAGAAGGTGTCACTCATTCTAAACCTATTCTCTTTCCATCAAAATTTGCAGAGAGGAGTAACTATTCTGATAAGATCTCTAATTATAGTGTTTGTAAAAAAAAAAAAAAAAAAGAGGTCATCGTCTATATGTGTCTGTCTGTGCATGTTAAAAGAATGTTCTTAGACAACTTTAGATACTATTTCATATAATCCTTTCTCCTAGTAAAAGGGGAAACAGTCCTTTGAGTGCATCTTTATTGAAGTATTTCTTATCTTGTCTGCTGCAGGCTACAGCATCTAAATCTCTGAAAGTCCCCGACAGATTTTAGGTCCAAATGAATAATGTTTGTCTTCTGTGTTACTACTTTTAGAAAGCAATTGGTGGTGCAAATGTGGCTGGGGCCTGTGGGTAACAAAAAGTCCTACGTTGAGGGAGAACATTGCCTGTTACTTGATTTGGTATCTTAAAGCCCAGTTTTTAATAAGGAGATCACTTCTCTGCTTTTCTTTATATATCTCTCTAAGATGACCTATTATTGAATACATCATTGCTGATGAAATTTTCCACATTTATATATATAGTTAAATGAGCTAGCAGTTACCATTAATAGGGAAGGACACAATCTCATTAGCAAGAAGGCAGGCAAATCATAGAGATAATAATGAACATTAGTAAATCAACATCCCATAGGTGGGGAGATGAAAATTTAGGTCTGTTATCATCAACTGTACTTAAGTTTCAGTAAGATATATTGTCTGCTCATTTAACATAATTTCTTATAGCAAAATGGAAATAATTATAATAAACCATCATGGTGAATAATTATATAAATTAGAGGTTGTGGACAGACATATATGCGTATAAATAAATGCAAATGAGTGAAGTAATGCATATGAAAGCAATTAGTTTTGAACAAATGGATTGTTTCTGAGAAGTTTGTAACCATTTGAGGTGATTATTAGGATTTGTTAGTGCTAAAATAGTGTTAAAGCTCAGTTGATCAGGAGATCACTAGAGAGCTTTTATTAATCAAATTTCTTAAGTTACACCTGATGTACTGATTCAGTAAATGTGAGTGGGGCAGGAAGAAAGTTTCCAAAGGTCCTTGGTGATTCTGATGACTAACTAGATTAGGAAATAATAGTGATGACTTGAATTTATTGAGCTTTATTGAGTGTATACTGTGGTCTAGACACTGCATAACACTTAACAAATACTGACTGGATTAATATCCATAAAACCCTGTGAAACAAACATTATCTTATAATGCCCAATTTACAGATGTGAAAACTGAGGAACAGAGAGGCAAAGTAACATGCCTAAAGTTATAAAGCTAGTAAGAGGTAGTGATGGGATTTAAGACCAGGAAATTTGACTCCAGATTCTGAGCTACTAAGCAGCACATTCTACTTTAGTTTAGAGCATGTCACTGTGAAAAAAGTCTTCCTTTACTTGGGGTCCACCATGTTGACATTCTGTGACTTTGGGCATATCATCAGCTACTACTGGGATTTTACTTTGCCTTGTGGCAAAGCCTGTAAGAATTGTGATAGAGTCTGGGGTTTTTCAAATGAACACCTTGTTGCGTTAGTCATGTAAGAAGACAAAATACAGCCTAATAATTTAGTTGAGATTCATGAGTTTTCACTTTTTTCCTCTAACCTTCACACATTTGAAAGTAGCTGTTGATAATTCAGTTTGTATACTGTATAAATTCCTATTATTCCAGCTCTACTACCACCCTTTTCTCTCAAGGGGAGACATCAGATATTCAGTGAGTGACAGGGTCAGTGTTAAAGAGAATCTGAATCTGCCCTAATTAATGAAAAAAGCAAATCATTTTATACTTTATATCTTTTATATTTTAATTCTTGTAAGTAACACATTTCTTGTAATACTCCTCACAAATGATGATGACACATCCCTATATGTCTTTACCAGGACCAAGAACTGATTTACTAACAGTTGTCACATAGATTTGATTTGGCCGACATGTCAATTCAACTGCTTGCTTCATTGAACTGACCAGGCAATACTGCCAAAACAGTTGGATCAGTCCCAAACAGCCGAGACTCCCCTTTTACCTAGATGTCAATTGGAACGGCACTAATCCCACCCATCCTTCCGAAAAGAATGTGGGAAGAACTTGGGAGAATATATTTGGACGTACTGTGAATTTTTCTGGAAGGATTCAAAGATGAAATATTTTCATAATGGGTTCATCTTATCTGACATATTAAAAATAACTCTGATGGTAATAGGGCAAAGCTATCTCATTACTGGGTATTTAATATAAGCCTTTAGCAGCCTATTGGTAAAAGAGCATATTAGCTCAGTGTGACACTGGTGGGGAATTGTTTAATTACAACAGAATGTAGCACAAAATATGATTATTGCCCAGGAACAGTTTGAGATTCAATTCATTTCACAGTTTTCCAAAGCTGCTTTTAGTTGCTCTACTCACAAGGGGACTCACTGTGGAATGCATAGTGCGGGTTTTAGTTTATCTGACATCGTTAAAGAGAAATGTATCAGAGGATGGGGGGGATGTTCACTGCAGAATTCCTGAAGTCTGCCATAGTGGAGGTCTTCAGGAATGCTCACTTTGTTGTTCGGTACTTTGTTGCACTTCACAGCCCTCCTGTTTTCCCTTGGAGCTTTTTCTCACTTGGGTGATTTGTACCAGACCTTCTCCCTCTGATAAAAAGAACTTTGGAGATCATCTCCTCTGGGCTTGGATGCCATTTAGTAATGGCCACAGAGAGACCCAGTGCTCTCCATAGATGTGCTTTGAGTTATTTGAGACAGTGATGGTAATGTATCAATTTATTGTATTGGAGGTCAAAAGAAGAAAGTGGATATGTGTTAAAATGTTCAGGGTTAAACCACATGAGCCATGGGTGGTACAGTACATGATTGCTGTGTTATCTATGTGAGTAGCTCTTTTGCCAGCTTTCTTTGTAGGCACCTCCTCTGCCACCTTCATTGATGAATTATAGCACCCTGTTAACCAATCAGCACTCTGGATTGGGTTTTGTTTATGGTATACACAGTAAACCAAAAAGACTGTCTATATTGTCTCCACACAGTGAAACTAATTTTTATAGCAAAAGGTAAGAATAAATGCTTCTTAGATTGGGTAATGACGTGGAGAGTCACTAGGAAACTGATTATTTAGTTTTAGTATTTCTTTAGGGGAGGTCATTTCTTATTTTATAAACATATATTGAAGTTCCTCCACAAATTATACAAATTTAGGGTAGACTTTATTTATTTATTTATATTAAACATACCACTGGATTTGTCTCATTGAGAGATAGTACTCATCATTTCCTAGCTGATAGATTAGTTTCATTACATGGTTTCTTTTAAGACTAGGGGGTCATCTTCAACTAATGAGCTTCCAGTGACCAGAACGGCATTCTTTGTTAAGGTGCTTTAGAATTTGATTAATTGGGAGGCCAGCCCTGGTCTTTTCTGCAGGCATCATTCATAAATCATTCCCTATGGTCTGCAGCAAAATTATCCACACTCTATTATTGGCAAAGGCTCTGCAGTACCTTTATAACCCATTGGAAATGAACTTTATCCCCACATATTAAATTGTTTCTTCATAACTCTGCCTGCCTAGAATTAGACAAAGCACAGGGCATCCAAATGCTTTTACTTGATGTATAATAGAGATTGTTTCATCCGGTAAATAATTGGTTGGTGGGGAGAAGATAATAAGAAGAGATGATAATGACCAACCCACATGGTTAGCCAAGCTGAGCAGGAAGCATTGATTTGGGCAATTGGAATATCCTTTGAAATCTTTCCTACTGCTTTTTTCCCCCCCTAGATTGCTTTGCAGTTTTGCATTTTGTTTTTGTTTTTGAATGAAATCAGTAGGCTCAGAAACAACTTTGAATTTTTTCCGTCATTGTTAGGTGTTAACATTTCCAGAGAGAAGGCTATCGTACTGATGACAGTCCTTGAAATGCATTTTCTAATGCTATAAATATTTGATGCTATACATCTTTTTAAGAAAGTCATTCTTGATAAATATCTTTACTCTCCTGCTTAAGATTTACTGGCATCTAACCTAGTCCTAATCTCTAATTGGCATAGCATTTTCCTCTGCATGATGGAATATAGTAATTATAATAAAAGAATTTGCACACCACTCCTGAGAGATGACCCTTATTATAGTCATTTTGCAGCTAGTTAAGCAGAGAGGTCAAGTTCATTTCTCAGGATAAGATAGCAAGTCAGTGGCCCAGCCAGACATAAAACCTAGGGTACTAATTTACAGTCTACAATAAAAAACAGTTGATTTAAAAAGAAAGGGAATTAACTGGTAGCAGACTCCATGGCTTTCTGAGCACCTGGGAAGTACAGTCCCCCAAAGGGTTCCTTATTATCTTGGCCTAGGAGATCGAGGTGACCACTATGGAGGGCATTAGAGAGGTATAGTTTGACTGCTGAGTTTCTCCATGCTTTGAGGAGACTGGGGTGATTGGAGCCCTCTACTCCTCTAAATTGAGTTCCATCCTGCTAGGAAGCCATGTGGTATCAATATGATCAAGGAGCAAAGAGTTAGGTGCCCCATGTTGTGTCTCCTGTCCTCTCCACAACTTGGTTGAATAAATGGACAAGTCAGTAACATCACTAAGCTTCAGTTCTTCAACTGCGGAATGAGATCACACCACCTGTCCTTTCTGTCCCATAAAGTTGCTGGAAGGATCCTGTAAGGCAATAGATGCTTCATAAAACATTAAACACTGTACCTGACATACTGTTTTAAGGCTTTCTAAAATAACATGAGATTGAAAATATGCATTTTTAATGGAAGATTTGGGACTCCAAATTTGCTAATACAAAGATCTGAGAAGGGTGTAACAATGGAACCAGGGAACTTTTTTCTGGTGATTCTCAATCATATATGCTAGAATAATTGCAGCTAAAAATGATACTACATTTCAAAATTAGTTGTTACAGGGGAGTTAACAAATTCCTATAAATTGTTTTCCTTTACCATCTTGACTTGGGAAACTACATAGGGATTTGTATCAAGAGAAACAAGTCCAAAAGGAAAGACATTGGATTGTGAATAATAATTTGAAAATTAAAAGTGGATGTTTTCTACTCGGAGGGAGTTTATAAAAAATAACTAGATATGTATTGTGGGGGCAACAAATTATACTGCTGTGGGTTTTCTATAGGACCTCAGAGTAGAAGAGAACATTGGCACATTAGTCTTCAAATTTTCTCTCAAAGATCTATCAGAAAAGATCTCAGGATCTTAGGGCAAATCTAAATCCAGAGGGAAAAAAAAGCAACAACAAATACATCCTTGGCAAAGCTCTAAGTCCCCCAAGTATATTTAATGTTTTGTTTCTCAAAAGTTACCACTTTCACTTCTATTATGCATTTCAATCTACAGAAATTCTTCACTTATACACCACATTTTAAATGTTTTCGTTAAAGGCATCATGGGGCGCTGAATTGTGTCAAATGCATCCTTGACACCTGCATAAATGTTTCAGGAGACAAGTATGAAATGGCAACGTAATTAATTTTTCTATTGCAGGAAGCTTAATGGATCATAGAAAATGTCCTAGTTGGCATGTGTAACTTCAATGCATGGTTCTTAGTGTTTCCCAAAAGGTGTTCACCTAATGAAGTAAGTAATATTACAAATAGCAATTTGCTTTGCATTGTTTATTTTCCCAGCTTTGTTGCTTCATGCACTGTGTTTCTCAGTTTACCAATGAAAACTAACTTTGGGCCATTCCCAAGATTAAAAAAGAATAGCCTGATATAGTCAAATAAGGTGACATTATTTTTTCTTAATCTATTGCTGTTGAGGATATTCTAGAAATACACAACTTAATTGAATACCTATCCCAGGGACTGATTTATTGGTTCTTTTAACTTAAAATATTAGAACTACTAAGCAAAAACTAAATACCAATTTGAACTAGTTTTAAATCTTTTGAAAATGGGAGTACTATTTTAATATTAATTGATTTGAATCTTGGTGGACCAATTCCTAAAACATTCTTTTGTCATTCTCATTTGGTTTATCTTTGTCTCTAGAGTATCAAGGGAGTCACACTCAGTCAAGTCACAATTAATAAGCATCGCTTTCTTTAGTCTGCTTATAACATAAATCCTCCCTCTTAGCTTCTACCAACCCACACCTCCTTGTACAACTTTTTATTTCCTCATAGCCTTCATGTTTCTGCTATGATTGCATCACTCTATCCCACATATTTTTGTAGAGCTAGATTTCTGGGGATTCTGAAAAATGAAAACTGGGTGAGTTCTATAGGGAAATGTGGAACCAATGCACAGCCAGTATCAGGAAGAACCCAGCCCAATGACTATCGGGTGACAGTTTCAAGGCAGGAAGATTCCTTCTGCTGTAAGCAGATTTTTGATTTTTCTGAAATAATGCTAACCTGTGGCATTTGGCAAACATAAGGGCATACCTAAGGGGGCAGAAATTGTGTAGGGCAGTAGGGTATGGTAATTTTTAAAGGCCACAAACTGAAAAATGATAACTGCTTTTGCTTATTTATCAGGTTAGTTTCAGACTTTTAACCTTGACGTCAGTCTCAGCATGGTCTCCAGATCCTTTATAACAAGTGTGTTGGTGTGGCTCCCTGGATTCATCCTCTACTGTCTGTGCTGTGTTCCTTGGCTTCTAAAGACTGAATCATCTGGGCTCTCTTGCTGAATGACTCTCAGTTGGGTCTGCCAATGGGAAGCACTGGCAAATATTAGAAAAAGGAAGGGGAGGTGTCAGGGTATTTTGTCCCTTCTCATTCCTTGCTCTAGTGCCTTGACCTTATTATACAGTACAACTCCTGTGGTTTTATTTTCATTGGCTCCACTAATACTGTTTTCTTCCCATCTTCTTTTGGCCTTGGTTTCCCTTTGTTGCTAATCTCTGTGAACATCAGCCTACCTCCTTTCTCTCTCCATTAACCTTGCCAACACCTCTGCAAACAATCTCTTCATTCAAGTCTCTTTGTCTGGGCTCAATACTGTTTCCTGTTTCTAACTGTGTCTGATACAAGAGTTGTATGATGTCGAGATTGCAGGATTTGTTCTGTGCCACTCCTCTGTGACTATAGAATTATCTGTTACTGACTAGTCCCTGACTAACAAATATAATTAAGCAGAATGCAGGGTTTAAGAGCAAATGGAAGGGAATAAGAGAGACTTGGGTTTGATTTTGTGCAGGTAACTTCACCACTGCAATCGCCACTTTCCTCCTCTGTAAGATGGGGATTGTAATTTTATTAACATCACTGGTTCTTTTGAGACTAAATGGGATAATACATGTAGAACTCTTAGCACATCACATGGTACTTGTGCACAGTCTGCAGGTAGCTAGTACATAATAAGCACTCAATACATTTTATCGTCATGATTATGTATTTCCCAGCTACAAATACAGTGATACTTAGAGGGAATGTGTATAATCAGTGGATTGGTTGAATAGACAGAATTTGCCCATCATCGTCACATATAACATGGATGGTGTGGCTTTGTTAGCAGAACGTGTGGATGAAGATGAACTAGGTATGAAATGTTAGAAATGGATGCTGCTCTGATCATAGCCTCTTTCCTTGTGGTAGTTGGTTCCGCTTTGTTTAAGATGGTCTGGAGGACATGCGGCATGCTGTTTTGTCTGTCTCCGATAAGAGGCTACCATCTGGTGTTTGATCATCAGCATTACTGATGTTACCAGTTGTTCTTTTATTTCTGTTTTAATCAACCTTCTTCAAGGCATGCTTCCCAAATGTGAAGAGCCAATTTGCTGAGAAAGCCATCTACTTGCACATAGCAAAGCTGAAGAATTTGTTTACTTGATAAGTCTCAAAAAATGTTCTTATTAGTGAAACAAAATCTACATTTTTGGTTGTGTTTTCTAGGTTGATGGTTCTCTTAGGAATTAAAAATGCTTATGCCAACAATACCTGACTTTCGTGGGTTGCTTGCAGGTTTAATGGCTCTGTGGAGAAAAATCTAGGCCTAAAGTCATTAGCTTTCTACGTCCTGTCATTCTCAATTATGATACTAGGCAGTTGTCAACAGTTACTGTTATATCCAAGATTTGCAGCTATTCTGGAAGGATTTAATTATATAGATGCTAGTGGTATGTCTGGACAGCTGGTGAATGTATATTGCCCTTTATGTTATCCAAAGTGTGAAGGTTAGTAACTTATTAGGCTAGCATTGATGTTCGCATGGCACCACTCATAAGCTTCATAACCTTTTTCTAAGCCTCAGTTTCCTAATGTATAAATGGGGATAATAGCCCTCAGAACATTCATGTGAAAGATAAAATAAAGTAAGGAAAACATTTATTACACTACCTGGCCCATTGAAATATTAGGTATTTAGCTGTTATGTGGCAGAATTGAAGATCCAGTGCCAGAACCTGAAGCTAGGGTAATAAACTCAATAGTCCCTGTACTCATGGAGCTTTAAGTCTGTTCTTTGGCTAGTTGCTTCCATGATGTTTGCTAGCAAAGAGTAAGCTTTACTTATGCTGGTAATGACCCTTAGCCTATTTTCTGGTGTTAATGTTTCAAACCAGAAAGGGAACACTTTGACTATAATTTAATTGAATCCACACTTGTTGTAAGAGTTGCTATGCAAGTGGTTAAATTTCCATTATCTTCCAATTTCAGTACATTCTATTTCCCCTTCTTTTTTTGGCTATACTTGGCACTGTGACTGACTAGACAAATACAGAACTATCTAGTGGTGGTTAAAAACACAACCTTTGCAATCAGACAGATTTGTGTTGAGACTAAGCTCCCCCACTTATTAGCTGTATGATCTCAGGATAGTTGTCTCACTAATCTATCAGGTTTTTGCTATTACAGACAGACTAAAATACAAAGAAGAGATACAGACTCATATACACACACAGGGAGAACACTGTATAACAACAGAGACTAGGTTCTGTTGCTGTTAACCAAGGAACACCAAAGCTTGCCAATAAACAATAGAAGCTAGGAGAGACTCATGGGACAGATTCACCTTCTGAGTGAATTCACCCAAGAAGGAAACAGCCCTGCTGACATGTAAATTTCCGACTTTCAGACTGTCTGTCTTTATAACAGTGAGAAAATATATTTCTGTTGTTGTAACTACAAGGTTTGTGGTACTTTGTTATGAAAGCTTTAGGATACGGATACAATCATAATTTTTTATTATTTGTAAATAAGAGAACTAATCAGTTCTTTCACCTGATGTAAAGGGGTTTAGTGTCTTCGAGTATAAATATCTAAGCTTTAAAATCACTTACTTTCCCCACATTGAGAAAAAGATCAATTTCATTAATATATATCTATATATAATAATTTATAATATTAAATGATACATATATTTGTGGATTATATGACAGTATCCCTCATGTTGTTTTGAAATGCATGCAGTAAGCCTCAGTGATGAAACTTGCCCAACATCATACAAAGAATAAGATTCCTGATTGCTAGTCTGATTCCCAACTGAAGGTGAGACTGAGTAACCATGTCCATGGTTTCATCTCCCTGACTAATTCATTTCCTCCTTGAAGATTGAGTTGGCAGTCATGAGTGCCCTTCTTTAATACTTTTCCTCATACCACTATTTCTTTAATACTTAAAATTGTCATCTCTCTTCACTGTTCTGTATCTTATTCATTTTTCTTATGTAATGTAAAATCTGATTTTTTTCAGTTGCTCCATGGAGATAAGGACCAATACTAAAAATGGAATGCTCTAACATTGACACACCACATTCTAATCATGTAGGCTATTACAGTAGAGTGCTAGTGTTTCTTTCCATGCCAATTATCATTACTTTCAGAGAGAGTGAGCACTAAATTATGGGGAGAAAATAGTCATTAGAACATAAAGATTTCATAATTTTCTGAAAGAAATCTCCCCAATAACCAGGCTTGCTATAAATACACAGGAATTTTTGATTTTGTAACTAAAACAATTAATTGTTCTAATTACTTTTTTAATTAGTAAGAAAATAAGAGAGAGTGTGAAAGAGAGGTGTAGTTATGCTCCTTGATTAGAAAGAACCTGATAAACTCATTCAAATGGGGCTATAAATGACCAGTTAACTTTAACATATTACCTATATGAAGTGTTCTTCTTTTGGGGGGGAGTGTTGTATGGGACAAACGCTGAAACTATAGTCGTGGAATATCATTCATTAATGTGAATATACGTATTAGTAGCGGTGGTGGAGTGTTTGGTAGTGTGACAAAAACATTGGTATACATTGGAATCACTAATAACTGGAATGGGTTGTAGTTCGGAGGTTACCTAGTTAAACTCTCATTTTTACAGGAACTACCAAGGCCTGGGGAATTACGTGGCTTGCTAAAGGATAGTACAGACTTAGCATTAGAAATCAGGACTTCTGACCTTATCCCAGTGCTCTTTTCATTATAATAGGAAAGGAAAACATGTTTCAACTGTGTACCAATCTGGACCATTGACAGTAGTTGCCTGGCCGTACTTTCCCTGATTGTTTAGTAATGTTTGTCATGGGTTCTGGAAGAGGCAGCGGTTGACACTTATTATGAATTATCATCTCTGATCTACACAGAACTGTGACCTCAAACCTATTTTTGACAGTCATATAGTAGATATCTCCAGAATGAAATGTGAGATGTATCATATGTAGGGGGAAATAAAGCTAAGTTGTGTGTGTGTGTGTGTGTGTCTGTGTGTGTGTGTGTGTGTGTGTGTGTGTGTGTGTGTGTGTGTGTGTGTGTGTGTACGGTAAAGAAAGCAAGCTTTTGCCCACGGTGACGTATTTTCTTCAATTAAAAACTTCTTAGGGCATTATGCTCAGTGGAATCAGTCAGACAGAGAAAGACAAATACTGTATCATATCACTCATATGTGGAATCTAAAAAATACAACAAACTAATGAAAAAAACAAAAAAGAAGCAGACTCACCAATATAGAGAACAAACCAGTGGTTACCAGTGGGGAGGGGCAAAGATGGGTGGGGGAAAAAGGAGTTACTAATGGGATTATATGAAATCATGGGTGTGAGACTTTTGAAACTTGTAAAGCACTACAGAATTAAAAGAATCATTCAATTAAAAAAATTAAAAATAAAACAAAATATATCTTAAAAAATAAAAACCTCTTAAAGCTCAAAAACCTAGTAAAAGCCATTTGCACAAAAAAAGTCTCCATTCCAGTGTAAGAAATTTTGGAATTTGTGTGCTTCCCTTTGTTTTTCTCTAATGCCTGAAGCTCTGCTGATGCCTTTTTTGTGATTTATAAAATTAAAATTCTTTACCTTCACTTTTTTTTTTTTTTTTTTTGCGGTATGCGGGCCTCTCACTGTTGTGGCCTCTCCTGTTGCGGAGCACAGGCTCCGGACGCGCAGGCCTAGCGGCCGTGGCTCACGAGCTTATTTGCTCCGCGGCATGTGGGATCTTCCTGGACCGGGGCACGAACCTGTGTCTCTTGCATCGGCAGGCGGATTCTCAACCACTGTGTCACCAGGGAAGCCCTACCTTCACTTTTGGTATTCTCTCTACAAAGGCATACATGTTGTCTCTGCTTAAAGCCTCAGTTCATAGAACATTCTCAGAAAAAGTAAACCACACACTTATTCCTTCTGTACCTTTCCAGTTGACTGCTAAGCTTTCATTCTGCTTTTCATGATATTTTTGTACTTAGAGATTTACTATTCTGAAAGATCTCAAAGGGCTCCATGAAATGGAATTTGCTATTTGATATGATTTTCTATCGAGTTTGGAAAGCATTAGGCCACAGCATATCCTTTATTTTATAAATGGGGAAATGCTAACAGAGAAGGTGAGAGAATAGCTGTCACACAGCAAGCAAGTGTTGTAACTTTCCGTATTGACTATTATGGTATATTGTTTCTATCTCTATCCTTTTGCCCTTTTCTTGGAAGACCAACGATTCCAGTGGTAGTGTGCATTTCACTTTACCAAAGCTTTGAACTTGTATCTTCAGAGGAGCTGCACAGGTGGGAGGACAAGAGCCATGCTCTATCTGCATGGGTCTATGCTCTTTCACAGAAGCTGACTTGAGGCTTCATTTTTGGAGAATGAATCTTTGGGAAATAGACCACTTTATTCTGAAAATCAGTTTGGAGATTTGCGACGTTTGTTGGCTGCAGGCGGGGGTTGTGTGGATTTTTTTTTCCCTCAGATAGAACAGATCAGTGCTCTACCTACGGAAAATGACAGCTAGCAAAAGAAAATAATGTCTAGAGCAGTGCAAAAACTTTCAACCGTCTTTAAGTGATAAAATGCTGAAAAACGCATGGATTTCAATTTCTTTATGAGTGACACCAAGACTTGCAAAGTTATTATTCTGCCTCTTGGTAAGCTTTCTAACGAACTCTGTTTAGAAGTTGCTCGGCCTGTTAAAAAAAAGAGAGATTTTCTTTGTTTTTCCTTTTGTCTCTCTCTTTTTTAAATTTTTATTTTATTTTTTTTACAATCAATCAGTGTGATAATGGAGCTGTTATTGGAAATAGTTGACTGCTCTGCTGCTTTTTAGTGAGAATTTTTCTGTGCATCTCTTTGGAAGTTTTTCTTCAAGATCTCTCTATTGAGGGTATGGATTATTGAGGGCATTTGCTGACAGCCTCAAGGAAAAAGAAAGAACAATTCCATTCAAAGCAGTGATCGTTCTTCAAACCTCTTTGCATCCAAGTGACTAAAAGTTCAGTACTTAAAAAATATGTTCTCAGATGACTAACGTCTGGAAAGTCCACAGGAATGATGCTCTCTGTGTAATGTGGATGATGCTCGTTGTTACTTTCTCTTCTCCTCCAGACATGATGATTATAATCTGGTTATTGGTAAAATCCAATGACAAATTTTACCTGTATCTCATTCATTTTTACAATTCTGTAATCTTTATGATTCTCTTATCAAAATGGCAAGGGCTTAGGGTATTATCCTCATTTACAGCTTGAGAACTCCAGATATCAAATGAAAAGAATTCTTACCCAAGATCAGCACTCAAGGGACTTTGCAGCATCCTCTACTGTGCTCTAAACATACCAGCCTCTATCGCCAAATGTCCCTAAGAACAATAAACAAGGTGAAAAAGAAAGAAAAAAATCAATATGAATTAAGGAGAATTGGTTTTACATACAGTTTTGGAAAGTTTTTCTGTGACTTTTCAGTGGCTCTTTGAAAGTGACTTTTTTTTTTTTCCCCAGTAATAAGGAAAATGTCAGTATGACCTGGATATAATGAATATCTTGTTTTTTGAAGGTCATTAGCAGTCACAATCCCACTTCTATGGTAGGGCAAGCATTCAAAGTCTATGCAGTGTGCATTCACTTACGAGAGCTCACATCTCTCTATTATAGTGTGTCCGATTTCTGAAAGCATGCTATCTGGAGACAGTCTTTCTCTAGCTGATAAGACAGAATTGAAGACCCTGGCACTGTTCATTTCAGTGATTAGGGACAGAAACAAGGTGTAACTAAGAATATGTTTGCACAAAACCTTTGGAATGACCTTTTTCAATGATGGATGAATGGATAGATGGACAGATTAGTTCACGTTAGCAATCTGCTAATTCATTTGAAATATACTATTTTTATTATTAAACCTGACACACAATTATTGGAGAATATAGAAAGAGGAAAAATACAATTTACCCACAAAACTGTTATCCAGTGATAATCACCTTATCATTTTATTATATTTCTATTTCATTCTTTTTAGTATGCATATTTGTAATATTTAAAAAGAAAATTGTTCATAAAATTTTATATTCTGAGTTACTCCCTTAATGATAATGATATTTTCCCCAGGCAATTGAGCATTCTTTGATTGGCTTGTTTTTTTCCACTTGATCATATTTTATTCAAGCATTCCTGTATAGTTGACTATTTGGGTTATTTCCAATTTTAATATTATTAGTGAGACTGAAATAACACTTATCTACTTATATCTTTGTCTTCTCACTGGTCATATTTTCTGTTAGAGAGGGAGCATTCAAGAGAAAGAGGAAAATAAATCAACTAGCATGTGCATTTTCATGAGACACTTCCAAATTGCCTTCCAGTGAGATCATGCTAATTTATACTCCCACCAGCAGTGCATGAGAGTACCTGTCTCCCCATAGCTTCAGTAATTCTGAATTCTATTATGTATTTGAAAAGTCAATTTTATATGTAAGACATGAGAGTGCAGAAGGAGTTTAGGGGATAGGCAACTGATCAAGGAAGTCTTCCCTAGAGAGATGACATTTGAGCTGAATCTTGAAAGGGAAAGGGAAATCTCTGGGCACATAAGGAGTAAGGTGCTGAGGCTGAGAAAACAAATGGCATGTGAAAAAAGTAGGGTCTGGAGAAATCATGGAATTTGGGGGTTATGTATCAGAGTATGTAGATTCTTAGGTAAAGGGAGGGCAGTGGAAAGGGATGCAATAGAGACCAATACTAGGGAATAAAAGGCCATTTGTTTCATCATAAGGTTTTTAGTCTTTGTCTTGTAGATCAGAGTTTCTTCTAAGGTTTCCCCCAGATCACCAGGCGTTGGAATTACCCAGGGCTTTGGAAAGGAATTCCTTTTGGCTATTCTTCACTTTTATGAGGCTGCACAGAGGGAGGCTTTGTGGGAACACAGAGGGACTCTTTAAATGTGCCTGAGGATTATAAGGACATACACTCGTGTCATACTCATTGTATACTCAGCAACTATAGGTGTAGAGTATTATAGGTCTCAGTAAGTATTGATTTAATAAATGCAACCAATGAATAGAAGGATCTTAGCAGAGAAGTAATATGATATGTATATTTTTTTCAGTTTAGAAGGAGACTGGAGAGTAATATGGAGAATGAATTTGTAAAGGACAAATTTGGTGGTGGGGAGAACAGTTAGGAGACTATTTTATTTGAGAGAGAGAGAGACTAAAACCTGAATCAAGACAATGGAGGGGGACTTCCCTGGTGGTCCAGTGGTTAAGACTTCGCCTTCCAGTGCAGGGGATGCGGGTTCTATCCCTGTGTTGGGGAGCTAGCCAAGAAAACAAAACATAAAACAGAGCAGTATTGTAACAAATTCAATATAGACTTTAAAAATGGTCCATATTGGGCTTCCCTGGTGGCGCAGTGGTTGAGAATCCGCCTGCCGATGCAGGGGTCATGGGTTCGAGCCCCGGTCCGGGAGGATCCCACATGCCGCAGAGCGGCTGGGCCCGTGAGCCATGGCCGCTGAGCCTGCGCGTCCGGAGCCTGTGCTCCGCAACGGGAGAGGCCACGACAGTGAGAGGCCCGCGTAAGACAAAAAAAAAAAAAAAAAAAAAAGGTCCATATTAAAAAATCTTTAAAAAAAAGACAATGGGAACAGGAAATGGAGAGAAAGTGACAGAAGAAAACCTTTAAGGCATTTGTGACCCACTGGATATGTGTTATATGTGTGAGATGGGGTGGTTAGATAGAAGAAATCATTTCTAAATTCTGACTTAAATGGGTAGGTGAGGTTCCATAAATTAATAAGGAAATACCACAAGAGTAACAGGTTTAATGGGAAAGGTAATGGTGTGGTTATATGGATTTGAGGTGCTTTGACATCTTCCACTGTAAGATATTCAGGTGAAGAGCTCCACAGATGTTTTTTTCTATTAAACACTTCTTCTTGTTGTTTGTCCCAATATTATCATGTGAACTTTACACTCCTCAGAGATGGATGTAGAATTTGTTTTACAAGATGTATATTAGATACTGAAAACATTAATTTATTCTTTTTAATTTATATTACATCAGTGTTACAAAAGTATATGATTATTCGGATAATTTATTAACCAAATTTAAATGGATAAAAATCATTGTAAAATTAATTTCCTCATAAACACGTTATTTGTTGACATTTAGGATTGTTTTCTTCTGTTAAATTGGTATAACTATCATAAGGCTTAAGTATATTTAAATTTTTTCTATTTTTATAACTTTATACTGAAATATAAGCATTTAAAATGTCTATAGATACAAAATACGGAATTCAAAAACAAATTAATTTTTTAAATTTCAAATAAATTGACGTGAGAATTCAAAATATTGTGTGAAAACTAGAAAAAAGACAAGCTTTATTGATTCCTACTGTCTATTGATTCCTAACTATATAGTTAGAAACTGTACATTGCTTTCTAGGAAAAACTGTACCATTGTAATGGTTTGCATACACTTTAAAAAATTGTTACAATAAAATAACTTGGAAAATACTTATATTTAAATCTTATTTTAATAGTACAATGCATTAAAATTTACTATGAACATGACCTTGGATCCAGAAGAATACAGATTATGTTTATAAGGATAATATATTCTATTTTAAAAACAAAAATGAGGGAGAGAGACAACATTTTAGCTGTATTTTAGACTGAGCTAGTCAAAGGTAAAAATACTGCAAATTCTGAGGCTTATTAGATTTAAAAACTTGAATAGTTTAATAAGAGGTGAGTTGATTTTATTTGCAGTAAGATTTAATTCATCTAGCATATTCTCTTAATTTATTTAGAGCAAAAGCATTTTTACATAATGTAACAATCTCTGCTATGGAGTCTAATGCATTCAGGACAGAGTTAATTAGTAACTATGGTAACTCTTAGGCCTACTAAGTCCAAATGTGGTGGAAATGCTTGACAGACTAGAGCTCCATAATGTGCTTTCAGCTTTCATGAAAAATAATAAGCTAATAAGTTTTCTAAAGAAGATGGTGTTCAGGGATTGAAGATATGATGCTGAATTTACTTAGATTGTTGGCTTTTTCCCTCTTCCTAAAATCTCCATATGAGCAAGCAAATGGCCCAGATAAATGTTTCTCACTGAGGTGTTAAAAGGGAAAAAAACAACAGATAATGAAGAACAAAATGATAGAGATGTTTTGGGACAGTTACATAATAGCATCATTGGGACAGTTACATAATAGCATCCTGTTCTGTAGCTTTGAGAAGTCTTTTATCCAAGCATAAAGCATTATCAAATAGGACTATCTCTCTAAATAATAATTAAAAAATAGATTTGCAGATGTGTTGAAAATTTCATTTCACAAAGTTGCTAAAAAGAGAAAATCATCTTTTTAAGGTCTTTTTAATTGACCTGCTGTTCTGGGTAAGACTGCATACCTTTCTCAGGAGAAACAAAACAAACAAAACACTATAGAATTGCTCAATTTGGGCATCAGGAAACACCTCTTTGTTTTTGAGAAGTATTCAAAAGGTTTTCAAATCATAAAGCTTGTTAATTTTTTTCCCCATCAAACCACTGAAGTGGCAAGAGCCTGACTTTCTGCCGAAATGCACATTTTCTCTAGGTTGGTACTTTTGTTATTGAACATTTGAATTATTTGGGGAAGGCTTAAATGAAGTGAACTCCTGTATCTGAAGCAATATGAGTTTTTTATACTTAGTTCATGAACTTTTTATTCTTTTGAATAGAAACTGTTTTGTTTTAGTTATACAAATTTTATTTCTTAATTGAATTTTTTGAGATAATTGTAGATTCACATGCAGTTGTAAGAAATAATACAAAGAAATCTCATGTACCCTTTACCCCGTGATTCCTAATAGAACACATCCAGCAAAACTATATTATAATATCACGACTGGGGTATTGACCTTGATACAATCAAGATGCAGAACATTTCCATCACTGCAAGTATCCCTCATGCTGCCCTTTTATAATAACCACATCTACTTCCTTCCCATTCCTAACCCCTCCTTAACCACTGGCAATCACTAATCTGTCCTCCTTTTCTGTAATTTTTTAAATTTCAAAAATGTTATATATGGTTCAAACATTTAATATTTAAATGTTAACAATACTAAATATTTAATATTTAAATAATAATATTAAATGTTATAAATATTATATATGGTTCAAGAATCATATAATATGTAATGTTTGGGGATTGACTTTTTTTCACCCAACATAATTCTCTGGAGATTAATCCAAGTTATTACATGTAATAATAGTTTTTTATTGTTAAATATTATTCCATGGTATAGGTGTACCATAGTTTAACAGTTTATCCATTGAAGGACATCTTTGTTGTTTCCAGTTTTTGGCTATTAAGAATAAAGTTTCTACTTTATTTACAATAGCCAGGACATGAAAGCAACCTAAGTGTCCATCAACAGATGAATGGATAAAGAAGATGTGGCACATATATACAATGGAATATTACTCAGCCATTAAAAGAAATGAAATTGAGTTATTTGTAGTGAGGTGGATGGACCTAGAGTCTGTCATACAGAGCGAAGTAAGTCAGAAAGAGAAAAACAAATACTGTATGCGAACACATATATATGGAATCTAAGAAAAAATAAAAGGTCATGAAGAACCTAGGGGCAAGACGGGAATAATACGCAGACCTACTAGAGAATGGACTTGAGGATATGGTGAGGGGGAAGGGTAAGCTGTGACAAAGTGAGAGAGTGGCATGGACATATATACACTACCAAACGTAAAATAGATAGGTGGTGGGAAGCAGCACAGCACAGGGAGATCAGCTCAGTGCTTTGTGAACACCTAGAGGGATGGGATAGGGAGGGTGGGAGGGAGGGAGACACAAGAGGGAAGAGATATGGGGACATATGTATATGTATAACTGATTCACTTTATTATAAAGCAGAAACTAACTCAATTGTAAAGCAATTATACTCCAATAAAGATGTTAAAAAAAAAGAATAAAGTTTCTGTAAACATTCATGTACAGGTTTTTGTGTGAACATAAGTCTTCATTTCTCTAGGATAAATGCTCAGGAGTATAACTGCTGAGTTACCTGTTTAGTTTTGTAAAAAACTGCCAAACTGTTTCCAGAGTGATATTACTATTTTACATTCCACCAACAATGTATGATATTGCTAGCAATGCATATGTTCTCCATATCCTTGCTAGCATTTGATGTTACTTTTTTTTTTTTTAGCCATTTTGATAGTATGTAGTGGTATTAAATTGTAGTTTTAATTTGCATTCCCTTATGGTTATCTTGAAAATCTTTTCATATGCTTATTTGCCATCTGTATATCTTCAGAGAAATGTCACTTCATGTTTTTTGCCGGTATTTTAATTGGATTGCATGTTGGGTTTTTTTTGTTTTGTTTTTGTTTTTGTCTTTTGCTATTGAGTTCTGAGACTTTCTGTACTCTAGATACCAGTTCTTTGTCAAATGTATGGTTTGCAAATATTTTCTTCCAATCCATAACTTGTCTTTTCATTCTCTTAACAGAGTCTTTCACAGAGAAAAAAATTTATTTTAATAAACTTCAATTTATCAATTTTTCCTCTTATGGATTATGTCTTTGCTGTCAAGAGTCTAAGAACTCTTTACTTAGCCCTAGATCCCAAGGATTTTTATCCTGCATTTTTTTCTAAATGTTTTAGAGCTTTACACCTTATATTTAAGTTTGTTATCCATTTAGAATTAATTTTTGCATGAGGTATAAGACTTAGTTTGGGGTCCAATTTCTTCTGTTGCTTGTTTATGTATATCTAATTGCTACAGCATCACTTGTTTTCTCAAGGGAAGTTTTCTTTCCTCCCTTGAATTGATTTTGTGTCTTTGTCAAAAATAAGTTGTACACAAAAATATTAGTGTGGATGTACTTCTGGGTTCTCTGTCCTGTCCCACTGATCTAAGTTATCTATTCCTCTGATAGTACACATAGTGTTTCAATCACTATAGCTATTATATAATAAACCTTTAAGTTGAGTAGACTGATTTCTCCCACTTTATTCTTTTTTTTCAGAATGATTTTAGCTGTTCCAGCTTCTCTTCCTTTCCATTCAACTTTTAAATACTTTTCTCAATATCTACAAAAATCTTATTTTTATTTTGATAGAAAGTGCATTAAATCTGTATGTCAAGTTGGGGAGAATTGACATCTTTTCTATGTTGGGTCTTCGAATGCATGAATATGTTATGTCTTTCTGTTTATTTAGACCTTAATTTCTTTCAACAATGTTGTTTAATTTTTAACATATGTCTTGTACATGTTTTGTTAGATTTATTCCTAAGTATTTAATTTTTAAAATAATTGTAAATAGTATTGTATTTTTAATTTCTGTGTCCATGTATTCACTGCTAGTATATGGAAATGCATATGTTTTTGTATGTGCGTCTTATATATCTTGTAATCTTGCTGAACTTACTGATTCTAAAAGGATTTTTTTTATAGACTCTTTGGGATTTTTCTATCTAGGCAATTATGTCATCTGCAGATAGGGTTATTTTTACTTTTTCCTTTCCAATTTCTATTCTTCTTATTTCCTTTTCTTGCCCTCTTGCATTGGTTAGAGCTTCCAGCACTGTTGAATAAGAATGTTGAGAGTGGACAACCTTGCCTTATTCCCAGTTTGGGGGAGGGGAAAGGCATTCAGCCTTTCTTTATTAATAATATTGTTGCCATTAGGTTTTTAAAAAATGATCTTTAATTAGTTGAGGAAATTTCTCTCTATTTCAGTTTTTTGTTCTATCATGAATGGATGCTGAATTTTATCAGATACTTTTTCCTGTATTGATTGATCATATACATTTTTTTCTTTATCCTTTTAATATGCTGGGTTAAATTGATTGATTTTCAAGTATTAAAACAACTTTGCATCCCTGGAATAAACCTCACTTTGCATGGTGATTGGTAATTTGTGTCTTCTCTCTCTCTCTTTTTCTTTCTCAGTCTTACTAAATGTTTGTTAATTTTATTCATCATTTTTTTCCCACTTGGGTCCTAAGTTCTGTAGCCAGTATGCCTCCTCTCCAACTTTCAGAGTTTCTTATATTTGTTTTATATATAATGCCCAGAGTTTGTGCTTGTGCCTAGGAGGAGGAATATAAAAAGTATTTCTACCATATCTTCTCAGAAGTGGAATAGCAAATTTGATTTTATAATACATTTCTTAGTCTTACAATTTGTGCGGGATTCTGGTTTTCTGTTTGCCATTGAAGCTAGGGTGAACACTCAGTTTTCGTGGTTCAATAAAGGGAGGCCATAGGAAAAAAATGTTTGTTCTCAATCCTTGTGTCATTTCTTCAACCGTTGTGAGGCTCTGAGTTTCAAACCAGATCCTTTGTGGAATCGGGCAGTGAGAACTGCCTAAAATCATGGTGTGACTTTAGGAAGACATGTGGCCTCTCTCTGTCTCTCTCCTATCTGTCTATCGATCTATCAATCTATCTAATTATATGGCATAATTTCTATAGAATGTTAAAGGGACTCTGAAAGGCTTAACAGAAAATTTCTATGTATAATACCCATAATTCTACTGAGTTATATCAGTAGAATTTTAGTTGTTAACTTGTAAAGTTGCCTAAGTTCTTATAAACAGGTACATTAGGGAATACTTAAATTGTGAAGCAAATAATTGAGAGGAGAAAGAATAGAGTGAAAATCGTGAGGAAGATTCAGAAGAGGTAAGACAATTATGAGGAGCCTTGATTAAAAATGACAAACGAATAACGGAAGGCTCAAAGGGAAGGCAGGTAAAAGAGGAGCAGGAGATGCATACTTAAGGAAGGAGGGAATGTGGGTGGTGACAGGTAGTGAAGAGTGAGGGACACAAACTCATGGAAAGGGAAGTGTTTAATGAGTAAAGAAGAGACATATTAGTGGGACAGAAATGAAGATCATGTCAGGGTTTCTAAAAAAGAGTGACAGAAATGACATTAATTTGGCAAAAACACAGGATATCTTAGGACATTGGGGGAAGAACTATTAGATAAATAAACAAGAACAACAACAAAACACCCCGAAGTATTGTGGACTGGAGTCATCAAAAGTGATTGAAGAAAACATTTGGGATTTTAAATAGGGGAAGATAGCAGTTTCAAAGTAACTTAAAAAGCATGTGGCTTAGGATATTAGAAATTAGGATAAGAGAAACAACATAAAGGACAAATACAAGTTCTATTCCATTGAGTAACTCTTTGAGTTTATTTATACATATACTTGTAAGATACTATAGGAGATGCAAGAATGTCATAGCTTCCCATGCAAGAAACTTTATAATGAGAGAAGAACATAATAATTATTAAAAAGCAGAATATGAAAGTACCATAAAAGGAATAAAGGGAGAGAGAACTCAAGGAAGAGAGAAATCCAACCCTGTTGGAAGGAATTCATGATGGAGGAGATATTTGGGGAGGGGTCTTAAAATGAGAGTACACTGTGAATAGGAGGAAATGGTGGAGACACTCCAGGCATGGGGTAAGTCTGTGAAAAGGCGCAGAGGCAAGGGGTATAGGGATGTTTAAAAAGTGATAATTAGTCAACTAGAGACAAGTTATATATTTGAGGGCTAGGCTAAGAAAGATGTAGACCAAGGAGGATCTTAGTAGATGTCTTTTTCCTATTTTTTTTTTTTTTATATGGATTCCCAGATGACTCAAATTTTGAGAAACATTGACTGGACAGCAGCCAAACAAAAGAGTGAGATAGAACTGAGAGTCTGTATGATACAATAGTGATCAATGATTAGAAAGCAAATGTAGCTTGATAAATGACTATGATAGGCAAAATGAGAATCATGTCAAAAAATTTTTAAAAGATAAAAATGACAACACACAGACAAATATATTAAGTAAAATAGAGCAAAAAATGAATAAGACCATGACAGGAAGTATAGAAGTACCAAAAATTTGAATAACAACTGAATTTTTAAGCGATGACATTTATTCAATTTAAAGCTTACTTGGCATCAATAAATGTCTCATACAAAAGAAATGAGAAGAATCACTTTTCTTATATCTTAGAGAACAAGCCCAGAGGTGAGCATATTTATTGAAAACATAAAAATGAATGTCTCCAAAAACAGGGAAACAAGCCATATAAGTGAATTCATTTTTTTAGAAGGAAGCAGAGACTGTACAATGTTTCAGTTGTTTAAATATTAAAGGTGTTTTCTCACCACTCATGTGTCAAGAGTGCCTGAATTTTCACTTGGCCTCTATCTACCAGACACTTCCACTCTCCTTTCTGGCATATTCTTGGCTGGCTTCTAATTGGCAGATATACCTTCCAACTTTCCTACTGCCTTGAAAGTTTTCTCTTGGAATCAAGTGCTGAAGCTGCAGTTTCCTAGGGACACAGCCAAGCCAGTTCCCTGTTGATGAAAGCTTATACCTCCCATTATAGCTCATGGGGACTCCAGGAGGTACTTTAAAATAGAATAGGTTCCCAAAGGAGTGTTTGTTTCTCACTCCTTTATCCCTTGAATGTCCTATTTAATAATAAAGTAAGGAACACTTAAAATTTTTTTTCTCTCGAATCTCTTAAAGATCCATACCTTTCATTTATACTTTGATAGTCTCTAAGTGAGAGTATTGCGGAAATCTTGGAGAAAAACAGATTGTTGTCTGATTAGCAAGAAATATGGCTTTGAATTTCTTTTAACGTCTTAACTCTCAAATTGGTAAGTATTTATGCAGCTTCTGTCTCTGGAGAGCAACACAAAACATCAATCCTCAGCATCCCTGTAACATTTGCAGTGTGCAAGTGGTGTCAGAGTGTTAGCGGCTGGAAATCTGTTACTATGGTTACCACCTATAAAAAGGTCACCTTCAGGAAATTCTGTGTGCAAGATAATACAGGGATAATGAAACTTCCTTTGGAGGGGATAAAGAACAGAGTTTGTTATGCAGGCCTGTAATTACCTATGTGGTTTTGGAAATCTGTATATTATAATCAGTGCTCTGTATTTCAGTCAGATGAACATCAATCAGATATTATCTAAGGTAGGATTCCATAATAATACCAGAAATAATGTTCTGATGGGGAAGTAAGCTGTGACAACAGAGGGACTGTAGTTTGTTTCTTCAATGTTCAGTTGATTTCCTCCACTGCAAATTGCTTGATTGGGTTAAGTCAACTAATAAGCATCCAAAGAAAGGAACTCTTTCTTGAGGATTAGGCTTCTTGTAACTACTAAAAAGAGTATTTGCCTGCATGTTCAATGTGTTCTCAATCAGATGTGACAAGTCTCTGAAGCAGTAGTGAAACTTTAACTTCTAAAATCTGGCAACCCTTTACATTTTCATCCTCTGAAGAATCTGCATAGTCTCTGTCTGTCATTAGAGATTTAATCTAGTATTTCCCACTGAGAGCTTTATTTTCACCTTTCAACTTCTTCCTAGTATTTCCATCTGATTTGCTTTTGGCCATGATAAAGTTTGATATCTATGAATTCATGAACTGGAGGAAGAAGCTTAAGTCCCCTGTGCATGGACACAGAACCTCTCTGTTGAATTATGGCCTTTGTGCATCTGCCTGGGCTGCTCTCTATAGTCTGTCTCTATGAAATACATCCTCTGCAAAAGCTGCTTTTACTTAGCACCTCCACATGGCATCATGGGAAGAGGCCTGAGAGACATGAACAGGTGAAGGCATCTCTGGGGGAATGAGTGATGAACATGTGCCTTTTCTTTTTGCAACTACAGTTGAATAAGCATAAAAGTCATTTTTGGAGAGTAACTTTTCCCTGTGTCATTTTTTAGAAATCTTAGGTTGCCAAATATGTGAAAGATTCCATATTCATAGGTGAATTACTTTTGTTGAGTTTTAGGGTAATTCTATCCTTGCCCAGAAAGCAATACAGACCTTGACAATTCTTTAAAATCAGAGACTGGTGTCTGAATGTAAAACTACACTCTAATCATTGGGCAGTGTTTCATTTACTGTGTAAACCTCTGAAATACATGAAGTATACATATTATTTTACTGTTTTCTGACTCCAGAATTTCAAGAAGGGCCTTTCTTCCCAGCATCAGTTCAAAGATTTCTATTTTTAAAAATTTCTCATTTCCATACCTCCAGGGATTCCACCAAAGAATATCCTTGTAACTTGAAGACAGAATAATTCCTAGGGGACTAGATGTAATATATGGGGAGAAACACATTTGCAAAGGCCTGCCACCAGCTGTCTTTTTGCTCATGAGCTTGGATAACAGTGGGATGATAGGATAAGAGGAAAGGATCTCAACGGAATGACTTAAAACCACATATCCTTAGAAGTTGAATCTAATGTTTGGGCCAGCCATTTCTTCCTTAAATCTTTACACAACAGCTTGGTAATATAGTTAAAGGAACTGGTATTTCTGCGTACTCAGTGCTTGTCTGGAAAGTTTTTGCAGTTCCTAATACAAACATCACAGTGCGTTACTTTCTTCTTCTCTTTCCTCATCATCACAGAATTTTATTCTAATTCAGTAGACTTTTATTAATTTAGAGGTCACTAATTAGTAATTTCAACCATTTAGAACCACTGGGAACATAATTGAGAATCGATAAATGAGTTTAAAATATGTATGGAAACAATGGATATCATAAACCCCAGGCATTAAAGCAAACCCTTCAAGTTCTTGCTCAGACTCTGTTCTCCATTTATGCTTTCTGAAAACCCAGATGGCTTAGTCATTTTCGATCAGAAGCAGACAATTTAGACACATAAAATGATAGATGCTAGAAACAAATATGAAAAGAGTAACAGCTAGTTAAGAACTGGTATTTGAATGGCGAGGGAATCAAAGAGAGGTTACAAAAAACATCAGTCGCCAACAGGAGCAATTTGAGATCATTTAGTACAGGGACAAATGACACGAAACAATGTAACACCTCTTGAGGACATTACTTTTTAATGCACAGAATAATAACAGGTGGATCATGATGATTTCATAATGATAATTTTGAATTAAGAAAAGAACAATTTATTTTATTTCTTCTGTGTAAAACCTGTTATATGTTTACTAGGTTCTACTTAAGAATTTAAACAATGAAATATATATGTAATTTATTTTTAAAATTCCGTTAAAATATAGTTTAAAAAATCACACAGAGAGATAAATCTTATTTATTTGAAAACATTTTCTCATTTGAATTATTTACCCATTTGTCCTGGGTACCTAAGTTTCCCACCCCAAAATTTAGAATTAGTGAAGAAGTAATTCTTTAAGAAGTGTGGCACTATCAACTCTCCCTTCCCCTGAAGTCCCTAAATAATAAAATTTACCATATTTTATAAGACTTCAGGTTCATTTTAATCAAGACCCCTATAGTAGTGTTCGGGGAAACAATCGTTTGGGTAAAATAGGACAAACACTTAGATTCTGTTCCTCTTCTTACGTTTGCCTTGTAGTCCCTCTTACCTGTCCATGGCACTAACCTTGCCTCACAAAACTAGTAGAAATAAGTGAAGGCTGTCTCTGTCGTAGCAGGTTGAGTATGTGGGTGTGGCTACACGCATTGTCCTGAGAACAATGGCAGACACTGTCAGCAGCAACTTGGGGGAACAATCACCTCCAGCCACAAAACACACAGACCAGCCTCTGCTCCCCTAGGTTTCTGCGTTCAACATGGCCGACTTTGGAAACTTCCTGTGCTTTGGAAAGTTTCCCAGCCGCACCACAGCTATTAGATTTGCACCTGACTCTTTATAGCTGCTGCCATGCTCCTTGATGTTGGTGCCAACCTGAATTGCTCTATTCTGTTATCTTTTATGACCCATACTAATATTTAGAGATTAAATGGTTCTCAGTTACATTAGTTCATACTTGTCTGAATCCCCATTTTATCTAATTGGTGCTGTCTTTAGGCATGGGGTAGAGGAGAAGACAGATGACTATTCATACTTACAGCGAGGGCATTTCTAACATGATAAGATAGTAATAATAGAAACAATATAAGATAAATATGGAAAATTCAATAACAAAAGGGAAACAAATGAAAATTCTACTCAGTGTTAAACAAAACATCCTAAACAGTACACAAGTCACTCTGTTTCTGATACTTTTTTTTTTTTAAACATCTTTATTGGAGTATAATTGCTTTACAATGGTGTGTTAGTTTCTGCTTTATAACACAGTGAATCAGCTGTACATATACATATGTTCCCATATCTCTTCCCTCTTGCGTCTCCCTCCCTCCCACCCTCCCTATCCCACCCCTCTATGTGGTCACAAAGCACTGAACTGATCTCCCTGTGCTATATGGCAGCTTCCCACTAGCTATTTATTTTACATTTGATAGTGTATACATGTCCATGCCACTCTCTCACTTTGTCACAGCTTACCCTTCCCCCTCCCCGTATCCTCAAGTCCATTCTCTAGTAGGTCTGTGTCTTTATTCCCGTCTTGCCCCTAGGTTCTTCATGACCTTTTTTTTTCTTTTTTTAGATTCCATATATATGTGTTAGCATATGGTATTTGTTTTTCTCTTTCTGACTTACTACTTCACTCTGTATGACAGACTCTAGGTCCATCCACCTCACTCCAAATAACTCAATTTCATTTCTTTTTATGGCTGAGTAATATTCCATTGTATGTATGTGCCACATCTTTATCCATTCATCCATTGATGGACACTTAGGTTGCTTCCATGTCCTGGCTATTGAAAATAGAGCTGCAATGAACATTTTGGTAAATGACTCTTGTTGAATTATGGTTTTCTCAGGGTATATGCTCAGTAGTGGGCTTGCTGGGTCGTATGGTAGTTCTATTGTTAGTTTTTTAAGGAACCTCCATACTGTTCTCCATAGTGGCTGTATCAATTTACATTCCCACCAACAGTGCAAGAGGGTTCCCTTTTCTCCACGCCCTCTCCAGCATTTATTGTTTCTGATTTTTTGATGATGGCCATTCTGACTGGTGTGAGATGATACCTCATTGTAGTTTTGATTTACATTTCTCTAATTATTAATGATGTTGAGCATTCTTTCACGTGTTTGTTGGCAATCTGTATATCTTCTTTGGAGAAATGTCTATTTAGGTCTTCTGCCCATTTTTGGATTGTGTTGTTTGTTTTTTTGATATTGAGCTGCTTGTAAGTTTTGGAGATTAATCGTTTGTCAGATGCTTCATTTGCAAATATTTTCTCCCATTCTGAAGGTTGTCTTTTCATCTTGTTTTTGGTTTCCTTTGCTGTGCAAAAGCTTTTAAGATTCATTCGGTCCCATTTGTTTATTTTTGTTTTTATTTCCATTTCTCTGGGAGGTAGGTCAGAAAGGATCTTGCTGTGATGTATGTCATAGAGTGTTCTGCTTATGTTTTCCTCTAAGAGTTTTATGGTGTCTGGCCTTACATTTAGGTCTTTAATCCATTTTGAGTTTATTTTTGTGTGTGGTGTTAGGGAGTGTTCTAATTTCATTCTTTTCCCAGCATCACTTATTGAAGAGGCTCTCTTTTCTCCATTGCATATTCTTGCTTCCTTTATCAAAGATAAGGTCACCATATGTGCATGGTTTTATCTCTGGGCTTTCTATCCTGTTCCATTTATCTATATTTCTGTTTTTGTGCCAGTACCATACTATCTTGATTACTGTAGCTTTGTAGTATAGTCTGAAGTCAGGGAGCCTGATTCCTCCAGCTCTGTTTTTCGTTCTCAAGATTGCTTTGGCTATTCGGGGTCTTCTGTGTTTCTATACAAATTGTGAAATTTTTTGTTCTAGTTCTGTGATAAATGCCAGTGGTAGTTTGATAGGGATTGCATTAAGTCTGTAGATTGCTTTGGGTAGTAGAGTCATTTTCACAATGTTGATTCTTCCAATCCAAGAACATGGTATATCTCTCCACCTCTTTGTATCATCTTTGATTTCTTTCATCAGTGTCCTATAATTTTCTGCATACAGGTCTTTTGTCTCCTTAGGTAGGTTTATTCCTAGGTATTTTATTATTTTCGTTGCAGTGGTAAATGGTAGTGTTTTCTTAATTTCACTTTAGGATTTTTCATCATTAGCATATAGGAATGCAAGAGATTTATGTGCATTAATTTTGTATCCTGCTACTTTACCAAATTCATTGATTAGCTCTAATAGTTTTCTGGTAGCATCTTTAGCATTCTCTATGTATAGTGACATGTCATCTCCAAACAGTGACTGCTTTACTTCTTTTCTGATTTGAATTCCTTTTATTTCTTTTTCTTCTCTGATTGCTGTGACTAAAACTTCCAAAACTATGTTGAATAATAATGGTGAGAGTGGGCAACTTCGTATTGTTCCTGATCTTAGTGGAAATGGTTTCAGTTTTTCACCATTGAGGACGATGTTGGCAGTGGGTTTGTCATATATGGCCTTTATTATGTTGAGGTAAGTTCCCTCTATGCCTACTTTCTGGAGGGTTTTTATCATAAATTGGTGTTGAATTTTGTCAAAAGCTTTCTCTGCATCTATTGAGATGATCATATGGTTTTTTTCCTTCTGTTTGTTAATATGGTGTATCACATTGATTGATTTGCATATATTGAAGAATCGTTGCAATCCTGGGATAAACCCCACTT
Organism: Kogia breviceps; assembly: GCF_026419965.1. Lineage (NCBI taxonomy): Eukaryota > Metazoa > Chordata > Mammalia > Artiodactyla > Physeteridae > Kogia > Kogia breviceps. The sequence continues at coordinate 88,773,389 of NC_081319.1, forward strand.
GATCATGGTGTATGATCCTTTGAATATGCTGTTGGATTCTGTTTGCTAGTATTTTGTTGAGAATATTTGCATCTATGTTCATCTGATACTAACTCTTGTATATCTATTATCATTTAATATTAATATTCTTACATTCCTATGAACTATTCTTATTGTGATCATCACCCTCTTAGATGATCCAGAAGCTTTTCAAGGAGAGGTTAAGCAACTTGCCCAACGTTTTACAACTAAATAGCCCAATTAGGATTATAATCTATGATCACCTAACTCCAAAATTCATACTTTCAATGTAATGCTCTATTGCCTCCCATTTCTATATACTATATAAGTATTTAGGTTATTTATTTGCACATATATTTTCTCCTATACTAGACCATGAAGGTAGGGGCTCTGTAATTTCTTTTCCTATACCCTGTTTATACTTTGCTAGGTAAGTTATTGAGAAGAGCATGCAGATTATACTTAGCTATTTGAGGGAAGATAGTGGTTAAACAGATGTGCTTTCAAATCATACATAACAGAGTTTGAATGAAGTATCTACCATTTAATAACCCTGTGTCTTGGGCTTCCCTGGTGGCGCAGTGGTTGAGAATCCGCCTGCCAATGCAGGGGATACGGGTTCGTGCCCCGGTCCGGGAAGATCCCACATGCCGTGGAGCGGCTGGGCCCGTGAGCCGTGGCCGCTGAGCCTGCGCGTCCGGAGCCTGTGCCCCGCAACGGGAGAGGCCACAACAGTGAGAGGACCGCGTACCACAAAAAAAAAAAAAAAAAACAAAAAAAAAACCCTGTGTCTTTTGGCAAGATATTTAACCTGAGGCATGGTTTTCTCAACTTGGTAATGGAAATAATAATGCCTACCTCATAGACTTTGCAAAATGACATACATGAAGTGGTGAGCACGATGGTTGGCACAAACTTAATGGTGCTCAGTTAGTGGTGGTTATAATTGCGCTTACAGTGCTTCAGAGTGTTATTATAAATGCATATGATACTTCTGATATTTTTATCATAATTTAATAATCTATTTCTGACTATAAAAATAAAGCAAGTTTATTGTAGAAAAGTTTAGAAAAGAGTGACAAGTGTAAAGAAAATGCAGATCATGTATAATTTCAATACCCAGAGATAAGTAGGGAAACTTTGCTACCATTTTGATTATTTCCTTCACATACACATGGTCAAAAAAACCCTATAGCTGGATTCTTACAATAGAGAAAAAAGACCTCAATATAGAACCAGGCTTAATTCTGAATACAACCTCGGCAAGTGGGAACATATAGCCAAGGAGCAGGGTGGGGATCAGTGGAAAATTACTAAGAGGAAACATCAAATATAAAGGGGATTCTGGCTAAACTGACCTAACAGAATTCTTTGCTGAAGACCAGCCAGGGTGATCAGCCATCACCTGAGGGATGATGGAGGATGAAGAACCTGATCAGATATTAAAGGAGATCGGATACCAAGGGTCTGGGATTCTGGTTATACTACTTAGCAGGGTTCTTGCTAAAACTAGATTTTACAAGGAAATGGTCAGATGGTCTTAGAAGAAGGTTTAGGAGACTGACTCTGACTCAAGTTTGGTCAAGCAAAGAATCTTTCTCAACACACACGTGAACTCGTGCACACACATATTAATAATTATAATGCATATATATGATGGTCTTGTAAATCCAGTTTCCTATTTTGATTTTTTCACCTATTATTATGCACGTTTGTGATAATATCATTAATTTTCAAGGACGTGATTTTTTAATCACTGGATGACAATTATTAGACTATTTTTTTTTATTTTGGTAATTTAGGTTGTTTCCAAGTTTATTTACTTGCTTATTTGTTTTTGCTATTTATTATCAACAAATTTACCATCATGACCTTATGTGTACCCTTCTGCCACATCTTTGATTATTTCTTTAGGGTAGAATCTTAGAAGTGTAGATGTTAAATCAAAGGGCATGATATATGTTTAAGGCACTTGCTGCGCATTTAAAATCACTTTTTATATACCTTATACCATTTAATATTTCTACCAGTAGTGATTAGTGGATAAAAACTAATACTTTTTTATTCTGCACTTTACAAAGTAGTTTTATAGCTATTATCAGATTTTATTCTCACAACAATCTTTTGAAGAATGTTAGCAATATTTTTCTCCATGCTACAGATGAAAGGATTTTTAAAAGTAATAAAAATAAACCTGAAGTTTCTCATGTAAAATGACAGAGACAAAACTGGAACCAAGTTTCCCAAAATGCTACAAGGGAGGCATTAAGATTTTTCATAAATCGTATTCAGTGCCTGAAGTTTGATAATAGGAAGATCTTATTTCACATAAAACTTTAACAATGGCACCTTTGCCCTGGGTTTACTGCTTAATAACAGCAAAGGGAAGCAAGCCTGAATGGGAGTTTACCTTTTTTTTTTTTTTTTTTTTTTGTGGTATGCGGGCCTCTCACTGCTGTGGCCTCTCCCGTTGCGGAGCACAGGCTCCGGACGCGCAGGCCCAGCGGCCATGGCTCACGGGCTTAGTTGCTCCGCGGCATGTGGGATCTTCCCGGACCAGGGCACGAACCCGTGACCCCTGCATCGGCAGGCGGATTCTCAACCACTGCGCCACCAGGGAAGCCCTACCATTTTTTTTAATACTGGTTATTGCAGAAATAACTGAGTCTGGAGACCACTTGACTAAATTCACTGACCAGAAGCTTACAGAACACCGTTCCAGCTTCTTTAGATATTTCTTTTAATAAAAAATGATCTTTATAGCAAATTTCTATCTCCTTACTGATATTTAGACTTCGTTCTTCACTGTAAAGACTTTACAAATATAATCTTTTAAAATACTTTCCAATTGTATGAATATTAACATTTGCATTACTAAAGAGAACTATTTCATAATGAAAATACATAAACATACATAGTTTGTGTTATACTTTTACTAAAACTTGTTTTTGTACTTACTGAAAGAATGACCTTCCACATGATTTGATCTGCCTTCTAATATTAATAATTGATTTCAGTCTTCTCAGTGTACTCATGAGGTAAAAGTTTTGATAGGAAGACAATCGCAACTAACCCTTTTATATATTGTATATTTTCTTTCCCTTTTAAAAAAAATATAAATTGGAAAGTAAATGCCACCACACCACCTAAAATAGGTTGCAGCATGGAGAATTGTCTTCTTGTTTTTGATGCAGGAGAAAATTTTTCATGCTTAAGAGCAAAGATATATAGGGATCATTGGCATGATGCTAATTTGACTGGAGCATGAAGGCATCAAGATTATAGACAGCTGAACACTACACTGCCCATGTTGATAGAAAGCAAAAAAAAAAAGAAGGTTTAAATTTATGACTACTTTTACAGAAAACAATGTTTGGATGGCGTATGAAGTGGTCATGAACAGATTGCAAATGTTCGAGAATAAGAAGTTTTTCTAACAAGTCATCATCAACTCTTGGAGAAAGGACTGGCAGGATTTGTAAAAACTGGATTCTGATCCTGTTCTTGTCTCTACCACAGACAAATTAAGTGACCTAGGGCAAATCTCACATTTTTATGGCTTCATTTTTCTTTTTAGTAAAAGTAAGGGTAGTTTAGATAGTCTTGCAAATTTACTCCCATTATAAAATTCTACAGTTAAGACAAAAGATAACTTCAAATATTTGCTCAAAACTAATATAGTTAACACAAATAGAGTAGAACCAAAAATATTTTTAAAGTTTACTTTAAGACACTATAGTTTTGAAAAAAAAAAATTCTAAAGAGTTCAAACAAGTGGATGTCAGTATAGGAGGAAGGAAGGAAGCCCAAGCACTGTGTTTAAGGTTACATCTTGTGGGGTCAGATAGACTTGAGTTTGCCTGCCCTTACTCAGTGCTTTGATAGCCATGTGACTTTGGAAAATTTAATTTTTCTAAGCTTTAGTAAAAACTGAAGAGAATACATTTCTCTTAGTGTTGTGAGATATGATTGAGACACTCCGATTAGAGATTAAACCTAGTGACAATTCTTTCATCGATCTTAATGAACATTAACTGGAATCTAAAAGGCTTCCTTCTATTATGTAGATCAAAATTAGTTCTACAAACTGGTTACTTATTATATTTTTCAGTCAGGTATGGCCATAACAATAAAAATGCTGGCAACTGTACTTCCTTTTGATTCCTTTCAAAAAGTACCTGTGTGTGTCACAGCGACAGGTATCAACAGTGTGTGTTACAGGCAGAATGTTGTCAGAGTAATTGTTACTGATGGATGGCACATAAAGTTGGGATTCATGTAACAAGAATTGTTGTCTCCATAATATTCCATGCAAGCCCAACGAGTCTAAGTACAATTGGTTGAATGACAACATTCAGAATTGCTTTCTCCCTTTGAAAAAAGAACATGATAGTATTTTCAAAAGACAGCCATCAAGTAAACAATGTTTTTCTCTCTTGAAAATATGAGGTTGACAACTATGAAGGCTAGCATCATAGTTGCATTACCAGAACAACTAAGATTTGGTAAGAATAAGTATCAGTATTGCTTTGCTAATACGCTTTGTACGTGAATGACTAAATGGTCTAAGTTGACTAAAATGGCCAAGGTCTGGAAGTGTTTTACCTTTCCAAAAATTTTCTATTTCTCTTTTCTCCTGGAATACACTATTTGTACAAAGGTTGTAGCTCTGTGGACTGTTTTAGACAACCATTTCCTTGTATGAAAAGCCTTTTAACATCTGCCTAACTAAAATATCATGCTCAGCCTGGCCAAGAACTCCTAAATGGGTGAGTTCCATTTCCCATGGAACTTTAAAATTTCACTTTTAAAAGGAATCCAAATTGGAAAAGAAGAAGTAAAGCTGTCACTGTTTGGAGATGACATGATACTATACATAGAGAATCCTAAAGAGGCTACCAGAAAACTACTAGAGCTAATCAGTGAATTTGGTAAAGTAGCAGGATAGAAAATTAATGCACAGAAATCTCTTGCATTCCTATACACTAATGATGAAAGAATAAAATACTTAGGAATAAATCTACCTAAGGAGACAAAAGACCTGTTTGCAGAAAACTATAAGACACTGATGAAAGAAATTAAAGATGATACAAACAGATGGAGAGATATACCATGTTCTTGGATTGGATGAATCAACATTGTGAAAATGACTCTACTACCCAAAGCAATCTACAGATTCAATGCAAGCCCTATCAAACTACCAATGGCATTTTTCACAGAATTAGAACAAAAAATTTCACAATTCGTATGGAAACACTAAAGACCCCGAATAGCCAAAGCAATCTTGAGAAAGAAAACCAGAGCTGGAGAAATCAGGCTCCCTGACTTCAGACTATACTACAAAGCTACAGTAATCAAGACAGTGTGGTACTGGCACAAAAACAGAAATATAAATCAGTGGAACAGGAGAGAAAGCCCAGAGATGAACCCACACACATATGGTCACCTTTTCTTTGATAAAGGAGGCAAGCGTATACAATGGGGAAAAGAGAGCCCCTTCAATAAGTGGTGCTGAGAAAACTGGATAGCTACATATTAAAGAATGAAATTAGAACACTCCCTAACACCATACACAAAAATAAACTCAAAATGGATTAAAGACCTAAATGTAAGGCCAGACACTATAAAACTCGTAGAGGAAAACAGGCAGAACACTCTATGATATAAATCACAGCAAGATCCTTTTTGACCCACCTCCTAGAGAAATGGAAATAAACACAAAAATAAACAAATGGGACCTAATGAAACTTAAAAGCTTTTGCACAGCAAAGGAAACAATAAACATGATGAAAAGATAACCCTCAGAATGGGAGAAAATATTTGTAAATGAAGCAACTGACAAAGGATTAATCTCCAAAATATACAAGTGGCTCATGCAGCTCAATACCAAAAAGCAAACAGCCCAATCCAAAAATGGGCAGATGACCTAAATAGACATTTCTCCAAAGAAGATATACAGATTGCCAACAAACACATGAAAGCATGCTCAACATCACTAATCATTAGAGAATTGCAAATCAAAACTACAATGAGGTATCACCTCACAGCTATCAGAATGGCCATCACAAAATCTACAAACAATAAATGCTGAAGAGGGTGTGGAGAAAAGGGAACCCTATTGCACTGTTGGTGGGAATGTAAATTGATACAGCCACTATGGAGAACTGTATGGATGTTCCTTAAAAAACTAAAAATAGAACTACCACATGACCCAGCAATCCTACTACTGGGCATGTACGCTGAAAAAACCATAATTCAGAAAGAGTCATGTGCCACAATGTTCATTGCCACACTATTTACAATTACCATGAAATGGAAGCAACCTAAGTTTCCATCGACAGATGAATGGATACAGAAGATGTGGCACATATATGCAATGGAATATTACTCAGCCACAAAAAGAAATGAAATTGAGTTATTTTGAGTAAGGTGGATGGACCTAGAATCTGTCATACAGAGTGAAGTAAGTCAGAAAGAGAAAAACAAATACCATGTGCTAACACGTATATATGGAATCTAAAAAAAAAGTTCTGGAGAACCTAGGGGCAGGACAGAAATAAAGATGCAGACGTAGAGAATGGACTTGAGTACACAGGGATGGGGAAGGGAAGCTGGGATGAAGTGAGAGAGTGCCATGGACATATATACACTACCAAACGTAAAATAGATAGCTAGTGGGAAGCAGCCGCATAGCACAGGGAGATCAACTTGGTGCTTTGTGACCACCTAGAGGGGTGAGATAGGGAGGGTGGGAGGGAGAAGCAAGAGGGAGGGGATATGGGGATATACGTATGTATATGTATAGCTGATTCACTTTATTATAAATCAGAAAATAACACACCATTGTAAAGCAATTATACTCCAATAAAGATGGTATAAAAAAAAAAAGGAATGTACCTTCCACATCCCATTTTGCTTCTCTGATCTGAGGTTTCTTCCTAAATGAAAGCAAAACACAATTGACCAATGAAATAATTTACTTAACGTACAACTTGTTTTTCACCTAAATGTGTTTATTAAATACTCCATCTGGCTTCAAAATTAAAGAATCCTGGGATTATAATATCTTTCTAAGTCTTAATTTTTAGCCCTTAAATTTGTTCAACCATTTTAGGTTCTCCTTTGCCCGAATATAGCTATGCCATATGACTTGACATAATGTCTCTTTACAACACAATCTTTGAAATATTTTCTGGCTGGTACACAGTCAGTGTTTTCCCATCATTTGTGAGATAATATATGGAGCTGCTAAAACTAATTATCTGTTAGGTGGTGTCTCACATTGCCTACTTGAAAAGTGCAAAAAGATTAGCATGTTTAAATTAAGCCAGATCTACTCATAGAAGATTAATTATTTGACTTGCCAACCAGAAGTCATTACATTATGAATGTAATGAACAAAAAATGTGCTTCTATAAGAAAGAATGATAATGAATGATACTTTGCCCAAACATCAAAATATAGTAGAAGGTAGTGATGACAGTATTCATAGATGTTATCCAGATACAAATTTTAAAAAAGAGTTGGTCTCAATTATTATCTCATTACACAGTAGTAATTTTAACAATTCTGGAAAGAGCTCATATTCAGATATCATTGATATATGTAAATGATGTCAGAAGACTAAGTCTACATTGAGAGTATGCCAGACATTTGTCATCACTTTCATTACAGTACAGTACAGGCTGTGAGTTGTCATGACCCAGAAGGTGAGGTGTTGTAACCTTTCCCAGAGCTTAAATATTCATCATGAGTTCACCTTGTGATTGTACTTAGATATATGAAAAGATATAAGATGCATTTCTAAAGCAAATGTTGTAACAATCTAACAGCCATGAAAACAAATATGTCAGTAACACAGGTGAGAGTAAGGGGGAAAAAGAACATCACAACTGTATTGGAGAAAGGGATAGTGAGACGAATTGCTCTCCTGTCAAACACATAAAAAATTAAAGTCACTGTCTTCTTTTAGTTCAAATTCATTTTTAATTTAAATTATGGTTGGTTTCTCTACCAAATTTTTAGTGCAGAAATTTTAGGAAAGTATAAAGAAGAAATTTAAAATTACCTCTATTCCCATATCTCTGAAGATGTTTTCTTTCTCCTGTTTTGTCATGTGTTACAAATAAATGATTTTATTTTAGGAAGTAGTTATATAAGCCATATTTTTCCGGAAAATTTATTTGATATTAAGTTATGAACACTGTTAGGTTACAAATATTTTTGAAAAAAATATCATTAACAATGACTACATGACGTGCCACCAAATTGATGCATACTTTTCTGATTGTTGAACACTTAGGTTTTCTCTAAACATTTTCTATTACAAACTGTTTTACTTTGAACATCTTTATGTTTAAATCTATCCATATTCAGGTTATTTCCCCAGGATGAATGCCCAGAACTATAGTTATTGGACATTAAAATACTATAGCTCTTGACAAATACGAGCTTCCAGGCCAAGATCCATAGGAGATGGAAATCCAAGAACTTGAGTACTCTACTTGGGGTTGTATTTTTACTGGGAATATTTACTATATGAGCTTCCAAGCCAAGATCCATAGGAGATGGAAACCCAGGAACTTGAGTACTATACTTGGGGTTGTATTTTTACTGGGAATACTTACTAATTATGAAAAAGGCAATTGAGAGCCAAAGTTGAACAGTTTCCATTGCCTCTCAGGGATAGGGGAAGAAAAAAGCCAAGACTGAGAAATATAGCAGGGAAGTAATATCTAAAATAAGAGGAAAAATATATTTGAATACAAAAATATCAAAATTATAGAACTAAAAATAAAATAGAAATTAAAAACACAGTGGATAAGCTTAACAGCACATTAGATACAGCTGCAGAGATTGTGCATGAAAAGGCAACTAAGTTTAAGGAAATACCTAGATTGAAATATGGAGAGATGGATGGAAAATACAGAAGAGAATATAAGACTTACTGATTCAAGCTATTTAGGGAGATCTCTGTCCATATATTAACTGACCATTAAGCTAACTGAGAAAAGACTTCAGTGACTGCACATGACAAAGAATGAAGTCTTTACAGAATTCATACAGGAAAGTTACTATACAAACAATTACCACTACCAGCAGTAAACCATAAACACCAACAAATTCTGTGTGGGAGGGAATTCTAATTTCTAGAGCTTCCACACTACATTATTTAAAATGAATAGTTTACAACCCCCAAAAATGAGATATGAAAAGAAACAGGAAAGTATGGCTGATAAAAAGGTGAGGGAGAAGCAGTCAATAGAAATTTTGCCAGAAAAAGCTTAGACACTGGATTTACTAGACAAAAATTTTTAATTAGCTATTATAAATGTGTTCAGAGAATTAAAGCAGAACACATCTAAACAATTAAAGAAAAGTATGAGAATGATGTTTCACAAATATAAAATATCAATAAAAATATAAATTAATAAAAAAGAACCAAATAGAAATTCTGGAGTTGAGAGTACAATAACTGAAATGAAAAATTCACTATAGAATGAGAGACCATTGCTAGCAAACTTCCCTACAAGAAATACTAAAAACAGTCCTTCAGGTTAAAAATCAAGGGACACTAGACAGTAACTTGAATCCACATGAAGAATTAAAGAGTACTGGTAAAGTAATTACATAGGTAAATATAAAAGACATTATAAAGGTATTTTTGTTTGTGGCTTTTTTCTTCTCTTTTACTTAAAAAAAACCTGCATAGAACAATTATTAAAAATCCATGTTAATGTGCTTATAGTGTATAAGATGTAATTTGTATGACAATAGCACTAGGATGGAAGAAGGGATTGAGCCATACTGGTGCAAAGTTTTTGTGTACTATGGATTTAGATTGGTATTAAGTCCAAGCTATATTATTTTAAGGTGCTAATTGAAATCTCCAAGGAAACCACTAGAAAGCAACTAAAAAATATAGAAAAAGATAGTAAGAAAATTAAGATGGTATAATAGAAAATATCAATTTAACATGAAGTAAGGCAGTAATGGAGGTCAAAAGAAACAAGAACAAATAAAATATATGGTAAGAAATGACAAAATGACAGACATAAATCCACTTCTAGTCAACATTTTATGGAAGGGTTTAACCATGGAAATTAAGCCATAGAAAGAGTTTAAAGGCATATAGTTTGTAAAGGAAGAAGTAAAACTATAACTGTCCATACAGAGATCACATAAGCTTGTATATAGAAAATCCCAACGAGAACACACACACACACACACACACACACACACACACAAATAGAACTAATAAGTAAGTTCATCAAGGGTTCAGAATACAAGATCAACATACAATAATCAATTGTATTTTTATATACTAGCATAAAAATATGAAAATAAAATTAAGAGCAATAACATTTACAATAACATCAAAAAGAATAAAAACTTAAGAACAAATTTAACTAAAGAAGTTCAAGACTTGCATGTTGAAAACTACAAAACATATTTGAAAGAAATTTAAAAACTAAATAAATGGAAGGATATACCATGATTATGGGTTGTGTGAGTTAACAGTATTAAGATGGACATGCTTCCCAAACTGATTTACAGATTCAGTTCATCCCTATCAAAGTTCCAGGTTTATTTTAAAAATAAATATATATTAATAGTAATGTAAAACCCAAAGGACCTAGAATAGCTAAAACAATCTTGAAAAAGAACAAAACCAGAGGGTTCACACTCCTCAATTTAAAAACTTACTACAAAGCTACAGTAATCAAAAAGTGTGGTACTTGCATAATGATAGACATATAGATCAACGGGATAGATTCAAGAATCCAAAACTATATGTTTAAATTTATGGCCAATTGATTTTTGACAAGGGTTCCAAGACAGTTCAATGGGAAAAAATAGTTTTTCAACAAACAATACTGGAATAACTAGATAGACACATGTAAAGGAATGATGTTGGATTGATACCTCATACCATATATAGACATTAACTGAAAATGGATCATAGACCTAAATTAAAAGGCTAAACTACAAAATTGTTAGAAAAAAGTCATAGGAGTAAATAAACCTTCATTACTTTTGAGTTGGCAATGTTTTCTTTGATATCATACCAAAGCACAAGCAACAAAATAGAAATAGACAAATTTGATTTGATCAAAATTTAAAACCTTTATGCTTTAAAGGACACTGTCAAGAAAGTGAAAAGATAATCCATGGAAGGGAAGAAGATACTTGCAAATCATATATGTGATAAAGGAATGTATCTAGAATATATAAAGTATTCTTACAACTCAACAATAAAAAGACAAATGACCCAAATTGAAAAATGAGCAAAGGATTTGAATAGATATTTCTTCTAGGATTATATTAAAATGGCCAGTAAGTACATGAAAGGATGCTCAACACTATGAGTCATTATAGGAATGCAAATCAAAACTACAATAAATACCTTTTCACATTCACTAGGAGAGCTAAAATAAAAAAGATAGACAGGTCATGAAGAACCTAGGGACAAGATGAGAATAAAGACGCAGACCTACTAGAGAATGGACTTCAGGATACGGGGATGGGGAGGGTTAAGCTGGGACAAAGTGAGAGAGTGGCATGGACGTGTATACACTACCAAACGTAAAATAGAGAGCTAGTGGGAAGCAGCCACATAGCACAGGGAGATCAGCTTGGTGCTTTGTGACCACCTAGAGGGATGGGATAGGGAGGGTGGGAGGGAGGGAGACACAAGAGGGAAGAGATATGGGGACATATGTATATGTATAACTGATTCACTTTGTTATAAAGCAGAAACTAACACACCATTGTAAAGCAATTAAACTCCAATAAAGATGTTTTTAAAAAAAAGATAGACAATAACAAGTGTTGGTGAGAATGTGCAGAAGTTGGACCCATGTACATTGGTCGTGGGATTGTAGAACAGTGTAATCACTTTGGGAAATGGTTTGGCAGTTCCTCAAAAACGTAACATAGAGTTACCTTATGACTCAGTAATTCCTCTCTTCAGCATATACCTAAGAGAACTGAAGGGATATGTCTACACAAAAAATTGCTCACAGATGCTTATAGCAGCATAATTCATAATAGTCAGAAAGTGGTGACAACCCAAATGCCCATCAGCTAAAGAACAGTTAAATAAAATGGAATATTTGTTGTAAAAAGGAATGAAATAGGCTGCTCTCACTTTCTGAGACATTCTGCATTCTGCCTACGGAATGTGTTATTGCTCTGAATAAACCCGCTTTCACTTAAAAATAAAAAAGGACTGAGATACTCATAGAGGCTATAGCATGAAATCTTCAACTTTGAGAACATTATGTTAAGTGAAAGAAGCTAGACACAAAGGGACATAATATGTATTATTCCATGTATTTGAAATGTCAGATTAGACAAATTCATAGAGACAGAAAAGAGATTAGTGATTTCTAGGGACTATGGAGAGGGGGAATGGGAAATGAGTACTGATGGGTATGAGGCTTCTTTTGGGGATGATGAAATATTGCTACATTACATAGTAATGTATGATCATTGCACAATTCTATACTAAATCCACTGAATTTTACATTTTAATTGGGTGAATTTTAAGGTATGTGAATAAAATCTCAGTAAAAGTTGTCATAAAAATAAATATGAAACAAAGATATTTTGAAATAAAAACAAACTGAAGGCATTAATTACAGTTAACAGGTAGTTATCATGTAAAAGATGATCCTAATGGAAGCATTGATGTGCAAGAAATAAAAAGCAATGAACAGAGTATATTTTTTAATGTAAATCTAAACTAAGACAAAAATTTCTTTAGATAAATCAACTCTTAAATAATAATATATTAAACAATCAGAGTATTTTTGAGTTTAATCAGGAGGATGAAAATGATAAATATGTAAATCTTATGGTATAAAATAATAAAACCTTTAGGTGAATCAATTTAATAAAATAATAGTAATTTTTTGAGTTTCAGGTAGAATTTATAAACTAGAAATCATGGTATATAAGCTGGGAGGCTTAAATGTATACTTTCTAAAAACGTGTTATCAGAAGAATGTGAAAGTACCAATCAACTTTATGTTGTATTAAATCTAGGAATATCTGAATTTTCAAAATTGACATAAATTGATAAGCAGTGGGGCATAGCAGTAAAGTTACTTAACTTCAAAGAAGAATCCTACAAGGCTCTAGGGAGACGTAAGTCATCCATAAGGAGTGAAAAATCAGAATGGCTTCATAATTTAATGGAGTTTATTAAATTCCAGTATATTGCTAAACAATGCAGCAATGATCTGAGAATTTAAAATACAGATTTAATAATCAAGTTTAAAGGCAATAAAATAAACATTCTCCATGGATGCATGACTCAATATAACCTCGTCATTGAAAGATATTTGATGACCACATTCAGCCAAAGGATGACTCAAAACAAAGTGAAAAGATGTGGTTTAACAGAACTTGTTAGTACATCATCTATTTTTATAGTGCAAATGACAAAAGCTGTTAAAATATGATCAGAGGATCTATGTTTGTGTATAATCACTTTAATATTAAAATATAATCTTATGAAACTCAGATGGTTATGATGACAAACAGGTGCCAAAATGTTTAAAAATGCTAAATTCTTTATTTAGTAAATAGAAGAGTTGGTAGATTCTACCTAAAGTTTCTAAGTTAAAAAAGTGAAAGTTAATGCACTTATAGTTTCATAATTTCTAAAGGTAAACTAGGAAAACCATGCTACTTATATATTTCCAAATTACTATTAGAAGAAAAAAAAAGGCATACAAAAAACAAACAACAACCATGTAGAAATCTTTATGACATATTTATAACAGAACAAAATATAAAATAAAATGCTTTGATAATATATACATAAATACATTTAACTAGAAAAATTAAATTGCATCAAAAATAATATCGAATTTCACACTGAATTAAACAGTTTTCTAAACTTTAAATCATTGTTCTTCAGAAATGCCAAAATAAAATCATGGGAGGAAACAAAGCAAACCATGGAAGAGAAGGTTGAATTGGGGGCAAAATCATTAATCATGAAAGAGAGGGGGCACTTTTAAATGGCAAAGGCTACAACCCAAACTGAAAATCTAATCGTCCTGAATCTTCATACACCAAATAACACAGCATCAAAACATTTGTTGCCAAAAAACAAGACATTCAATAAGAAATTGTAATAAAATATCTGACTCCATTTTTGATATTTGATTCCTGACAACTTTCAGGTCTCCCATCTTCTTTCCACTTCTGTCCCAAGCCAGTAAGAAAGCCTGGTACTCTCTCCTTTGGTACTGATGGAACACTCAAACTATGTAAGCCTCAGCTCTCCCCAGTCTCGTTCCCTAACCACATTAAAAACCAAGAGAGTCTCTTCTCCCTTTCTCCCAAGACATTTTTGGACCTGCTTGGGATCCTGCCCTGCTCTCTCAAGAAAGCCTCATCATGTGAGGAATAAACCTTTTCATACCCTCTTGGTGCATGTGTGGTATCACTAGTATCAATATCTGAACAAAAATTTTGGATGTGTGTGTGTGGGGGGTTCATCCAGTTTCTACAGGATGATCACAACAGAAATAGACAAATGTATTAGGAGATTTTATCTTGTATCTCTCAGTCCAGGCAAGAAATGAGTATACAGAGGAGCTAAGTAGTATAAATAGGTGTATCTAAATTAAGTGCATACACATCTATTTGATTATAATTTATTTTTCATGGATTTGGCCATAAATAGATATAAACAAATACATACATTTACAAAAAAGCCCAGATATACACTCACATGTATAATGTATTATGTTTATACATCTGTATATGTGTGTACAAGTATGTGTCAATATACATACATATATACACACAGTACTGAACCTTATAGAGAGTATACCTTCTTTCAAGCACTCAAGAACACTTCACAATGACTATATAGTAAGGCACACCCACAAAACTACCTAAAAAACTTCTCAAGAATTAAAAAGAGACCCCATTATTTAACTATTAAAAAACAAATTGATAAAAAATATAGAAACTGGAAACCAAAAACCACTGGGAAATTGACTTAATTAATTTCTTTTTCTCCTCCCCTTTATTATTTTCCACAAGGATTAGACTGTAATTAAATTTGAGGAGGACTAATTCTATGCCTAAGAACTATTGGGATTTTGCACCTCCTTGTGTTAGGAAGAAAGTGAGAATGTTTAAGCATCAGTATAGTTTTTTGTTACTGTTGGACATTCAACAATGTGTAGAGAAGGGCAAGTATTAATCTTTAGTATTCAAATAGGTGAGTTGTGCTGGTTATTGAGCTTTGTCTCTCAGTTTCAAATCCATTATCTGTTTTTTGATTCTGGGGCTGGTACTCTTCCCAAACCACATTTCTCCTTTGCCTGTTGGTTTCCCCTTAGGCTCTGCCAATAGGGGCTGCTAAGTTGAAACCAGTGATTTGAGGAGGGAGGGGACTTGATACTTCCTGTTTTCTGCCTGTGCCTGTCAGTGTCATCACATTAATGGCTCTTCACCTTGGCAGTGGCAGTTCATTCAAATAGTAACAGTTGATTTCAGGTTGCAGTTTTTCCACTTGCTAGAACCCCTCTCCTGAGAAATGCCAGTACCAGTTGGCTGAAGCTCCTTTTTTAGAAGTCTGTGTCCCAGCTCCAAGGGACCATCTCCTGAGCTACCAGTTAGTTACCAGACAACATCTCTGCCTCAGGGGTGCAAGTCCTAGTTGCTCAGGCCCCTCCATTGCCTCAGCTTCAACCTCAGCACTGCCTCTGTGATTCCTCAGTATCTTTTATTGTTAGTACTAGTAGTAATAGTAGTAGCAGTAGTAGTACATTTTCTGTTCTCTGATGCCTGCTTGAGATTTGTTAATATTAAATTTTCTTTATTAAAATAAATGCACAGGTTTCTATCTCCAGGCTTGACTGTTACAGAAATCCATCCTTGCTCTTCCAGATACTTAATCCCCTAAATATAAGAAGCCAGCTTCCTAAGTGTGTATCAAGTAACCAACTCTCCTAGTTTCTTAGATTTTACATGCAAATCACTCCAAAGCCTATAATCACAGTTTCTCCAATCACTTTCCCTAGAGAGGCGTCTCATTTAATCATGTCATTGTCTCCTATTGTAAAAGTCAGAGCTCATGTGCCACGTCTTATGTACTTAGATAATTTCTCAACATCAAAATAAATTTGATTAACCAAATGCCCTTTCCCTGATTATAGTAGATGACAGAGAGCTATAATAAGTTCCTGAAACCACTTCTACTGAAAGGGTTTTGCTCATTCCCGGGGTTTGCTTTTGGACTAAATAGCTATTATAGTAGTTCCTTTTGTGGTTAAGAAAAATTAATTATTTCTTCTTGTTTTGAGTGCTTATGAAAGCAATCATAGGCTTTTAAAGACCTCAGAAAGATATATATGTATTTACATTTTAAAAAGTAAGATTCTTGAAATACTCTTTTGATAATATCAAAATAAAATGGGGGCATATGTAACTGTGAAAAGAACATTTTTCATTGTATTGGCTCCCGTTTCCTTCTTCTATAAACTGTTGTCTTGTACTATCAATTTTAAGATAAGAAATAGTTGAGCAGAATGGATTTGAGATAGTTACATGTGTCTTTTGAGGAAATTTATGTTCCACTTACAAGAATTTGGTCAAAGTTTGAGGATTAGCATTTAAGACCCTCAAAATTTCACCTTTGTAGTGATATATCATATATGATAGGTGGAAAATTCCCTAAACATTTTACCATTGACAAGAATTGTATAGAACAAATCCTAGACATTTTCAGAAGAAAGAGTAGTTATGATTCAGGCTCTCGTTCATTTTCAATTGATTCACAGCAAAGTGGGACAGTTTTAATCTAATTTAATATATATAGCCCAAATGTCACGAACATAGATGTTGGGGAAATGGAACTTGCTTCACAGGGCTACAGAATCCTCTGGGAGTGGGACCAGAGTAGATTTCTGTGGTCAGTCTTCTTCTACATCTTCCCAGTTTCCGTTATTGAGAAGGTACTGAAGAATTCCACTTAGTGGCTTGTCAGCAACATGATAAACATCTTTGAGGTTTTAAATATAGTAATAGGCTCACTATGTGCTCTCTTTTTTTCCTGAACAGGAAATGCTACCTGTTGGAGTTGAATCACTTATGAAATATAAGAAATATAAAAGCCTTTCTACATACTTAACTTACAGAAAATACATGGGATTTAATTTCACTTATGATTATCTTAAATAGAAAAATAGTCATAAAGTTAAAATATATGCTTACAGAATATATTGTGCTTGTAGAAGCAGAAGGAATTTGACCTTTAAACGAATGTATCCGTCAAGATAGTGAGACCCATAACTATAAAATGTATATTTTAAATTACTGTGCGGGGCTTCCCTGGTAGCACAGTGGTTAAGAATATGCCTGCCAATTCAGGGGACACGGGTTCGAGCCCTGGGCCGGAAAGATCCCACATGTCACGGAACAACTAAGCCCGTACACTATAACTACTGAGCCTGTGCTCTAGAGCCCGCGAGCCACAACTACTGAAGCCCGGGCTGTAGTTGCGCGGAGCAAAAAGAGAAGCCACCGCAATGAGAAGCCCACACGCCGCCACGAAGTGTAGCCCCCGCTCACCGCAACTAGAGAAAGCCCGCGCACCGCAGCAAAGACCTGCGCTGCCATAAATAAATAAATAAATAACTTACTGTGCAGTAATTAAACAGAATTTGCATAAAGTTTCCTCATTTGTTTATCTAGTAATCTATATTCCCAGCATAGGAGAAAATTGATTTATTTAACTTTATACTTGCTTGTATTAAAAAATTACGGTATAATGTGGTGTGCATGTGTTTGTGTGTTGTGTGTATATGTATATGGTGTATGTGTATATATATGTATTTGTGTGTGTGTGTAGTACATATGTATTTGTATGTATATATAAAAGTTTTCTACAAGGAAATTTATTTGCCTAACATTCCATTGTATCAATATAGCATAATTCATTTAATCTCTATGAAATTTTATTTTTTTAGTCTTTTTCCTATTACAATGCTATAATTAAACATTTTTGCCACTTGTATGATTATCTCTGAAGATAAATCTCAGAATTGGAATGACTAGGTCATAATTTTAAATTATGATGGATTACCACAGCATTCCATAATATTATATACTATTGTTCTTATTGATGCATACTCTGTGTCAGTTCATCAGCTTACTGGATATTTTTCATGTACAAAGCATTGGAATTCGAAAACTTTTCCCAAGAAAGTCATTCATCTTTTAACTTTGTTAATGATGTTTTTCACTATAAATGTTCCATTTTATTAAATATTTTAATAAAGTCATGCTTTAGGATGCCATTTTAATTATTTTGATTCAAAATTTTTTATTTTAAAATATATCCCAAGATTCCTTCTGGAATTTGAATGGTTTCTATTTTAACAAGTAGAGTTTGATCCATTTGGAATCGAGTTTTTATAAAGCATTAACATAGAAATACCACTTAATTTTTCTTCTAAATGACTAGATGGTCATTCCCGAAGTATGTATTTATATAATTTTTCCCCCTGATTTGAGATCCATCTTTATTATATACAACTAGATTCCCTATATCTTTGGGTCTGGATTCTCTCTTTGTTTTTTTCATCTCTTTACCTATTTCCTTGTCAGTTTTAGATTGTTTGAAGTAATGTAACTTTGTAAAAGTATTTTAATGTTTTTCAAGGCTTGTCCTTCCTTGTTATTCTTCATTTCCAGGATTTTCCTGTCTATACTTCCAAGCTTATTTTTCTATGAAAATATCTTTTTTCCTCTCTGCTACTGAGTAGTTTAAATAACACCGGAAATATATATTCTTTGAAAGTTTAAAAGTTATCAGCTTTGCGGTCATCTAGAGCTGGTGATATTCTTTGATAAAACTCTTTAGAATATTTGTTTGTGTGTTTGTTTTAAAGCAAATTTGATAATTTATAACTTTCTTAAATATATCTTATTCATACAGATTTCCAAAGAGAAGTACAGAGAGGTGAGGAAAATATCCTCATAATTTTTCATGTTATTTGTTTAGTTTATTAACTCATTTTAAACTTTGTTTACATTTTTTATTTGACTTTATTCTCTTTCTTGATTTTGCTAACCCCTTTAAACTGAGAGCATTTCAAAGACTTGCTTTTTAGTTTAATTATTAAAACAATTGTTTTCTAAACATTATATTATAAAAATATATTTTTTCTACTCCACGTTACTGTTGTTTTCCTCATTTCTTGAGTTCAACGTATAATTCTTTTTTTAATTTTAGAAATTTCTAGTAAACATACATATGCACTTGAAAATAATATGGAATTGTTGTTATTGTGCATATAGTTCTATAAATGTCTATTAGGTAAATTTGGTTGATGGTATTGTTTGCATCTCTATCTTCTCACTGATTTTCTGCCTATTTTTTTTTTTTTTTTTTTTTTCTGCCTATTTTTTTCTATCAATTACTCAGGGAGGAGTTGTTGAAGTCTCCCATTATAATTGTGGATTAGTTTATTTCTTCAGTCAATTCTACCAGTTTTTGTTTCAATACTTTGAAGCACTATTGTTAAACACATGTGCTGTGGAGATTGTTATGTCTTCTTAATGAATTAACCCCATAATCATTATAAAATGTCTCTCTTTATTCCTGGTAATAGTTTTAGTTCTGAAGTATTCTTTGCCTGATGTCAGTATTGTCATTTCAGCTTTGTTATGATTAGTGTTTGCAGAGTAGCACTTTTCTCATAATTTTACTTTAATCTACCTCTGTCTTTATATTTAAAATGTTTGGGCTTTCCTGGTGGCGCAGTGGTTGAGAATCTGCCTGCGGATGCAGCGGACACGGGTTCGTGCCCCGGTCCGGGAAGATCCCACATGCCGCGGAGCGGCTGGGCCTGTGAGCCATGGCCGCTGGGCCTGCGCGTCCGGAGCCTGTGCTCTGCAACGGGAGAGGCCACAACAGTGAGACGCCCGCGTACCATTAAAAAAAAAAAAAAAAAGTTTTATTGTAGACAGGCTTATTCTGCCTTTGTATTGGTGTGTTCAAATATTTATATTTAATTTTACTATCAATATGGTTGCTATTTTATCTGCCTCTTGCTATTTGTCTTCTCATTGTACCATCTGTTCTTTGTTACTTTTTTTCAGTCTTTTCTGGCTTTCTCTTATTTAAATTGTTTTTCAGTATTCCACTATTATCTTATTTTTATGCTAGTATTTTTATTATTTTTAGGCTACCATTTTTAGTAGTAGCTCTAGCTTTTACAAAATATATATCTAACTTCTCATTGTCTACCTGAAAATAATATAATAACCATTTCTCATATAATGTATGAAGCTTACAATATTATAGTTCCATTTCCCCTCATCCATTGTCTTTTGTCATACATTTTACTTTTACATATATATATTATCCCCTTAGTACTTGTTATAATTTTTGTTTTAAACACTCAGTTTTATTTTATTTATTTATTTATTTTTTTGGCGGTAGGCGGGCCTCTCACTGTTGTGGCCTCTCCCGTTGCGGAACACAGGCTCTGGACGCACAGGTTCAGTGGCCATGGCTCACGGGCCCAGCCGCTCCGTGGCATGTGGGATCTTCCCGGACCGGGGCACGAACCCGTGTCCCCTGCATCGGCAGGCGGACTCTCAACTGCTGCGCCACCAGGGAAGCCCTCAGTTTTATTTTAGAGAAATTAAATTTAGGAAAAAAAGTGTTTTCTATTTATCTTTACCTTTACCATTTCTGAAACTCTTCATTTCTTTATGTAGATCCAAGCTACTGTCTGATATTTTACTTCTTTTGCTTCAAGAACTTTAACACTTGTCACTCAAGTATTCTGATAGTAAATTCTCTCAGCTCTTAAACTTCTGTTGTTCTGAAAAATCATTATTTTCCCTTTATTTTATTTTATTAGATTTTTTTTGATATGGACCATTTTTAAAGTCTTTATTGAATTTGTTACAATATTGCTTCTGTTTTATGTTTTGGGTTTTTGGCCGTGAGGCATGCAGGATCTTAGCTCCCCGACCAGGGATTGAACCCACACTCCCTGCATGGAAAAGTGAAGTCTTAACCACTGGACAGTTAGGGAAGTCCCTTCCCTTTATTTATTTATTTATTTATTTAAACATCTTTATTGGAGTATAATTGCTTTACAATGATGTGTTAGTTTCTGCTTTATAGCAAAGTGAATCAGTTATACATATACATATGTCCCCATATCTCTTCCCTCTTGTGTCTCCCTCCCTCCCACCCTCCCTATCCCATCCTTCTAGGTGGTCACAAAGCACCAAGATGATCTCCCTGTGCTATGCGGCTGCTTCCCACTAGCTCTCTATTTTACGTTTGGTAGTGTATACATGTCCATGCCACTCTCTCACTTTGTCCCAGCTTACCCTTCCTGCTCCCCATATCCTCAAGTCCATTCTCTAGTAGGTCTGTGTCTTTATTCCCATCTTTCCCCTAGGTTCTTCATGACCATTTTTTTTTTTTTTTAAGATTCTCTATATATGTGTGTTAGCATACGGTATTTCCTTTTCTCTTTCTGACTTACTTCACCCTGTATGACAGACTCTAGGTCCATCCACCTCACTCCAAATAACTCAATTTCATTTCTTTTTATGGCTGAGTAATATTCTATTGTATATATTTGCCACATCTTCTTTATCCATTCATCTGTTGATGGACACTTAGGTTGCTTCCATATGCTGGCTATTGTAAATAGAGCTGCAGTGAACATTATGGTACGTGACTCTTGTTGAATTATGGTTTTCTCAGGGTATATGCCCAGTAGTGGGATTGCTGGGTTGTATGGTAGTTCTATTTTTAGTTTTTTAAGGAAAGCCTCCATACTGTTCTCCATTCCCACCAACAGTGCAAGAGGGTTCCCTTTTCTCCACACCCTCTTCAGCAATTATTGTCTAGATTTTTTGATGATGGCCATTCTGACTGGTGTGAGGTGATACCTCATTGTAGTTTTGATTTGCAGTTCTCTGATGATTAGTGATGTTGAGCATCCTTTCATGTGTTTGTTGGCAATCTGTATATCTTCTTTGGAGAAATGTCTATTTAGGTCTTCTGCCCATTTTTGGACTGGGTTGTTTGTATTTTTGATATTGAGCTGCATGTGCTGCTTGTAAATTTTATAGGTTGGTCCTTTGTCAGTTGCTTCATTTGCAAATATTTTCTCCCATTCTGAGGGTTGTCTTTTGGTCTTGTTTATGGTTTCCTTTGCTGTGCAAAACTTTTATGTTACATTAGGTCTCATTTGTTTATTTTTGTTTTTATTTCCATTTCTCTAGGAGGTGGGTAAAAAATGATCTTGCTGTGATTTATGTCATAAAGTGTTGTTCTTCTTATGTTTTCCTCTAAGAGTTTGATAGTTTCTGGCCTTACATTTAGGTCGTTAGTCCGTTTTGTGTTTATTTTTGTGTATGGTGTTAGAGAGTGTTCTAATTTCATTCTTTTACATGTAGCTGTCCAGTTTTTCCAGCACCACTTATTGAAGAGGCTGTCTTTTCTCCACTGTATATTCTTGCATCCTTTATCAAAGATAAGGTGACGATATGTGCGTGGGTTTATCTCTGGGCTTTCTATGCTGTTCCATTTATCTATATTTCTGTTTTTGTGCCAGTACCATACTGTCTTGATTACTGTAGCTTTGTAGTATAGTCTGAAGTCAGGGAGCCTGATTCCTCCAGCTCCATTTTTCTTTCTCAAGATTGCTTTGGCTATTCGGGGTCTTTTGTGTTTCCATACAAATTGTGAAATTATTTGTTCTAGTTCTGTGAAAAATGCCAGTGGTTGTTTGATAGGGATTGCATTGAATCTGTAGATTGCTTTGGGTAGTAGAGTCATTTTCACAATGTTGATTCTTCCAATCCAAGAACATGGTATATCTCTCCATCTATTCGTATCATCTTTAATTTCTTCCATCAGTCTCTTATAATTTTCTGCATACAGGTCTTTTTTCTCCTTAGAAGAAAAAAATACCTAGTTTATTCCTAGGTATTTTATTCTTTTTGTTGCAGTGGTAAATGGGAGTGTTTCCTTAATTTCTTTATTTTTTTTAAATAAATAAATTTATTTATTTATTTTTCACAGCGTTTGGTGTTTGTTGCTGCACGCAGGCTTTGTCTAGTTATGGTGAGCGGGAGCTACTCTTCGTTGTGGTGTGCAGGCTTCTCATTGCAGTGGCTTCTCTTGTTTCAGAGCATGGGCTCTAGGTGCGGGGATCATGGGCTGTGGCTCGTGGACTCTAGAGCGCAGGCTCAGTAGTTGTGGTGCACGGGCTTAGTTGCTCTGTGGCATGTGGGATCTTCCCAGACCAGGGCTCAAACCCATGTCCCCTGCATTGGCAGGCGGATTCTTAACAACTGTGCCACCAAGGAAGTCCCTGTTTCCTTAACTTCTCTTTCAGATTTTTCATCATTAGTGTATAGGAATGCAAAAGATTTCTGTGCATTAATTTTGTATCTTGCTGCTTTACCAAATTCATTGATTAGCTCTAGTAGTTTTCTGGTAGCATGTTTAGGGTTCTCTATGTACAATATCATGTCATCTGCAAACAGTGACAGCTTTACTTCTTTTCTGGTTTGGACTCCTTTTATTTCTTTTTCTTCTCTGATTGCTGTGGCAAAGTCTTCCAAAACTATGTTGAATAATAAGTGGTGAGAGTGGACCACCTTGTCTTTTTCCTGATCTTAGAGGAAATGGTTTCAGTTTTTTACCATTGAGAAAGATATTGGTTGTGGGTTTTGTCATATATGGCCTTCATTATGTTGAGGTAAGTCCTTCTATGCCTACTTTCTGGAGGGTTTTTTCCTAAATGGATGTTGAATTTTGTCAAAAGCTTTTTCTGCATATACTGCAATGATCATATAGTTTTCATCTTTCAGCTTGTGAATATGGTGTATCACATTGATTGATATTTGTATATTGAAGAATCCTTGCATTCCTGGGATAAACCCCATTTGATTATGGTGTGTGATCCTTTAATGTGCTATTGGATTATGTTTGCTAGTATTTTGTTGAGGATTTCTGCATCTGTGTTCATCAGTGATATTGGCCTGTAGTTTTCCTTTTTTCGTGACATCTTTGTTGGTTTTGGTATCCGGGTGATGATGGCCTTGTAGAGTGACTTTGGGAGTGTTCCTCCCTCTGCTATATGTTGGAAGAGTTTGAGAAGGATAGGTGTTAGGTCTTCTCTAAATGTTTGATAGAATTTGCTTGTGAAGCCGTCTGGTCCTGGGCTTTTCTTTGTTGGAAGATTTTTAATCACAGTTTCAACTTCAGTGCTTGTGATTGGTCTGTTTATATTTTCTGTTTCTTCCTGGTTCAGCCTTGGAAGTTTGTGCTTTTCTAAGGATTTTTCCATTTATTCCAAGTTGTCCATTTTATTGGCATATAGTTGCTTGTAGTAATCTCTCATGATCCTTTGTATTTCTGCAGTGTCAGTTGTTACGTCTCCTTTTTCATTTCTAATTCTATTGATTTGAGTCTTCTCCCTTTTTTTCTTGGTAAGTCTGGCTAATGGTTTATCAATTTTGTTTATCTTCTCAAAGAACCAGCTTTTAGTTTTATTAATCTTTGCTCTCATTTTCTTCATTTCTTTTTCATTTATTTCTGTTCTGATCTTTATGATGTCTTTCCTTCTGCTAACTTCGGGGATTTTTTGTTCTTCCTCTAATTGTTTTAGGTATAAGGTTAGTTTGTGTATTTCAGATTTTTCTTGTTTCTTGAGGAAGTATTGTATTTCTATAAACTTCCCTCTTAGAACTGCTTCTGCTGCATCCCATAGGTTTTGGGTCATCGTGTTTTCATTTTCCCTTTTTCTTAGGCTTTTGTTGATTTCCTCTTTGATTTCTTCTGTTATCTCTTGGTTACTTAGTAGTGTATTGTTTAGCCTCCATGTGTTTGTATTTTTTACAGTTTTTTTTTCCTGTAATTGATATGTAGTCTCATAGCATTGTGGTTGGAAATGATACTTGATAGAATTTCAGTTTTCTTAAATTTACCAAGGCTTGATTTGTGACCCAAGATATGATCTATCTTGGAGAATCTTCCATGAGCACTTGAGAAGAAAGTGTATTCTGTTGTTTTTGGATGGAATGTCCTATAAATATCCATTAAGTCCATGTTGTTTAATGTGTCATTTAAAGCTTGTGTTTCCTTACTTATTTTCATTTTGGATGATCTGTCCATTGGTGAAAGTGGGGTGTTAAAGTCCCCAACTATTATTGTGTTGCTGTCAATTTCTGCTTTTATCGCTGTTAGCATTTACCTTATATATTGAGGTGCTCCTATGTTGGGTGCATAAATATTTACAGTTGGCATATCTTCTTCTTGGATTGATCCCCTTGATTAGGTAGTGTCCTTCTTTGTCTCTTGTAATGGTCTTTATTTTTAAGTCTCTTTGTCTGTTATGAGAATTGCTACTCCAGCTGTCTTTTGATTTCCATTTGCACATAATATCTTTTTCCATCCCCTCACTTTCAGTCTGTGTGTGTCCCTAGGTCTGAAGTGGGTATCTTGTAGACAGCATATATACATGTCTTGCTTTGGTATCTATTCAGCCAGTCTGTGTCTTTTGGTCAGAGCATTTAATCCATTTACCTTTAAGGTAATTATTGATATGTATGTTCCTATTACCATTTTCTTAATTGTTTTGGGTTTGTTATTGTATGTCTTTTCTTCTCTTGTGTTTTCTCCCTAGACAAGTTCCTTTAGCATTTTCTGTAAAGCTGGTTTGGTGGTGCTGAATTCTCTTAGCTTTTGCTTGTCATTAAAGGTGTTAATTTCTCTGTTGAATCTGAATGAGATCCTTGCTGGGTAGAGTAATCTTGGGTGTAGGTTTTTCCCTTTGGTCACTTTAAATATGTCCTTCCTCACCCTTCTGGCTTGCAGCGTTTCTGCTGAAAGTTCAGCTGTTAACCTTATGGGGATTCCCTTGTATTTTATTTGTTGCTTTTCCCTTGCTGCCTTCAATATTTTTTCTTTATATTTAATTTTTTGATGGTTTGATTAATATGTGTCTTGGCATGTTTCTCCTTGGATTTATCCTGTATGGGACTCTCTGTGCTTCCTGGACTTGACTATTTCCTTTTCCATTTTAGGGAAGTTTTCAACTATAATCTCTTCAAATGTTTTCTCAGTCCCTTTCTTTTTCTCTTCTTCTGGGACCCCTATCATTTGAATGTTGGTGTGTTTAATGTTTTCCCTTAGGTCTCTGAGACTGTGTTCAATTCTTTTCATTCTTTTTTCTTTATTCTGCTCTGCAGTAGTTATTTCCACTCTTTTATCTTCCAGGTCACGTATCGGTTCTTCTGCCTCAGTTATTCTGCTATTGATCCCTTTTAAAGAATTTTTAATTTCATTTATTATGTTGTTCATCACTGTTTGTTTGCTCTTTAGTTCTTCTAGCTGCTTGTTAAACGTTTCTTTAATTTTCTCCATTCTATTTCCAAGATTTTGGATCATCTTTACTATAATTACTCTGAATTCTTTTTCAGGTAGACTGCCTATTTCCTCTTCATTTGTCTGGTCTAGTGGGTTTGTACCTTGCTCCCTCATCTGCTGCATATTTCTCTGTCTTCTCATTTTGTTTAACTTACTGTGTTTGGGGTCTCCTGTTTTGCAGGCTGCATGTTTGTATTTCCCATTGTTTTTGATGTCTGCAGTGGATGAGATTGGTTCGTTGGCTTGTGTAGGCTTCCTGGTGGAAGTGACTGGTACCTTGGTTCTGGTGAATGAGGCTGGATCTTGTCTTTCTTGTGGGCAGGGCCATGTGCAGTGTATTTTGGGGTGTCTGTGTACTTAGTGTGATTTTAGGCAGAGTATCTGCTAATGGGTGGGGTTGTGTTCCTGTCTTGCTAGTTGTTTGTCATGGGGTGTCCAGCACTGGAGCTTGCTGGCTATCCGTGGAGCTGGGTCTTAGCGTTGATTCGTAGATCTCTGGGAGAGCTCTCGCTGATTGATATTACGTGAGGTCAGGAGGTCTCTGGTAGGCCAGTGTCCTGAACTCGGCTGTCCCACCTCATAGGCTCAGGCCTGAGCACCAAGACCCTTTTTTTCTTTTCCTCTGTGCTCAGTCTATTTCCACTTGCTCATAGGGGGCCGTGTTCAGATGCCTTGCCCCCTGTACTTCAGACCAGAGTTTTCTGAATAGCTTTTAAGTCAATGTTCTTAGTTGAAAAAAGATTTGCTCAGGCTAATATAAGTAGAGCTGTTTCTCATTGGAATATATTCAATAGTTCCTAAAACCATTGCTGGTGAGGGGTGGGGGCTGAAGAAGTTGATTTATGATTAAGGGTCCAGAAAAAAATGCCCCAAATCTGAAGAAAAGCACCATTACTGCTGCTACCATTTCAAATAATGCCAGGAATTCACCTTTGTTGAAACTATTTCTGCGAAGCATCAAGGTTTCAACCTTGCAGCTATAGTTGTTTTCAAAATGTAGATATCTCTTTGCCATCTTTGCCATCTATGTAAGCAAAATTAAAAATCTACATCTAGCCTAGTTGTACACATTATTCACTCCTGAGTCAAAATCTCTTCTGGAGGATTTTGATTGGTCAAGTCACACTCCCTCCACTCACCCTCCTCCCCAAGAAAAAAAGAAAGGCAGAACATTTGAATTCTTAATTCTAATTTTGAGGAAGGAGAACTCATAATGTAGGGCATTATTAATATAGAAAGGCTATATCAAAAAATGATTCTCAGCCATACATATGACAAATGAACTCTGTGCCGACTCCCTTTTAGGATCAACTTAGTTGCATGTCTGCTTAGACTGAAAGGAAGGGATCAGTGATCCTCTACATATGCTTGTATTTTCATATTTACCTATGAATCTCTGTTTTTCAGTAGTCTTTCAGGTGTTAAATTATCAGTTCAAAGATCCATCATGGATCTTAATTTTTTTAGTTGATTTTTCTTTTAGTTTCATGTTCAAGTGATAAAACTAAATTATTGGTCTTTCTCAATCCTAGGGAATTAGTGTCAAGCAGTGACGGTTTGATCCAAGTTTCATTTCCTGGAGTTGTCAATTTTTCTCTATTTAATCTCATGAGCATACAGCTCAACTTCTGCCACTGTATTTGAGGTCTGGCATTCAAGTCTTCAAGAGTTGATAAATGGAAGCAACCAGGCAAGGAGCATGAAGAGTGATTAAGAGATTGACTTATTGGAATGGCTGTCAAACTAAATATATATTTCCATTCCTAAATTGGTAGAGATTAGGAGCAGGAGATAAGATAGAGCATGCTAAAATGTTTAAAAATCTAGGAATTTAAGGAGTTATGTAGAACTGTGAAAGGAAGTAAAACAAAAATATCAGGTTGAAACTAAGAATGATGTGAATTGGATAGAAAGTCCTAGGGACCAGAGAGAAATGTTTTGAGTTGAAGATTTGCAAGTCTTTGCTCTATATGGACTGGTAGAGCAAAGACCAAACAAATGTGTATTATTACCTAATGAGTCCCTATTTCTACTGATAGGCTGGTGAGACCTTTAAGTATTGAATGGCATAGTTAAGGATCACTAATTACTAGGAGGGATGTGATGTGATATCTTGTGCATGAACAGAGAGATACCCCAAATTCCTTTCATTTATGGAACATAATAACTATCCTACAGACCCTCCAAACTTCCAAATCCATCTGCTTATGCTCTATTAGTAGAAAATCTTTTTAAACTTTTGCTTGAGTAACTGCCAATGATTGTATTAAGATCATTAGATGATTGTATTGACTCATTTGTAGATGTAGATGGTCACTATAAAAATTTTCTTTTATTATAACTTTGTTAACTAGCTCATGAAATATCTCTAATTTAGGAATGGTACTTTGAAGGATTACTTCTCTAATAACTGAGGCTTAGTTTTGTTTCCCCCATATTCACACATACATATTTGTTATAGAGGTGATAGAATTATAGAGTGAAAGGACCATAGAGATCATCTAGTTAAATTGTATTCCATAATTTAACAAATTAAAAAATAAGAAAGCAGAGATCCTTTGGCAACAGTTACATAACTAGTATGGGGCAGGATCAAGCCTAGTCCCAATTCAACTCAGTTACTTCCAGTACACTCTGATGCCAAGATATATGTTTTTTAATAACCTAAAAGATCGAGGATTCTGATTACACATAGTGTTGATATTATTATTCAATTGCTAATATATGGTTAAATTTACTGATGCATGATAGATTTCTTGATACTGTAGTATAAAGTAGACATATTCTTTGTTGTTGTAGATGTTCTCAGTGTGCCATGCATTGCTTTATAGGCTGTGAGAATCATTTCTTCAAGTGGTAAAACCCCTTTTCTGGTAACTACTCACTGAATTGGTGCATTGGTTATACCAAAGCTTCAGAATGATGCCGTATTGCTTGAAGTTTTTCCATTAGACCAACAGAGTGCATGATTCAGGTCTCCTCATGTTACTTCCCCATGTCAGCCTTTCCTTGGAATAGGTATTGCTTAAGTATAAAGCTCTTATTTATTCCCTGTACTTGTCCAGTTTTGATGAAATTGTTTTATTCAAAAAGCATTATTTGGGGTGTATAGAATAATTGGTGTTCATTACTACATTTTCAGAAATCCTGCCTCATCGTTTATGCTATATGATTATAAATTATGCTCATGAAATTGCTGAAAATTCGGATGTGAAAGGTTGAGGCAGAGCTGACACCAACCCAGCATTTGGTTCCAGACTTTTAGTGAGATATCTTTGACTTGGGGGAGGACTTTAAAATTCAGCAAGGTGAGCCAGGCTCCTGTATTTCACAGTGAAGTTTGTAAAATATTCTGCTATCACCTTGGTGTTATTTTTTGCCCACTTTCTTCAAACTGGAATCAGATTTCACAAAATCCAATATAGAAAAGCAAATCTAATTATGAAACACATAAATTAGGGGATAATTATTTGCATGACAGACTCATTCTTAGCCTCTCAGTGTGAAGTCCATCTGTGACAGGGAGCTCTTTCCTTGTCATAACATTTCATGTAAATGTTAGCATTTATGAACTTAGATACAGATTATGAATTTTTTGACAGGCTGAGTATTTGATTATTTGGGAGAGGATCACAAAATTGGGAAAAACTCAGTGTAAGACTTTAATATACTAGTAAACTGATTAAAGAATAATTAGAAAAAAAGAGTGAAATTTTAACGTGTCATTGGGAAAATGAGGTGGTCACTAAAAATTATTTAACAGAACATAATATGCTGATGAGTAAGATTAAAAAATACTATCCCTAAAAATCCATAACTCTTGGGAAACTACTGGAGAATGAGTTATAGGGGGAAAAAGACCAGCAAACACCCCAGGGAATCAGATAAATATAGATTAAAAAGAAGAAAACTTAGAAACAATATGCTTCATTTGGTGAGTACTGCACTAATAAATAAATGCATAAGATTAGGTTTTGGTTATATAACTCTGTTGTTTGGGAAATTTAAGAGTCTGCTAATCTTTCAAGAATCCTCACCTTAGAGCAATTTTCCTTATACTCAGATGCCTTTTCAAATCACTTCAGCCATGACTCTAATTCCATGTTGCTACTCAGGAAGAAGTAGCCTCTTCATTTGCCTGTCTCTTCAATGTAATAAAAATAAAAAATAGAGAAACTGGCTCTGAATATGGACAGAAAATACTGAATTACTTATACTAAGTGTGTCTGTATCTATACAGCAGAGTGGTGAATAACAATTGCAAGGTTCACTTTATCATATAATCAGAAAAGTTCATATTGAATTAATTAGGTAAATTCTTAAAGTGGATAATTTCTTAAAATGAATTTATTCAGCCTGACTGTCTACACTTAAATAGATTACTACTTTTCTTTAGAGTAGAGGTTTCTGTAAGGCGGTACAAAGAACAAGGATTTTCTAGCATTGAAAATGTGTATAAATCAGCTTTTACACTTTGACAATCTATAAAAAGGAGGCAATGTTATCTATTTTTCACATGCTCCAAGTTTTAAAAAATTAGTGCAGGAAGGGACACTTAACACATTGTATGGTTTATAGTAGGCACTCCAGGGTAACTGATTACATTATTTAATGTGCTAATCATAATAATTACCATTACTATTAAAACAGTAGTTCTCAAACTTGTCTTCTCCAAGGAGCTATTGAATTACCTTCTCTTGGACTCTGTGGTTTGGGATTTTGTCAATAAAAACTACTTTTATGAAGTACTAACTGATTAATTTTTAATATTTAAAAGTCAATATTATTCACAGCTGTTAAACAGAGATTCTAATGAGCATTGATTAACTAGGTAATCAGAATGAGTTAACATGATCTTAGTACCATCAAAGAATTCAATGTTGGGTGGAACCTCTACAGCTTCACGTTTTCTAAAAGTACCATTTCCCCTAAGTTTTTTTAGTTTTGAAAGTAAGCCCCCCCCCCAAACCCTTTTGGTACCTTGAAGAATCGCTAGTGGTACAGAGACCCCCATATTAGGAACTAGTAGATAAAGTGAAATGCCTTTGAGGTACTGTAAGGATTTTTGAGAGTACATAATAGTTCAGGAAACTCATCAGTATGTATTAAAACTACACAGGGAAAACCGTCAGGCTTCTAGAAGCCAATAACATATCAAAGAGACAAATTCTCTGCTGCTAGGGAACAGGCTGATGGGAATAAATTTCAGACTGTGGGAAATATGGCCAGACCTAACAGTAAGAAGGGTGCTGAGCATACACAATGCATGACTGATTACAGGTGCCAATTGGTGCCCCTGCCCAGCCCCAACAGACAAGACAGCAGGTCCCTGGACAGTGGCATATGTGATAAATCTGACTTCTTCAGAGAACATAAAATGCCTGCTCTCATTCTTAGGCTAAAGGGAGTAAATTTTTAAACATCATTTGCATTCAAATGAAAATTCTGAGCATCTCTCAAAGGTGTTTCGGAGGATGGCACAGAGCAGTAGACATTGTTTTTACCAGTATCAGAGAAAAGAGGAGAAAATGCCCCATCAGAGAAAAGACATGAACCCTGCTTATAGATGTGGTAAGACTAAATTTCTAATAGTGGAGGGATAGGATAGCTTACTATGGAAATCCATAGCAGTAATCCATGAACTTGGACTAAATTTAATTTATTTTAAATCCTTCATTCAGCAATTTACATAGATAATATCTATACATGCTTGGCAATTTACTTGCTCTCTCTGGGTGAGTAAATCTTTATCAGTGTAAATTTAGGATTATAATGTACACTTAGAGAGTTACCATGGGTATTAAGTGATGTAACAGAGGCAAGATGTCTAGTACACAATAGATGTTCAATACATGATAATGAAGATTACAAGATTATTTGCATATAATCAAACCAGCAGGTTGTAACAAGTCTCTTTTGCTACACATTGGGACAATTATCTAATACTTGACTTTATTTCTTTTGCGGAGATATTTATCTCCTGCATTCCCAGATTACCTATATCTTGTTCTGTAGAAAATTTTGAAAGAAGTTATCTCTTTTGAGGTGATTTCTTTTTATCAGTCTGAGAGATAGATGATATATTTCCACATTGAGAGATAGAGAAATCTAGGTGAGCAAGATAAGGAAAATGTGCATTTTCAAATTCTGATCCCAGTAATATATTATCAATGTCTGATTTGATTATATCTTATTATGCAGTTTTCAGAATTCCAGATATTCTTAAGCATCATTTAGGTGCTAGGATTGATCTGGTATTTAGTATTATCCTCAGCTTTGTTCCTTTTCATTAGTGAAAATAATTACGAACTTATTATATACCACTTAAAAATGAAAGCTCAATATTTTACACATTATTAAAAATACGTTCAAAATTGCAACAGTGCAACATTTCATGTATGATGGCTGGTGTAAACTGCAAGTTACAGCAATCTATGAAAAAAGCACTGCAGCAATACGTTATTAGCAAATAGAATAAAAAGAACTTTAGCATAATATAAATAGCTCTGGTATTTTTATAAGAGATGGTTATTATTTTCTTCAAGAAAAAAAAATCAAGATTGGCATTGGTAATAACTATGAGCTACTTAAATCAGCACAATAGAAAATGGACTTGCGATTCTCTGTACTACAAAGACTGTAGATTTCAAATCTGTATGAACAAAGAGAACTAGAGATTATAGTGTGTTGGAGAAAAATGTGTTAAGCTCCATGGATCCAAAAAATTGTCTTTAGGGATATGCTGAATAAAAGCTCAGACAATTGAACGTCTTTGAGAAGATAGACCGTAAAAAGGAGTATCTAATAGCGTTTCCCTTAAGAATTCTAAAAGATTTATAGCTTAAGGAAAATTTAAAGTGGAAATAGTAGGAAAAGAAAAAAATTAACTATTGAATAGGTACATCAAAAAATAAAAGTCGGGCTTCCCTGGTGGCGGAGTGGTTGAGAATCTGCCTGCCGATGCAGGGGACATGGGTTCGTGCCCCGGTCCGGGAGGATCCCACATGCTGCGGAGTGGCTGGGCCCGTGAGCCATGGCCGCTGGGCCTGCGCGTCCGGAGCCTGTGCTCCGCAACAGGAGAGGCCACAACAGTGAGAGGCCCGCGTACCGCAAAAAATAATAATAATAAAGTGAAAATTGAAATAATATAAAGCTTTTATATAAATTTTCAATTTATAATTTAGGAAGTATTTTCCCTTACCTTCAAAAGTGGATGTTATTTCCATCAATATACTGAGGGAAAAATGTGAAGAAAATATGGTTAAATGTTATATAAAACCTCCTACCAGATTTTTTAAAAAATGCATGAATATATTGTTAATCAGAATTACAGAAACAAGAAAAATAGAAAACATACAAACAATAATTGTTTTAAGATTTTGAGAACTAAATATCTAGGCAACACATCTTTGTAATTGTATGACTGCCAGCAAATACAAGCAATGCTAGTTTGAAGAAACAATAGGATGATGTAAATGAACTATTATTAATTTATCATTTTGTTTGGAAAAGGCAATAACTTTGGGAACAAAAGTTTAAAAAATACTTATTATGGCCACAATGTTATTATTGCTAAGCTACTTTCCCAATACCATCTACTCAATGGAAATGAATAGTTTGTGGGTAAACGGAAAATTTTTTCAAATGCCTTTCAGTTTACCTTGAAAAGTTGGTTGTAATTAGCCTAACAATTTAATTAACTGTATATATCAATAAGAATGTAAGAGTAGCATAAAGGATAATTTAATAAGGTATAGGACAAATTCTCATAATATTTAAAGGGCTGCCATTGGGTTTACGTAGATTTTCCAACAGTATACGACTAAGATAAAGCCGAAGTGGTTATGAGGAAGCAGGTATTATTAGCTCAGTACAATGGTGGACTTTCTGCCCTTAGTGTTATCAAGTAATAGAGGAGGAAAATTTTATCAAGTCTGCTAACATTGGAAGTATTTTACCAGAATCTGGATTACTACCTACTGGGAAGTTTTCACATGGAATGTCTTCATTGAAAGGAAATGAAGTTGACTGATTGATGAACTTCATTCCAAAAATAATAGCTGAGACTTCTTGAGTACCATGTTCTAGATACTCTAAGTACATCAATCTCATTTAATCAAAGATCTTTTTTTTTTGTTTTGTTTGTTTGCGGTGCGCGGGCCTCTCACTGTTGTGGCCTCTCCCGTTGCGGAGCACAGGCTCCGGACGCGCAGGCTCAGCGGCCACGGCTCACGGGCCCAGCCGCTCCGCGGAATGTGGGATCTTCCCGGACCAGGGCTCGAACCCGGGTCCCCTGCATCGGCAGGCAGATTCTCAACCACGCCGCCACCAGGGAAGCCCTAATCAAAAATCCTTTTTTTTTTTTTTTGGTGGTATGCAGGCCTCTCACTGTTGTGGCTTCTTCCCGTTGCGGAGCACAGGCTCCGGACGCCCAGGCTCAGTGGCCATGGCGCACGGGCCCAGCTGCTCCGCGGCATGTGGGATCCTCCCGGACCGGGGCATGAACCCGTGTCCTCTGCATTGGCAGGCGGACTCTCAACCACTGCGCCACCAGGGAAGCCCCAAAATCTTTTGACTTACGTAATATTATTGCCTACATTTTAGAATTGCTTAATGTTAGGCAGTTTCTTAGCATCGCTTAATGATACAGTTTAATATTACAGACTTGTCAGGTTGAAGAGCTGAGAATACAATCCAGGTGTTGACACAACACTGATGCATTCGGCTGCTGTGCATGTGATGCTACTCCAAACCTAAGATCCTCTGATTCCATTATAAATAGTACATCTATTCAAGGAGACACACTATAGTTAAGCTTTATAAATTTATCAAAAGTATTTGAAACACAAAATTAGTTTTTGAATATACATAGAGAGTGAAGAACACTTTATCATATCTGTGTTGTCAGTAACACGCCCATATAAATCTCTGTAAGAAATACCATATTCCAACTGGATTTGTAACATGTTTTTTTTTTTGTTCTTGTTGGAAAGAAGTAGTGGGAGAGGTAGTCCAGAGGCAGGGGAAAGTTGAAGTTAATTACAGCATGCTTTTGGAGTATATCTTATCTCTTTTATAGGAAGAGTTACAATATTAATAAAGACATACCACATGTAAGTCACAAATATATTTTGCTTACAACTATGTTAAAAAGACTTGTATCTGCACACATATATCATCTAAAGAGTAGCATCTGAGGAGTGTGTGGTGACAGGTCATTATCAATCTAACTAAAAATTAGCTGTGGGTGAGTAATTCTCAAATAATAACCATCATGCAGTTCACTGAAAGTTTACACTATATAAATGTTACTATATCTATTTCTTTGAAAGATAATAAAACAAATCCTTTATAATAGTGAAACTAAAAATGCCATTTATAGATTTAGATCATAACTTCAACAAAAGTAATCACAGAATATGGATCACTATACTCAAAAGTGGTACACATATAGACAATTCTTAACAATTTTTTCAAGGTTTGACTATTTTTTTTAACATCTTTATTTGAGTATAACTGTTTTACAATAGTGTGTTAGTTTCTCCTTTACAACAAAGTGAATCAGTTATACATATACATATGTTCCCATATCTCTTCCCTCTTGCATCAAGGTTTGACTGTTATTTTCAGGGCTACTGATCATGCTAAAGAAAAAAAGTTAATTCACTAATTCATTCAATAAACAAATGATTCAGGCTATTGTGTTAGACCAAGAAATAATCAGGAGTTAGGACAATTGGGTTCTATTTCAGATTCTCTCACTAACTAGCTTTTGTCCCCAGCAAGGATATTTATTTCTCAGACCTCAGTTAAAGACCTTTAATTCTAAAATTTAATGATTATATTTTAGTGCCTGTTAGGTGCAAGGCAAATTAATTGCTCTGTACATTTCTAGCCATATTTAGGGAAAAGTATATACTCCTGTGTTAATACCACACAAAATCTTGCATATAAGTGAAAAGATATTTCTGTTTTTTTTGTCAAGAGATACACAGATGGTAACATCAGTGAAAAAGATTTCTTTATTTCTTGTTTAACATGAGTCCATGCTAGTTGTGGCTAGGTAGCTAACTACACTGAAATAGTCCATGACTGTTTTACAGCTATCCAGAAATAATTATACGTATACCAATATGTGTTTGTGTTTTCCTTAGTAGTGATGAAACACAGAATCTGCAAATCATTTTAATAGAGAAGTGATACCAGGAAATACATGGAGTAGATTAGATCAACTTGGGTTACCTATGTGTGCCACTGCCCATCCAGTGTATCCAAATGGAGAAAGGAAAGCATCTAACAATCACTGAACAGAGCATCAACAGTAATGTAGGAATGTTGCTGACTTTTAAAATATAACTAGCAACTCCATTAGATACCATATTGGCCTCCAGGGGAAAGTTTAGGTGACAAGCTGCATATAAGACTTTCTTCTCTATGAAAGAACTTTGTGAGTACATCCAAAGGAAAGACATTTTTTACACAGCAAATGGAATAGCCTGACTTAGTCAAAAAGAGGAAAGGAAAGCTTTCAAAAGCAGCCAAATATTTCTAGAACAGTTCTTCTTTCAAGTCACACTGAGACGGGGATGGCGGAACAGTGCAAAAGAGAAACCTTAACACAATATGGTGGTGGCCGGGAGCCAGGAATACACAATTTGCCACCCCTTATTCATTATTGCTCCCTAAACACACCAGATGGGGAGGCTTCATCAATGTCAAACCTGCTGTTATCATCAGAGGATTTCCTTATCAGTGGGTTTGGAACTAGCACCTCAGCCTCCTCTGAGTAGCGGACAGGCAGATTTATCATTTTGGTCTCGTCAGCTTCACACATTAGAAAGGAGTGCTCCAGTTAGGACCCAGGCGGGGAGGTCAGCCGGTTCACATGTATGGGGGTCAGGAGCTCTCTGTTCATCTGAGGGTCCTCTGCCTCCTTTGTGAAGATTTGATGCAGAAATATGCATAGAACTGTAGTAGTAGATTTATCTTGGGAGGGGGGATAGCATGACAGAGGGGACTGTAAAAATGGGTATTCAGGATTATATTCTATCTAGAGTAAAATGAAGTCATTAAATATATGTGCATTTTTAGGTCAGTAAGTAAAAGTAAGGAATTAATATTGTACCTTCATACATGAATGGGTTCATTCAAATATGTTCATGTATTCATTAAATGTATATTCATGTCCCAAGACTGTCTAGTTGCTGAAGACACAATAGTGACAAGACAGGAGAGGTCCCTGTCCTCACGGTGCGAGAGTGTCCAAGTACAAGATACTTTGAAACTGACAACAGGGAACCCTGAGTTGGTCAGGAGACCTCCTATGGAACTGAATTTCACTTTGGTGCCATAAGCATTTAGCTGTGCTGAGGAAAAGCATCCAAGACAGAAAGATACAGCGGGTTCAGTGGCCTCATAGTGACAGAGAATATTGTAACTTGTGAAATAGAAAAGTGACCCTTATATTGGGTTGGCCAAAAAGTTCATTTGGGTTTTCTGTAAGATGTTATGGAAAACCTGAATGAACTTTTTGGCCAACCCAATATTTGAACCGTAGAATGTAACGGCCAGTAATGCCATTTGAGGCAATGTGTATGGGCAGGGGCTTGGTTATACAAGGGTTTTGTGTTGAGTTTAAGATTTAGAGATTTTATTCCAAGACTAATGTTATGTAACTGAAGGGTTTTTAAATGGGATTGATTTGTGTCTTCAAAGAAAGCTCTCCTGCTTGCACTTTGAAAGGATAGATTGATCAGAGCAAGGGCATATAGTGAGAGAGGCCAAGAAGAGACTATCACAGTGGTCTCAGTTAGAAATTATGGTGGTTCGGCC
The DNA here is from genome assembly GCF_026419965.1 of Kogia breviceps. Taxonomy (NCBI): domain Eukaryota; kingdom Metazoa; phylum Chordata; class Mammalia; order Artiodactyla; family Physeteridae; genus Kogia; species Kogia breviceps. Next base: position 88,811,673 of record NC_081319.1, read on the forward strand.
TAGGCAGTGACAGTGTAAATGGAAAAAAGTGACAAGATTCTGGAGATGTTTAGATGGTAGACTTAAATCCCCAGAATTTACCTTCAAGACATTGAAGGAAGTCTAATGGGACAGGGAGACATATGAACAATTAATTTAAAAGTAGAGTGACGTACAAGTGAGAACAATATAATCATAGATGTGTGTGTTGTTGATTTGCGTAATATCTCCTAATGCCTCTTGGCTATGAACTGAAGAAAGCTCAAAGTGAATTGCAAATACTAGGAAATCTAGGGTTTGGTCCCTGCTAAAGAAGGAAAAGGGGAATGAAAAGAAAACTTGCGTTTATTGAACTCCTATTATGTACAGTCACTGGTCAGTGTTCTCAAAACAATCTCAATTTAAGTTTCATATTCCTGCGAAGAAAGTCTTTTTATTCACATCTGACAGATGATAAAACCTATACAGAAAAGTCAAGAGTGTAAGTTACAGCTACTTGGTGGCCCAGCTGGGATTAAAACCCCACAGCTGATTTTGAATATGAATTATTTCCCTATCCCTCATGGTCTCAAATTCTCATAAGGAGGGTTTGAAAGTGCAACAGAGCTGAGGTGGGATGTACAACAGCATTTTCCGAAATATAGTACACATTATACCAGTGCTAAATAAGCAAATTTTCAATGGCAAAAGAATTGATCAATGTTTTTAAACTTTTTAACTTGTTATTTTAAATATATTAGACAAAATATACCTAGTATCAAGCTCATGATTCTGAAAATATTATTGTTTAAGATGAAGTTGATGCATTTCAGGTAAACAAGTTGAGTCAATCAAAAGAAAAATATTAATAATAATTGTAGTGATATTGTTGACCTGGAACAATAGATTCCCAGATATTTCTCTGGCAAAGATGGTTTTTTTTTCCAGGATCAGCAGAGAACTGCAATTTGGGTTCTGCAACTGTGGTGAGCCACTTGCAAGTGCCCCATGGCAAGCAAAGCAGAATGTTTTATAGAGAGGAAAAGGAAGCTGGGAGGGCTGTAGCAAACCAGGAGTCTATGGCTGGTCAATAGCTGCGTCTTTATCAGGCAAGGAGAGAAGTCTCATCGCAGGCATGAGAGCGCCCCTTCTGGTCTCCTGACTCTATCTGATGGAGGTTTCTGTTTATTAAGTTTTTATAGGTTGATAGGACAAAAATTCTGAGGGTGGTAGGTCATACAAAGGGCTACACTAATTAGGATTAATCCACTAAAATGTGCTTTAGTTGGAATCTACTTCCAAAATACTGTGAAGAACCCGTTACGTATTTTTTTATTCTCTCCCAAAGATGTGACCCTTGGAGGGGAAGGGGAAATAATTTCTCCTGTCTTTGTGAGACAACTAGTAAGCTGCGCTGCAGACTGGCATTTGGTTTCCACCTAAATCCCCTTCAATACTACAAACACTTCAATGATTTTAATCTCCCTTGCCCTTGACCAGGAACTGTCACAGTTATGAAACTCAGAAACCTTTGGAAAGGAAGGCTCATGCTTCCTTTGGTTCGTCACAAAGGGCAGTCTTTATTTCTGAAGTCCCATAAGGAGGGCACCAAGGCTGTTTTTAGACCAAGCGGCTCTTACACAAACACAGCCTGGGCCACTTCCCTGGACCATTGGCTTTTGCCAGATGCTTGGGTCTTCAGTGATCAAGAGAGTTCACTTCCAAAGGGTGTTTGGAGAACACAATAATCAGTGACAGTTTCATGTCTTAGAATTGCTACTTAATTTTTCCTTAAAACACTCAGGGACTCAGGGTAGCATATCAAATTACTTGATATGTATCAAAGTACCTGAGGCTTTCCTTCAGGGGAAGGGCTCGGCGAGCCGGAAGGGATGGGTTCCTGGGACAAATTCTGGACACCACGCAGCTGCCAGGAGGAATAGCTGGCCCCTAGAATGTGCTGTGGAGCAGACCATTAGGGTTGTTGAAGCCTGGACCTTGGCAGAAGTCGGATTGGGGCCCCAGGTCCAGTGGCTGCCCCTGGGGACTTTGGCCTCTAGCTTCGTGGAAGGCTGTAGATTTGCTGTCTGCACATGCGCAGTTCACTCCCGCATCTGGCCTGAGGACCCGATCGCCTGTGCACAGAATTTGGGCCAGAAACGGTTCCCTATCATCCGTTCAAGTCCCTTGGGTGAAGTGCCACAACACTGGGACTCTGAGTGGTGTGAAACGGGGCATGGAAGAGGACTGGGGCTTGGGTGATAGGTGGTATGAACCATACTCCTTACGCTGAGTTCGAGATAGGGCCTTGGGCACCCAGGGCACCCAGGTGTTTCTCACCCCATGGAGCTCTTGAGATCCTCCTCCCGGGTCTGGCTTCCTCTGGGAGAAATGGTCAAAGAGGCAGGGACTCCGACCGGATTCCTGTGTTCTCAGGGCCACCCCTGACGCTCAGTACCTCCCAGCCCATCCTCTCCCTGCCCCTCCATCCGTGCTGCACGGGCACGGGCGTGGACACATGCACACACATATTTGATATGTTATCTAGATCACGTGGGGATTGCACCCAGTGATGTTCTTCATAGGCTTGTAGAACACAGAGCCCTACCATACCCTCTGTAAGACAATCTGGAATCTATATTTGCACGAGATGTCAAATAATAGATGTGGCTAATAAAACAGTTGAAGGAGAATGCCAGAAATTAACCAATATTCACAGTAAGGTGGTGGAAAATCAAATCAAATGCCACCAAAGATATATGGAACCACATGCTCCTATTGTATTGTTTATAAGCAAAGAATAACTCTTTGGGACAACACCCTTAGGCTTTCCAGAAATTTCAGAAAACCACTTGGTAAATTGCCACTTAATATTTTAATTGGTACCAAGGTTAGCTAAAAGAGTTAATTGAATATCTGTACTTGTTAATCTCAGGACTCATTCAGAAAGTACAGAAATACTACAGAACAGATTGGTTTTCTGCTGTTTTAGCAATCAGCCTTCCTACTGCTCTCCCTTGTCAAATATCTATTTATTCAGTGTGGCCTATGTTGAGAATGGTTTTTAGAAATAGAGAAGTAAAATATGACCTAAGACAAATAGAATGTTAACTGCAAGAGTAATTTAGGTCAGAGTAACAGAAAGAATTTATTGCTAAGTCAAATATTAGGTAATATCCTGAAAGACATTTATCTCAAGTGCCCAATAGTCTACCTCATTTTAACAGTGACATAAAGCCCAATAAATCCAGGTGAAGTTGTTAGGTTATTCATTTCTTAGTACCTGTGCTCGTTACCTTTTCTCTCTAGTGGCTGTAAATCCTTGAAACAAGATTCATTGATCTATTCATTAATTCATTCCACAACATTATTGAACACCTATCTTTATTTATAATTTTTATGTAAGTTTTTAATGCAATAAAACTTACATATATAAAGGTACACAAATCATAAAATATGGCTCAGGGAATTATCATAAAATAAATATACTCATGGACTCACCATGACCCAACTCAGGAAACAGAAAATTTTCAGCATCTCCAAATCCCCTTTGTGCATACTGCTAATCACTATCTCCTCCCAAAGGTAACTACTATCTTGACCTCTCACCTGTTTCAGACTATATACACATGGAATCATCCTGGATATATTTTTTCTGTGTCTGGATTCTCATTCAATGTTATTTTTGGAGATTTATGCAAGTTGTGTAAAACATTATGTCACTGGTTTTTATTACTGTGTTATTCCATTGTCAGGATAAACCACAGTGAATTCAGCCATTCTACAGGGGATATTCCCATTTTGGGGATATTAAGAATAATGTTACTTTGAACATTCTTACATATGTGTGCTTGGTGCACATATCTAAGCATTTCTTTTGAGTTTATTCACCTTTTAAGGGTCAGTCTATTGTCTGTTCTCCTAACTTTTCTGTAAATTCTTATATTCTCCTATGCCTGATTATTTTTGATTGAGAGCTAAGCATTGTACATGGAAATGCATAGAAATAATTTGAGGCTCTCTTCCTCCAGAGATGATTTACTTTTGCTTCAGACAGGCAGCTCTGCTGTTGACTCATCACAGTAACTCAGTCAGAATGAGATGATTTGTAACTGGGCTTCAGACCTTATGAAAGCTATTTATTTTCAGTTCACTCATTCCTGGGATACAGTCTTGCTGCTTTTCAGCCCCAAACTGGGGAGGTTTAACTGGCCTTCTTGTTCTTGGGAGGCCATGATTTCAAATGTCTGTCGCTAGTCTCCCCAGAAGTGGTGACAACTCTGATAGATTCCCAGACACTCAGCTACTTTAGAAATCAGTCATCACTCGTAACCCACCCCAACCCAGGCAAATGCTCTTTCAAATGCTGGGCTCACCTCCTTTGATTTCTTATTTTTCTGTATCCTAGACCCTGAAAATTCTCATTGTCTTAGTCCTCCAGTGCATTCAAACATGAAAAAAAAATTGTGTTTCTTTATCTACTTGTTCCCTGAGGGACATTAGGACCAAAGCAGATTAGCCTGACTTTGCCAGAAGCCCAACTCCTTGAGTGCTTTTTTAAAATGCAGGCTCTGTGTAAGAGGTTGCAGACACAAAGTTTAATAAGAAACAATTCCTTCCCTCAAGCAACTCTCAATGTTCTAGGAGAGACAGAAATATAGAAAACAAACCGAAACCTTACACTACCATGTGATTAGGGCTATAATAGAAGTAAGGATTAGGGACAACAGTGGCATGAAGAAGCAATAGTTAACTCTGTGTTGTGTGTCAGAAAGGTCTTTGCAGACTAGGAGATCCTTGGGCTCAGAATTTTAAAAAGAAAAGGTGTTTTCTTATCAGGCAGTGTGAAATAAATGGAAGATATCCAGAAAGAGTGCTTTGTAAGTCAACCAGAAAATAACCCTTGAGTTGAGATTTAGAGTAAGTAGGACTTTTCCTGTGGATCAGGAAAGGAATGAGGGTAGCACATGTAGCGCCCAGGGAAAATAACACACCAAGTCTAGGCTGATCTCCAGGTCTCTCCTTCATTCTCCCTCCTTCCTTTCAGGTGAGTATTTTCTACCTGTGAGAACATTGAGAGGGGGTTGCCACAAGACTCCCTCATCCATCTTAGGAGGTGTTCCCAAACATTCCATTTTCTCTGTAGTCTCTTACAATCTTTAAGTTCCTGTAACTAAAGCCAGGAGGAAATCCAAAGCATGCCTATTTCTACCAGACCTAGCATCTTTGTCTTCTCCGAAGGCTAGATTCATAAACACAACTGATTTGGCTTTTAAAATGATTGTCAGTTCAACAACAACAAGAACCCCAAAACAAACAAAATATAAAATATGAAAGTCAGACCTAGGAATATAAGCAGAAAACCCAGAGCACACCAGGACAGGATTTTGGCCATCTGCTTCATATAAGCTTCATATAAGCTTCTAAACTATGCTGTGTGATTGGACTACATCTTTATAAACATCTGGTTCAACCTTTACAAGAGTCAATTTTTCTCTTTTGGCTTGACTTACTTTTACTGAACCTGGCCTTCTTAATGGGCTCATCAGTTTAGCTTGCAGACATAGCCTATGTATATTATTTTTTTTCAGAGTACGTGGTAGAATTCAGGAGCTTGTTTATGAGAAACAGACTGATAACGCAGAGCTTGAGACAGGGCTTTTTTCTGCTTATATCTATGGATTTTTACCTCAGCGGTCCTGGAATCTTGCTTGAGACAATAGAGGGAGGGTTCCCAAGAAGTTGTTATGTCTTGCTATTATTGTGGGAATAAGGACTTCATTAAAACAGATTAGTCAAAGAAAGTATACAGACAGTGATTCCAGGCAAAGCAATTTGTTATTTTAGCAGTCTGTTCATATCAGAAATCTTCTTGTGTAAACTAGGATAGAAATCTAGTTCTTATGTGCTCTTTCCTTTCCTCTTACATTGGTTCTATTCTGCTTTTTGGTTCCTTCTCCAGGGAAGAGCCACTCTCAGTCATATTTACTAATGTCAGGGCTCTTAACAAGTCATAGAATTTAGTTATATCTTCAGAGTACTCTTTAGTACAGTTGGTCTTATATGGAATTCATTCAAAACATCATTAATTATCACACGGACCAAAATTGCCTTCTGTTCATCTGTAGCTGCAGACTTCTGGGAGGTGGTTGTTGTTGGGCTTTTTTGTTTGGTTGGTTTTGGGCAGTAGTAATATGACCTCTGGGAGAAGGCATGAGAGTGAACTTAGGGTTTCAGGCTATGAGAAAATAGGAGGAGTTGACAGGTTGCATTAGATGGCTGTTTTGCTGTCTTTGCAAGTTTATCCTCCCATAAGATTATATTCTCTTTTGATGCATTATTTTCCAAATCTAAAGAACATTTGTTTTTCCATTTTTAGTTTGCTAACTCAGGGAATTATTATACTCCTACACAATTCTCAAGGAAATCATACCTAAACTTCTTTCATGGTTGAAAACTTTGCTCTCTCTTCCACAAGATAAGTCCAATAATGTTTTTCCATGGCTTGTCAGCGAAAAAATGTATCACAAAATAACACAGCATATACAAATATATAGCTGAGGAACTATGTCTTATTTATCTTTTTATATGCAGCATCTAGGTAGAGCTTAAGGTAGATCAAGTGAAGAGGGAACCAATGTTTATTGGGGGCCATCTCTGGCCTATGTACTTCACCTAAGATATGCTAGTTAATACTGACAATTACCCTTGTGAAGAAGGTGTTCTCAACAGTTTAAAAGCTGAGAACAGAGTCTGGCATGTGATACGCAAGCAACAACACTTTGTTGTTAAGTGTTGGTGGAAAAGAGTTTCATGACCGGAAGTTTTTGTTCAATTGTCTAAGATAAGTCATTAAGCATTTTTATATCTTGGAGACACTACTTTCTTGAGATTTGGCAGAATTTTCAAAGCTGGAAAAGCATAGGAAACTTGAGTTTTTGACTATATTGATTATCTTAGTAAAGAAAAAAAGAGAAAAGTTATTGCTTCTTTAAGTTCAAAACTGAATGTCCACTTTAGGAATGTGACTGAATGTGTCTTATCAAACTCCTTGAACATTTTAGCTACTTTAGATCTTGAAGTTATTTGGGGCAAATAAGCATATGTGTTCTACAATATCAGTGTTATGAATTTAAATTGAAATATTTTATATTTCTATCTTTTATTATTTCATGATTGTACTGTATCAGAACATTTGCTTATATTTTACTTTGGGGAAGCTGGGGGTTTAAGATGGTGCTATTCTTCAATCTGAACTTTAGGTCCCTACAATTTTGGAAGCAGAATCTATCACTATTCATCAGTGTAACTGATTCTCTTGTTATTTTATGCCCATTCCCAAGCATGTAAGCCAAGGATTCTTTTGATTGTGCTGTCTTCAGATGCTCTGTAGAGGAGGAATTCACAGACCTATGTTTAAAGGGCCATTAGAGTAATGGGAAAGGAGCAATGTTCTTTAGGTATCTACTTGTGCCAGGAGTAGGGTTGCCAGATTTAGCAAATGAAAACACAGGAAATCTAGTTAAATTTGAACTTCAGATTAACAAATATTGTATGGGACAAACATATTTTAAAAATATTCATTGTTTATTTGGCAACCTTAGGCAGTGTGCTAGACACTTTAGAATTTTACTTATTTTAATTCTAATATCACTCCTCTGGAAAAAAATACTGTATCACTCCTTTACAGATAAGAAAACTGAGTCTTGCATAGCATGTATGAAGGCTCCCACTAATAACATTGCAGCTGGGATTTTGAAGCCCAGATGTGTCTGATTCCAATGTCTACTCACTTTTCCCTACCTCATGTTGATACCTCATGCTATTTCCATTCATTTCAAAAGGGCAAGCAAAACTCTTAAAGAAATACCCTAAAAATAGCAACAAGAACTCTGCTTCCCTGAATAAAGCCAATATTGTTTCATTCTTTCACTTAGATATTACCGTTCTGAATTCCTAAGAGAAAGAATGGATGCATTAAAAATTCAAGATATAAGTCATCACAACACCTACCTTAAATACTGTTTAAGAACTCGACCCTTAACTCTTTATCCTTCATCTGAACAAAAGCAATCTCCATATAGAGCTTGATCAGATCCTCTCCTTTGTGTGAATGTTTTGATGATTTGATCCTCAGGATTTTATACTAAGACTTGATCTTTAAATTTTCATAGAGGATCTATACTCTTCATGTTAAGGGAAAATCAAAAAACAGTAAATGGAAGATAGATAAATATTCAGAAAATAGAAAAGCTAATGCCCATTCTTAGCTCCATTAATCTTTAATTGACTTCTTTAATAGTGAGCGGTGCTATCAATATTAGAGGATCTGGAAGTGAATACAAAAGTGATTATTAAAATTAAGGTGCTTAGTTAACGTATAATATTCTGTTGTTCTCCACTGTGACATGGGTGTGTGCGTGGTAGAATACTTTAGGTAGTAATAGTTCTTATTTTGCTTGAGATAAAGTTTGTGATAGATCAACCCTGGATCGTTTCAGCAAATACAAGAAGTTAACACCAGATGGATGCAGAATGCCAATGAAGAAAATTCCATTATACCATCAGCTCTGGCTTCCTGGATGACCCAGGGTATGAAGTTTTTTTTCTATCTATTTATCCCAAATAATAGCTATTCTTTCACTGAGAACACTGTGCTTTGACATCTGTTTTCAATATGCTTCTGTTTGTTCCGGTGTCTCGTATATGCTCTACAGATCTTCAGTCTGATCTGGGATGACACTATCTACCCTCCTGAAGTTCTTGCTGTAAAATTAAATTTGAGGGTCTATTTCTTTCAACCGTATGAGCTTTCTCCACATCTTCTTTCATATTTCATTTGTTTTATATGAACCTCTTTTATTTGTCTTACAAGTAATTAAACTTATTATTTAAAAATTTGTGTTGGATGGGATAAACGTCCTGAACGTACTCTTATAAGGAACAGCCACTAGTCCATCTCTTAAAATATTTTCTTGCACTGAATCAGGTTTGCTTTTACTGGAACTACATCTGACATTTTAATCTTTTGGTTCCCTTTCTTGTTTTATTTTTAGACATTTGAAACATCTGTTCACTTTGGGAAGGTATTTTTAATAATTTGTTTCCACAAATGTTTGTTAAGCATGTTTCCACAACTTCATTTATAACTAAAAATCAAACCAAAACACTTGTAATTGAAAGTAATTTCATGCTTTCAGACAAGTTGCTAACATAATAATACAAGGAGCCCCTGAACGTCAGGTACTCACTCAGATTCATCAGTTCTTATAGTTCTTCTCCCCCTCCTTGTGTGTGTGTGTGTGTGTGTATGTGTGTGCATATGCATGTGTATTTCTATCTATCATCTATTTATTTAAAATTTCAGTGTATGTGTGTATGGAGGGGGATTTCCAAAGAAGAAGCAATGCTCCAATAACAGCTGAGTGTCCTACAATTCAATTCAATTCTGACACTATGTACCTCCAAATACTGTCAGATTCCAAAGGTTAAGGGCTTAGGTCTGTAAGACTGTCCCCCCTCCCACCACTTCAGGTGCCAGATGAAAGTCCATTATCACCTGTGCTTCTGAAGATCTGCTTGCTATAGACCAGAAGTTCCAATGATTCCCTCCTTGGGTTCAGTTAATTTGCTAGGGTGACTTACAGAACTCAGAGAAAACATTTTACTTACCAGTTTATTATAGAAGGATGTAACTCAGGAACAGCCAGATGGAAGAGATACATAGGGCAAGCTATGGTCAAGGGGCACAGAGCTTCCATGCTCTCTGAGAGTGGCACTCTCCCCAAATCTCCAAGTATTCATCCACCTGGAAGTTCTCTGAATTCTGTCCTTTGGGTTTTTATGGAGGGGCTATTGAAGGTTGAACTCAATCTCCATCCCCTCCCCCTTCCCAGGAGGTCTGGGTTTGGTGGGGGTGGGTGTGGGACTGAAAGTTTTAACTCTCTATAATCACATATTGGCTACCCCGGTAACCAGCTCCCCTATATAAGCTACCCAAAGTCACCTGTTGATGTAATAAAATATACCTTACTGCCCTCTTCCCTTAGGAAATCCAAGTGTTTTAGGAGCTCTTGTGCCAGAAATGGAGATGAAGACCAAATATATATTTCTTACTATACATTGCAATATGACACTATTTTCATTGTCATCTACCTTTGCTTTTTGCATTTTACTGAGAATGGAAAAAAGGTTTGGTGTTTTTTTTTAAAGAAATAACCTGCAGTGTTATGCTTTCTCCTATTTTTTCATAATCCCACTTTTGCTCTTCTTCAAACTTTCACTGACCACATGTTGTTATTATTCTTTTTTACTCACCTTAAACTTGCATGAGAAAATAGCTTTCTAGACTTAGTGTACGCCAATAAAGAGTATGTAGTCATGCTTTATTCCACTCTGTGTTGGTCAAACTGTACAATAGACCAAGTTGTATAGCTTCATCTAATCCTTAGTTTCCAGAAGGCTTCCATCAAGTGAGGTTCTCTAAATTTTAAGTTGGATTATTTCATTCCATTGTTGGGATTTCTGAACATTGATGCAATAAAGGACTTGTAATACTATAATTCTTAGTGCACTATGCTACTACAACTCTTCCTGTTCTACTCCCATTACAGCACTTTGTCTTGGGAGATGACACTTTTCAGAATGAAATATACCACTGTTGACCTCCCAAATTTCTTACCTAATTGTTTCTCTGAGCATTGATGTTTCTAAATCAATAAAGAAAGGGGTTGATGATGGAGGGACTCTGGCTGCCACAAAAAATAACATGCATTTTAGGGACAGAGTTTAATGTTTTGGTGGGTACCTTCCTAAGAATGTGATGAAGAGTTATTTCTATCTACTTCCAGATGAACTGGCTTTTTCTGTTTGTGGTGACATAGCATGGATGCTGCATTCATTGACCTTTCAGTACAGTTTCAGAACCTTTGAATTTAGTGACAATAAATCCAAAATTCTTAGAGAGTTGACTCTTAGTTCTACTTAACATGAGAATGGATAGTGCTGCTATTTCTGGGTTGAACCATTCATGGCTCATAATATTTTAAGTGTTTTAAATTACTGACCAGGTAATATATATTATTTTAATAGTTATATTCAAGGCACCGTTTATTTGCTCTGGCTCTAATCTAAAATTCATTTAGATTGTGTTAAGGACAAGACATTCAGTAGACATTAATATGTGATAGACTCTATGCATTCATTCTCTTATTCATTTATTTTGAAGGAGTGAAGAGCATAGATTTTAAGAGAATCAACTTTGGATTTTAAACATAAGGTCAACTTTAAATCCTGAGTCTCCTTTTGATGGTTTTGTCACCATTGACAGGATTTTAACTTTCCTAGGTCCCATTTGCATGCTCTAAATTAGGAGTACTACCTCTTTCAAAAGTAGCTATGAGGATTGAAATGATATTGAAATATAAATTCTGTGGCATTGTGTGTGGCTTTTCAAATCAGTGCTCCATATATGAAAGTTATTGTTGTTTTTATATAATATAATTTTTGTTCCTGGGAAAAGCCCCACTATTTGTCTGTGCAACCGAGCTAGATGGCAGTTTACTGATAGCAACTACCTCCGCTAGCTGGTACTGTCTCTGTAGCATACAAACCTAATTTATGAAGGGACATCATAAAAGGATGATGAGCCATCTTATTTTACAGTAAGTTACTTTTGCAGTTGATTGTATGGATCTGAATGAAAGATATTATATATCCCTGGCCTGGGTAACACATATTAATAAGTAATAGTGTAAAAAGTTTATAAACAGAAAACTCAATTAAATAGAGTTGGGAGAGTTCTCATATCTTGATGGTAGCAGAGCCCAGCAGGAACAAGACTCGTTTTTCCCATCAAGGACTCAGCCAATGAAAAGCCATGGACTGTTTGTTTATTATACTCCTTTCAACTTCCTTTACTTCTCTATAAAAGCATTTTTCTTTCCTTGCAGCGTGGGGATTTGCATGTGGATCGCATGGCAGACCCCAAATTGCAATTCTCTGTCAATCCTCAATAAACCCATCTTTGCTGGGGAAATATCTGGCAGTCTGTTTATTTCAGGTCAGTAGTAGAACACTGACTGTATTTATCCTGGTGCACTCTACTTCGTGACAGCAGGGCCACAACACCTTGAATTGTCCCAGTCTGTAGGGTTAATTCCCACGTTACATGGCAGTAATTTTAACAACTTAATTAACCTCCACTGTAGGGTGCAACATAAAGTTACCTTTTATAGCTGCTGCAGTTCCAACTTGGGCTCCAGGCTTACTCTGTGCCCCGGGTCACATAACTGGGTTTTTATCTTTACAACTCTGCCTCTGCATTTCTCTTGGTGGTGCTAGCAAATGCAGTTTCCAAAAGGAAGTCAGTGATAATGGCATGTGTGCTCTCATTTGTTTAATCTGCTCTCGTATTCCTTGACTTTGATGTCTCTACCTGTACATGCCTCCTGCATTGGCAGCTGCATGGCTTTATGTGAGATTTCCTGATTCCACTGCATTCCATAGCCTCTGGTGAACATAGTACTTCCTGCCAGAGTGGGCTTTCTCTCAGCATCTGTAGTGAGACTATCTTTTTATAATTTGTCTTCTCCAGTGGGCTGGGCCAGTCCCAGGTCCTGGCTTTTCTCAGACCTCCTCATGCTGTGACACTTAACTGGGCTATACTTAGCCAAGTTCCAAGCTGTGACTAATCCATTTTTAGTATTCAGACAATGGAAAATGGTTCTAAGGTTATTGTAGATTATACTGAGGACACAGTATTTATTCCTATTCAGCTGGTATATTTGAGAGAAACACAATGCTTGTTTTACTTAAATACTGTTTCATATGAAATTTTATTTTCTTGAGGGGAGTAAGAAAATCATTTCATTTATTTTTTTCTTCGTGTTCACAATGGAAAGCCAGATTAAATCCTGTAATACAAATAAATAAAAACTGTGTTTAATGGCATGTCAGCTTGAACAATGACATGGCAAATGTGAAATTAAATTTTAATGCATTTTTGAAATACGAGGAAAAGATAACCATACAAAAAGTTATGAGGCCAGAAAGCATTAACCATTTTTATAAAAATATTAATAATTTACCATTAAGAAAAGGTGAAATGAAAAATCAGTGGAAACACTTTGAAGCAAACATCTTAAATATGCTAGTGATTTGTAAGTAGACTGTCCAACACAGTCTTGCAGTTTTATTTGAAAATATATTCTATTTTTAGAGGCAGTTTGTACAGGATATTTTTTAAGAATGAAATAATTTGGTAAGAGTAAATACTTTTATATTTTGGGCAATAAATGACATTCATTTTAAAAGCCTGAAGGTCTGCACATTTATGTCCTCTCTCCAATCTTCACCCTAAGGAGACTGAAATATGATCACTGATGTGTTTATTTTCTTAGATAGAACATGTAGCAGGACAAATGCTTCATAACCAAATAAATACGGTGTCCATTTTGTTACTTGAAATGCATCCATGCCATGTGTCTGTGATCACTCAGAATCCCATTCTTGCTGGGAGTGGAGAGAGGGAGACTGCCATGCCGTGCAGGATTTTTGCAAACCTTGACTGTGTAAATGCTTTTAGACAGTTACCACACAAGCCCAAAAATCACTTCATAAGAGGAGTTCTAAATTACGTGCCTTCAGAGTGAAATAAATTTTGTTCCTGGAATTTGATACTGCTTAACAAAGGCTCTCTTTTCAATGATACCAGATGGAATACCATATTTCAAGGGTAAACTCTTGAAAAAACTTCAAAATTGCTATATTATTTCTTTTAATCTGAATAGGCAAATAAATTAACTAGGTTTTTTTCCAGTTTTAGTTTTAGGAGACTGACTCATTTGCTGTGGTTATGGAGTTATATGTCTTACTTTTAAAAAACTGTATCATGCTTTCTTGCACTCCTCAAACCCTTATATTTTTCTTGCACCAAAAATAACCATCTATGGAAGCCACTTCCAGCCAGGTTAGAGTAGCTGGTGTCACTCCGCTTGTCTTTCTGCCATAAACAGCTAGAAAATTGAGCAAAATATCTGAACCAGCTATTGGCAGATACTGGACACCAGGCAGTTCTGTTTGAGGAGGTTGAGATGGCTCCGAGTATTGAAGAGGAGGGAGCTTTGCAGAGAAAATGTTCCAGGATACCTCATTACACATCTGCAGACTGAAACTTTACAAAACCATACAAAAAAACAAGTACTAGGAAGGAATAAGTTGAAACATTCCTAAGGCTTACACAGGGCTAGAAGAGCCTTGAGTTCCAACTAGCCAGAGTGGAGACACCTCACTGAACACTTGGGGCATTCACTAGAGACAACGGAGGGTTACACCCTGGTCACGGGGCCAAACTATCCCTAGAGTAAAGGTTACTTTTACCTTATTTTAACTGGTCTTAAAAACTGACTGCCAACACAATGGCCATCATCAAAAAATCTACAGACAGGGCTTCCCTGGTGGCGCAGTGGTTGAGAGTCCGCCTGCCAATGCAGGTGACACGGGTTCGTGCCCTGGTCCGGGAGGATCCCACATGCCGCGGAGCGGCTGGGCCCGTGAGCCATGGCCACTGGGCCTGCACGTCTGGAGCCTGTGCTCCGCAGCGGGAGAGGCCACAACAGTGAGAGGCCCGCGTACTACAAAAAACAACAACAACAAAATAATCTACAGACAATAAATGCTGGAGAGGGTTTTGAGAAAAGGGAACCCTCTTGCACTGTTGGTGGGAATGTAAATTGATACAGCCACTATGGAGAACAGTATGGAGATTTCTTAAAAGACTAAAAGTAGAACTACGATATGATAGTTTGGTATCAACTATCATACCATATGGTATCATTACCATACCCAGCAATCCCACTATTAGGCATATACCCTGAGAAAACCATAATTCAAAAAGAGTCATGTACCACAATGTTCATTGCAGCTCTATTTACAATAGCCAGGACATGGAAGCAACCTAAGTGTCCATCAATGGATGAATGGATAAAGAAGATGTGGCACATATATACAATGGAATATTACTCAGTCATAAAAAGAAATGAAATTGAGTTATTTGTAGTGAGGTGGATGAACCTAGAGTCTGTCATACAGAGTGAAGTAAGTCAGAAAGAGAAAAACAAATACCGTATGCTAACACATATATATGAAATCTTAAAAAAAGAAAAAAATGGTTATGAAGAACCTAAGGGCAGGACAGGAATACAGATGCAGACATAGAGAATGGACTTGAGGACATGGGGAGGGGGAAGGGTAAGCTGGGACGAAGTGAGAGAGTGGCATGGACTTACATATACTACCAAATGTAAAATAGATAGCTAGTGGGAAGCAGCGGCATAGCACAGGGAGATCAGCTTATTGCTTTGTGACCACCCAGAGGGGTGCGATAGGGAGGGTGGAGACTCAAGAGGGAGGACATATGGGGATATATGTATATGTATAGCTGATTAACTTTGTTGTAAAGCAGAAACTAACACCATTGTAAAGCAATTATACTCCAATAAAGATGTTAAAAAAAAAAAAAATTCCAAAACAAATCATGAAAACAAACTTTAAAACCTGACTACCAGGACAAAGTGCCATGCTCGCTAAAATAAAGAAAGAAAGTCCAAACACTTAACAGTGTAATGTTCACAATTTCTAGTATCTAATGAAAAATAGAGATGCAGAGAAGCAGGAAAAGTTTTCCATAAAGTAGGGAAAAACTAGTCAGTAGAAACAGACCTGGAAATGACAGAGATTATGGAATTAGCATTAAAACAGTTATTTTAATTAAGTATAAAGTTAAACACAAATGTTATGAAGATAGAAATTAAAAGTAGTAGAAACACCCAATTGGAGTTTCTAGAAATGAAAAATGCAGTATGTGAAATGCATAATCTGGATGTTTTTAAGAAAAAGTTAGCTACTAAAGAAAAAAGAAAAGATCAGTGAGTTTGAGAACAGTGTCATTGAGAATAGTATGCAAAAGGAAGCACAGGGAGAAGAAAAGGGGAAAAAAATAGAGCTCAGTGATGTATGGGAAATGTGAAGGAAGCCAAAATACATATAATTGGAATTGGAATTGTAGAAAGAGAAGAGGGTCAAACATTTTAAAATATTGACTTAAAATCATTCTAAATTTAGTGTAAATTACCAAGCCACACATCTGAGGAACTCACCAAACCTAAGCAGCATAAACACAGAGGAAACCAAAGGCACATAACAATTAAATTGTTTAAAATCAGTAATAAGATGAAACTTTTAATAGCAATCAGAGAAAAAAAAAAAACACATCACATACAAGGGAAAATAGATAAGAATGCCTGTAAACATTTTATTTTAAAATTCAAGGCAGAAAGTAGTAGAACAGTAAAAAAAAAAAAAAAAAAAAACCAACAATCTACAATTTTCTGTTTCAGTGAAAATAGTCTTAAAGAGTGAAGTTTAAATAAAAACTTTTCAGGAAAATAAAAGCTCAGAGAATTTATCACCAGTAGATGTGTATTACAAAAGATGTCAGAGGAAATTCTTCCTGCTGAAGGAAAATGATACTATGTAAAAACCTGCACTTACATATAAGAATGTAGTGTGTCAAGATAAGTAAATATAGAAGAATTTCTTTCCTTTTTCTTTTTATTTCATTTATCATTATACATTTTTATTTTAAAAAATGATTTTATCCCATCATGACATCAAAAGCATAACCAATAAAAATTTAATTAATTATACATCATCAGTATTTAATATCTTTTGCTCTTGATAAACACTGTTAAGAGAATGAAAAGACAAGCTAGGGACTGGGGGAAAATATTTTAAAATCTCATATGTGACAAAGAGTTTGCATTCAGAGTATTTAAAGAATTCTCAAAACTCAGTAATAAGAAAATATACAACCTAATTTTAAAAATAAGCAGAAAACATGAATAGACACTTCACTAAAGAGGATATAAAGATGGCAAATAAACACCTGAAAATATGTTCAATAACATTAGCCTTTCAGGAAATCCAAATTGAAACCACTTCAGTCCAAACTGAAGTACTATTGTATGTGTTTAAAGTGGTTAAAATAAACAATACTGACAATACCAGATGCTGGCAAGGATAGAGAACACCTGTAACTCTCATACATTGCTGATGGGAACAAAGACGGTACAGTCACTCTGAAACTAGTACTAGGAAGACTGAAAGGAGAAAGAGATGAAACCACAATTATATTTGGAGATTTAAATGCTCCTTCTCAGTAACAGAGGTTTGAGTCAACAGAAAAATCAGTAAGGGTATAGAAAACTTAAACAACACTACCAACATGATCTAACTGATATTTATAGAAAAGTACAACAAGAGCAGAAAACACATGTTTTTCAAGGGACATGGAACATTAGGGAAACTAGACTCAGTTCAGGACAATAAAAAAAAATTCACTAAATTTACAAGAACTTAAATCACACAGAGTATATACTGTCCACAAGAAAATTCAATTAGAAATGAAAAACAGAAAGCTATCTGGAAAACCACAAAATGTTTGGAAAGTAAAAAACAGTCTTTTAAATAACCCATAGGTTAAAGAGAAAATGACAAGACAAATTAGAAAACAGTTTGAATTGAATGGAGTTAAATCATAACCCAACAAAATAATTGGGGTGAAATTTAGTTGGTGCTTTGAAGAAAAAATTTTTTTAACATCTTTATTGGAGTATAACTGTTTTACAATGGTGTGTTAGTTTCTGCTTTACAACAAAGTGAATCAGTTATACATATACATATGTTCCCATATCTCTTCCCTCTTGCGTCTCCCTGCCTCCCACCCTCCCTATCCCACCCCTCTAGGTGGTCACAAAGCATCGAGCTGATCTCCCTGTGCTATGCCGCTGCTTCCCACTAGCTAGCTATTTTACATTTGGTAGTGTATATATGTCCATGCCACTCTCTCACTTCGTCACAGCTTACCCTTCCCCCTCCCCATATCCTCAGCATAGGTATATACATTGTCAAATCCCATTGAACTATACTCTTAAAATGAGTGGATTTTATTTTATGTAAAGTGCCTCAACTAATTAAGAAATATAGCTATTAATTATTGGGGTAAACACTCATTCCACCAATTTGAGGGCTCAGGAATACTTTCCTGAATATCATACTTTTGTTGACTATGTATAGTACTGTTTATTATGTGACTATATATAGGACTGTTCATTATGTATTAAGGAATAATAACAGCATTTGTTGAGTGCCTAATATTTTACAAACACACTGCCAACTGTCAAGGATGCCAGTATGACTAACATCGGTCTCTGCTGCTTTACTGCTTGACATCCCTTGCAGGGCTGGAGCTGTCTTTGGCCATTCAGTGCCAGATGGTACCAAAGCCCACACTGTGTATTCCTCAAGAGCAATGTCATTCATAAACAAAATTGTGCACAAAGTTGTAGGCGAGTACTTATCATCACAACAATCAAAAAAGTCTGCAAATACACGTTCATCTGTGCTTTTCCAATTTTTATTCATTCTAAGCTGCTTTGGGGATCCTGAGAATCAACTCATACCCCTCCTTTGGTCATCTCACGTAGAAAATTTGAATCTTTATGATTTTTTTTTTTTTTTTTTTTTTTTTTTTTTTTTGCGGTACGCGGGCCTCTCACTGTTGTGGCCTTTCCCGTTGCGGAGCACAGGCTCCGGATGCACAGGCCCAGCGGCCATGGCTCACGGGCCCAGCCGCTCCGCGGCATGTGGGATTCTCCTGGACCAGGGCATGAACCCGTGTCCCCTGCATCGGCAGGCGGACTCTCAACCACTGCACCACCAGGGAAGCCCTGAATCTTAGTGATTTTGAAATAATCCTTTGAGTCCATAAGCCCTCTGCCTCAGTAAGTTGATTCTAAGTCTGGGCTTGTGTGGTATGGCCGTGATGATCAACTCTGCTAGAACCAACGTCAGCAAAATGGGAGGGACAACCCAGATGACTATAAACATTTCTTTCCACTCTTAAACAATGATCAATTAAAAAACAAGAACCAGAAATGTAAGCTTATTCATGGTCAACACCAGCGACAAGTCAGAAAAATCCTGACCTGTTTCTCAATGCCAATATTGATTGAACCGAGTTTTTATATTTAGTCAATTAAATCAGTTTTTATGTTCAAACACTTATCTAAAGCCACAGGGATTTTTTTTTTCTTTTAGTGAGAGATTTTAAAACATGTTAGTTAAATTTTATCAGGTATACAGTGAGTAATAAATAAAATGAATATGAATTAAGATGAAAGTTGGAGATAAATATGTAAATTTAGTGAGGTGATTTTTTTTATATAAAAAATAGAAAATGTTAACATCTAGATAAGAGAGGTGAAAAACATTCATTTTAAAATTAACATTCATGTTTTCAAAGAAATATTTGAGAGCTTATCTGAGGCTAAAATGTTATTCAGTAATAATTTGGTTTGGTAGGTTAAAAGTGAGAGGGAAAAAGGAAATGAGTTTAAAGGAAATGATGGAAATCATCTACATACCTGTTTAAGACATTTCTAAGTTTAGGACATTTGGAAGAGAAAATATGGGGGATGAATGAAACTAGCGAATACCTAACCCATCTTGTTTTCTTTTTTCTTTACTTCCTGTAATTCATGCTAATTATTTTTTTTTAGAAAATCTGTAACAACAAAAATGTATGTTCTATAAAAAACCAAATGTTAATCACACTAACATATCAGCATGATTATATCTTTGTATATCAATGCATGAACATCTGCTATTAAATTAGTATTACAAAGGTGCTATGACCAGAATATGAACAATATTTCTATCATGTGAACAAACTCTATTTTATTTAAATAGTTCCTTATTTTCACCATACAGATTATTGTAATACATCACTAAATAAATAATACTGTAACCAACATTGTACATAAATTTGTGTATATCAGTCTGATCATTTCCTTGTAGTACCTTCTAGAAGTAGAGTTAGTTATTAAAAGGGAACCAATATTTTAAAGGCTTTTAAATGTATTTCCATTTTTTTCAGAAGATTTTAACAATTCATAATCTCATCACTAATATGTAAGAACATTTATTTTACCTTGTCCTTGCTAATAACGTGCATTAACATTTTTTTGTATCTTGTTAGCCTAAAAGCTAAAGGTTATGTAAGTTTTCATTAATTAGATTAGCTGTGAAGATATATTTTTGTTATGTTATGCTATTTGTAGTTTTTACTTTATAAATCATCTATTGCAGTGCTGTCCTATAGAAATAAAAACAGAGCTACTATTTAATTTAAAATTTTTCCAGCAGTCACATTAAAAAAATATAGGGCTTCCCTGGTGGCGCAGTGGTTGAGAATCCGCCTGCCGATTCAGGGGACACGGGTTCGTGCCCCGGTCCGGGAAGATCCCACATGCCACGGAGCGGCTGGGCCCGCGCGCTGAGCCTGCGCGTCCAGAGCCTGTGCTCTGCAACGGGAGAGGCCACAACAGTGAGAGGCCCGCGTACCACACACACACACACACACACAAAATATATATATATAAAGAAGTATGGAAGGGGCTTCCCTGGTTGCACAGTGGTTAAGAATCTGCCTGCCAATGCAGGGGACACTAGTTCGATCCCTGGCCTGGGAAGATCCCATATGCTGTTGAGCAACTAAGCCCATGCACCACAACTACTGAGCCCGTGTGCCACAACTACTGAAGCCCACGTTCCTAGAGCCCATGCTGCGCAACAAGAGAAGCTACCACAATGAGAAGCCCGTGCACCTCAACGAAGAGTAGCCCTCACTCTCTGCAACTAAGACGCAACGCAGCAACGAAGACCCAATGCAGGCAAAAATTTTAAAAAAGAAATATGGAAAATTTATCTAAGGTATTTAGTCTACTTAGCCCAGTTACCATTTCAACATGTAATCAATATAAACATTATTAATGAGAAATTAAAACATTTTTCATACTATTTGAAATCTTCTCTGTATTTGACACAATATATCTCAATTATGACTGATCACATTAGTCATACTCTATCTTATCTCAGGTGTATTTCTGAGACAACAAAACTGATTTGGAAGTGTCAAAAGAGGAACAGGAGAATAGAGTCAATTTTTACTGGATGTGAGCCTAGGATTTCCTTACCTGATCATGCCTCCATTTTGGAAATAAGAATAGATTCTCCTGTCAGTAGTCCAGTAACAGAAAGTGAGGACCAGCTCACCTAGGAAGATGAAGATGGAATTCGTGCCACAGGAAGTTGAGCTTGAGCTCAGCCATGGCACACTAAGCTCCCTCAGAAACAAATAGCCTTTCATCATCTTTAATATACAGAGCAACTCAACTCTCCCAGGTCTCTAACCCACCCTGCACCTCCAAATCATCTGGAATTGGAAAGTGAGGAGAGGACTTCTCTAACATAATCCATTCTCTAACCAAAGCATTTATAACTTTTGCATAGCAATAGTTAGGGATTCTTGATTTTTCCCATCCAGTTTGTAACATTTCATTAAAATTCAATTGATCTCGCTATATTAAAAAAAAACATAGTTAATGTAGTTATTTTTGTTGAATTCACACATACTATATTTGAATCTTTTGCTCTCTCTATATATACACATATAGAATCTCTATGTACATAAGTATATTTAAATATTGATTTATATACATGATATAGAAAGAAATTTAAATATTTTATATTTATAATTAAAGGTTCATGTATATGTAAATATGATACACACATATCTACACACATATACATTCATATGTAATATTCTCATAAGCCAGTCATGTAACAAACAACTATGATCATAAAGCTTAATTATTAAAATGATGAACTGCTGAAATTGAGTGCTGTTTCATTTACTTACATGAGAGATAATATGTTTTCTTAGCAGGGACTAGATTTTTTTCTTAGTTAAAAATGTTGCTTCCTGGAAGGACTCTTTCCTAGAAATGTTTCCTGACTGAATAGAAGACACATCTCTCTTGAAGGCAGCACCTTGAGCAGGATTGAGGCAGGCTGAAGGTACTTGGTGTGCTTGCCTTATCCTGGCAGAGACATGGCGCCTAAAAAGAGATAGCTTGGATATATCTGCTGATCCTTGAATCTTATGATTTTGTGAGGGTTCTGTCCCTGTCTCTGCCCCTGCTTGTATATTTGTGGCCATCAGAGACAGTTTATTGTATACATGATAGGGCACTCATCACTCTCCTTTGCTCTGCATGGGAGAGATCCCTGTAGTCTCAAGAATGCCCCTCTAGAGGCTCTTCCTGGGCCTGGAGTTTCCCCTTGTACTGATTTCCTCCCAGGTATGAAGTCCAGGCTAAGTCCCAGTTTCTTCTCTTGGGATCTAGTCAATGGTTGTCAAGGGTTCCTGAACTTTTGTCCTCTACTGTGCAAAAACACAGCTCTGCTTTCTTTGGGGCTTGGGTTTTGCTCAAAGAATGACCTTTAACTGGTTTCCTGAAGAGGACCCTCCTTTCATTTGCTTTTTACCTGGTATATAGCTAAAGAAAAAGCTCCCCCATCCACTTTCCAAAGTGACTCTCTCAAGAAGCCTTTACTTCTGTGGCAGGTCCTGAAGGAACTTGTTCACAGGGTGTCTACTGAGCCCCTTGGGGCAGGTTGTTTTTCCCTTGAGTTTGAGGCATCCTCAACCCTGCATCAGTTCCTCCACGTGTTCCTGCTTTGGGTCCTTTAGGGTCTTTTCCTTCTTGAATTGAGACTAAATTCTTTTCTTTTCTGGAGTTCAGGATCTAGAGCTCCAACTGCCACAGGCTGCTCCCTGTGGACCCTGTGTAGACTTTCGGCACCTGAGAAACTGATGTGTCCTCACTAGGTGTGCTCTGAGCATGGACTGTAGGGCATTAGGAGTTAATCTCCTTGAGGCAAAGTAGCTTAAATTCAATGAGACAGGTTCTGTTAGAACCTTCTATTCTTTCTTGAGAGTTCACATATCAGATGTCTCTCTGTGTAAAAGTAATTGATTGAGAAATATAGGAAGAGGAACAAGAAATAGAGTTAGTCTCTGATGGGCATGTGTCTAGGATGGCCCTACCTGATTTGTGACTTGATTTTCCTAAAGTAACATTGATTCCTGTGTAGGCAGTAGAGTAACATAAGGAGGAGTCCCATTCACAGGAAAAAGTAGAAAATGGATCAATGAGCCAAGCAGTAGAGCTTGAACTCAGCCATGGTAGAGCCTCATTTAAAAAGATAGGCTGAATATTATTATTCAGTCTTAGAAAGGAATGAAATTCTGATATACCCTACAATATGGATGAACCTTGACAACACTAAGCTAAGTGAAATGAGCTAGCCACAAAAGGGTAAATGCTGTGTGATTCCACTTATATGAGGTACCTACAATAGGCAAGTTTATAGAGACAGAAAGTAAAATAGATGTTACCAGCAGGCTGAGGGGAGGAAGGAATGGAGAGTTATTATTTTTCAGGTACAGGATTTCAGTATCGGATTATTAGAAATAAGTTCTGGTAATGAATAGTGGTAATAGGTGCGTAACAATCTGAATGTACTTAATGTCACTCAATTGTACACTTAAAGAGAGTTAAAATGGTAAATGTTATGTTATATATATTATACCACAATACAAAAAAAGAAGATAGCCCTCTATCACCTGAAGCACCTCATGCACTCTAGTCAATAGTTCTAGCCCCTCATCACTGAGCTATAGGACACTCACAAGGGTCAGGGGAGATTAAGAGGAAGGTGAGTCTATAGTCTTTCCATCTGCCAGCAGCCAAGCAGCTCCATCTACTCTTCTTGGGTCTAGATCATCTCTGGGCTTTACTATTTTCCAACTTCATCCTTTCACTGTATCATATATGTACCTTAATGCACTTTTCTGTTCATTCCATCTGTATCCCAGGTATGATCCTAGTTCCCGTTTACCACTTGGGGATATCAACTTGAACCTCCCTAATTCTACAGCTTTCAAAAGTCTTAAATCTCCCTGGAATTTCTGCTAATTCCCAGATACTTACACTCCAGCATCTCCTTTGTCCTCAGCTCCAGCTTCCCCACGTTGTATGTATTCGCCTTAACCCAGACATAGTCCCCTTATTATTTCCCCCCAAAGAATCCACATTGATGGAAAAGGATTCGTGAGAAATGTAACATTTACTAGAGCACTGCAAGACTGAAAAAGATAGAGACAGGTGCATAGAAAACATCATGGTAAACAACTTAAAAATCCCCTCTTTGTATTCCTTATGCAGCAAAGTCCTTTTGGGATACCCTGTCCTTGAGGGCTCTCAAATCCCACCGTTACACCTGTGCAAGGCCTTGTCTCATCCCTCTCTCTCACCTCTTTCTCCAAAGTCATCTTCGTGATGACTCCTTCTGCTAACTTTTCTATTTCTTCTCCATTCATTGAACAGAGAAATTTGGCTCTCCCAAATATCTACTTCAACCTGCAGTCCCCAAACCATCCTCCCTTGAGAAGAGAGGCTTCTTTTCCCCTGCAGATTTATTTTTTTATTTTTATATATTATCCTGTTGCAACTTTATTAAGATATTACTTATATACCACAAAATTCACTCTTTTAAAATGTACAATTCAATGGTTTTTAGTATATTCACAGAGTTGTACAAATAACATAATGCAACCTCTTACAATAGTAGTTAGAATCAGATATAGGAATATATACAATATATTTTGTTTGAAGTCACACCTAGTGTTACTCTATGAAACATATCCTGATTTTTTCATCTACTTTCTAGCTTTTTACAGAAATACCAATTGCCTTTTCTAGACTATTAAAAATGATTAATGATATCATTTTCTTTGATGGCTTTTATATGTCTGTTTTAGCTCCCTATCTTAGCTGGTCATATAACAGAGTTGTGGTCCTTACAGCTTCATTATTAAGGTTATAAACTGTTGAAATTAAGCACTGTATCATTTCCTTACTACCAATCCTTCCTACCCATATGATGAGGCTTTATTAGATCTCACAGCTCCTTTCTTTGTCTGTCTTCTGTATCAACAGCTACTCCACAGTCTCCCATGACCTTGGAGTGTACACTTCAAATTGACACTCTGTCTGCTTTTCCTTGACTTCAGGAGTTCTCAGTATTCAGAGACATCCTTTTATTTATGCTTGTACCTCTTGTAACATCCATTATGGATTGGTTGCCCATTTGACTGGTATTAAAGGTCTCAGGATTCACAGATGTAAACATTTCCTACAAATTTGGTTTGAAGATAAGTTCCAGAAAAGAGTTTTTAGGTCAGGATAAGGAGCTATAAAGATAGTCCACCAAATATATTCTCCAAAAATATGAATATCATAAGGAGAAAAAGGCTGAGAAAGTCTGACATTAGAGGATATTAAAGATAAAATGGCAACTAAATACAGTATGTGATTCTAGACCTGCAGTATCCAATATGGCAGCAGCTGGTCACATGTGGCTATTAAAATTTATATTAATTGAAATTAAATAAAATTAAAATGCAATTTATCAGCTACAGTGGCCACATTTCAAGCACTCAATATCTATTTGTGGCTAGTAGTCACTGTATTTCACAGGGCAGGTCTAGTCATATACTTTGCACATTTAGAATATATAATTATTTTGGAAGATCCTGGGCTTCAATGCCAGATACTTAGTGAACATTTTGGTAACATATCCTTGTAGCTAAAATTTCTAGTCCTCAATCATTTATTCCTGTATCTGCTAAATTCACAAAATCTACCCTTGTAAAATTTAAATAAGAATGACATGATCTTTTTTTCAATTTTCTGAGTTGACTGTAAAATGCAATTTACAGACAACTTTTTAGAAAGGCACTCTTGCTTTAAACCATAAAAGTACTGGCTAGTAAAGAGATACATGTAACCATAAATTCAACAGTGTTATTGGGAATTTGTAGTTGTGGTTACCAACAAAAGGGAATTTTAAAATTCGCATCTTCAGCTTTCTAATTTTAAACCCCCTTAAAATTCTTAAAGTAACTGTATGTCTCAGAATATCAATTTTTATGGAATGATCTTGTTTTAGAAAGAAAACCAAGGAGTGCACTTACAAAAATGTGCAAAAATTCTTTCCTAGGACAATGGTCTTTTCTGTGAGCTCTGGTTATCATTAATAAAGAGCATTGTGGTCAATAGTCATTGTGCATAGAAGACCATGATAATGTTGCATTAGTAAAGAGCACAAATGCCTAATTTTAAAGAGTAATCCTTTTTCATTTATGATCTGTACATCAGACTCAAACCTCAATGCATTTCTAACTTTTGGTAGTAGTAAAGTCATTTATCTAAAAAAATATTTATTTTTAAATGTTTGGATGCACTGGAGAAAAACTCAGTTAAAAAGGAACCAAACCCAGTTTTGATTTGGGTTTCAGTGTCAGTTAATACAGTTTTGAAAGTTGTTGTTCTGATGGGTTCTCTGGAAGTTTCCTGGGTAATGACCAAATATATTCTGACAGAGGAGTGGATGAGACCCCATAATTAGTGTAATAAGTCATCTTGGTAGACTAATCAACTAGTCTTGCCCTAGCTCTGATTAAACAAACTTTTTAGGGAGTTCAAACTGCCACAAACCATCGATTTTAATGAAAAGAATCTGATTGGTAATTTGAATAGGATTGTATTAATATCATGGGGTCAAACAGCTTTATTTTTGACACTGTATAGATTTCAACACAGATGTAAATAGATTAAAGTATTGATTTTGAACTTTTTTTGTTGAGCATCTAGTATTATGCCTACTGTATAATGTCTGCTCAATAAATGTTGAATGAGTAAATAAATAATTTAAAAAAATTTGCTTTTGGATATGAAAATATGCTTAAACCTAAGATGCCTCTAGAAGCAATTTCAGCAAAATACCACATGATGGGGTTGCTATTCTATGAACAAGGACTTCTGAAAGGAAAATACCCTTGCTGCATTTCTGGTTAGGGTGAAATAATTTAGGGATAGGTAGAAAACATTAATTCAGATTTGTCAAAAAAGGTCACCTTCCTTTTTTCAGTTAAATATTGTATAATTGTTTTAAAGCAGATGCCTTAAAATTAATAGAGCAGTAACTCTCACATGTGGCTCAGATCTGAATTGCACAAAAGTTCGAAAAAAAACCCCAAAAGATCATTTTGCCTTACCTTGGACCTTCTGAATCGGAAATACTTAAGGAGTAAGAAGGGAGATCCATATTGCAAAACAAGAAACAACCTAAACCACCTCACCTGATTCTCTGTCTCAGCTGGAATTGAGACTCTAAACTATTAGAATGTTTTATTAAATGTATTAAATTTTTCCTATTATAAATGGTATGTTAGAAGGAAGTAGGAGAATTGTTTGGTAGCAAAAGAAAGATACTTTGAACTGGGTGAGAGACAAGAAAGAGATAGGAAAAGCAGACGTGATAATTTATAAGTTATACAATCGGGGGACCATTTAGTGTATGGGCAATTATTTCTGTAACTGCCTGTGGTCCTTAAGAATTATTTTAATTCACATTACAGTCGTTGCCATTCATACTGATTCCACTGAGTCATTTGTTTCCAGAATACTTTATAATACATTTCCAAAGATCCTTATAAAAACAAAAGCCACCAGCATGAATAAAAAAATAAAATAAGATAAACTTTCAAATTACTCCCCAGAGTTGTAATTTACTCTGCAGCCTCTTTACCTCCTATTGTATAGTTGAACTTCAAGGCGAAATTTTGTCTGCTTTTTACTTTGAATATTTGTTTATATATCTCTGATGGCTAAGGGCAGGGTCTATATCTTACTCATCTTTTGTGTGTGTATGTTTAACATAGTGTTTTACCAAAAAGAGACATTTAATTTATTTGACTTCAAAACAAGCTCAGATAGCTGGAAACTTCATTCATATCTAATTCTCCTGAAATTTCCAAGAATTGAGGCTTATTTTATTACTTTATTATTTTTTATTGGGTGAAGCAGGAAGGGATTTGTGTGGAATGACTTCTCTAGAAATTGTCTAGTTAGAATTCTTTGCTTTGTCTCAGTGGTATGATTCTATACCTTGATATTCCTTATCAATCAAAAACAATAGAATGTCGTAAGAATATATCAAATAAGTGCTTTAATTTATTAGAGTACACAACAGTAACATGACATATAGATTACATAACTATAGAGAAATATTTCCAAAAAAATGCCAGAATAAATTGAATTTTTTAAAAAAGCGTGACTTTCTAAATATATTGCAAGCTATGAAAAATACTTATGAGACTCTAAAAAACTATATTATAATATTCCTCAGGATTGAATGGTATATTAACCCTCCTGTGTTTTGAGTAAAGCATTTTGGATGAAGGCTCTGCACCTAGAGAGAGAAGAGAATCTAAAATATTTATTTTCATGATGTTTTCCTCCTAGGTTTTGTTCTGATATTAAATTGCATGAAGATTGATAATCCAGTCAGATTTAACTTCTGTTAAAAACTAGTCAGTGTAGGATTTATGCATGATTCATACTTTGCCAAAATATAATTAGCAGTTGGAAAAGATAACTCACATGTAGCAGAAGGAAATCATCCCATAGGTTATGATATTTCTTCCAGGTATGATGGGTAGTACATACATTTTAGGTAAAAAGAAATTTCAATTTACAAATTTAATTCCACCAATCTATTATGTTTGATTGAACAAAATGTGATTTGTTCAAATATTTTGTCTCATTATCTTTAATTAAATTCTACTTTATGAGACTGAATTTGTAATGACCTTCATAAGCATAAGGCAAAAATGATAGTGGTGTTTTAATTTAGTGCTTATAAAATCAATGGAGCTGAGAAGGGGCCTTATGCCCCTTCTATCATTTATTGCACTGACAGTTTAATTAGAATTTGAAGAAACACTTTTGAGCAAACTTTAATGCATGTATTAGCTAAGATTATATAACACTGAAAGGGTCTGCAAATGTCTTCAAAGATGACCATTTCTTTTTTTATTGTAATCTAAATATTTATTAAATGTTAATAGGGCATCTCCTGTCAAACCGTGGTCCTTTGTTTTCAGTATTCTAAACAGTACTGTTTGGCCTCCTGTTATTTGTGACTTGAAAGTGGTCTTTTAAACATTGTGTTGCTTTCCAGTTTTTTTTTTTTTTTGCAATTTGCATATGATGTGTCAGTTAACACATGAAGCTTTTTTGTGATGCACATGTTATGAACTGAATTATTTTAGTAAAGGGAGAATTCAGAATTACAGGTAAGGTAATCAACTAGTGTATCAGCCTGCTGGGAATTCATAGAAAACTTGGAAAGAGATTGTAATCCCAAAGTGTATAGAAAGTGATCTTTTTTAGACATGGTTCAAAAAAGTTATTTGTTCAAAATCACACAGCTACTAGTAAAACCCAAATTCAATCCCAGGTGTATCTGATGTCTAAGCTATTCTTTCCTCTACACCACATATATGGATTTATTTAGAGATAAAATAAATACGTGTGTTTTAATTTGTAAATTATGCGCAACAGTAGATAATAAAAGAAACAATAAAATGTGTAGTGTAAGGTTAAGTAGGAAAGAGAAACCTCATAGATGCATTGATATGGAAGGAGTCTTAGCAGTGGAGGGGCTTGCCTGACTCCTAGAGAAAAGGGAGCACAAGAGATCATCGACCATGTGCAAGGATACCAGGAGCCATGGGGATGAGAGCTTAAGGAGAACAGCAGAAACTGGAAAGTCAAAGGAAAAGACACTCAAATTCAACTTCGTAATTTGGCCTAGGACCCAACCCTGCCTCAGTCTTGCACTTTATGGTTTAATTCCTCCTCTTGTCAAAGGATTGACAAACTGCGTGATCTTCTCTTCTCAGGAGACCCTCAGTTGAATTCATAGTAGGGGATGTGGACCGTAAAGCATAGAGACTTTTAAAAAATCTTACTTTTCCCCCAAACTGAAAGAGGTCTGAGATAGGAAGTCAGCCTTTATTGTAGCAGTAAAAATGCTCCTCTTTATTTTCAGTTAGTTGGCTGAGAGACTGCCAGTGATAATGAATGATTGATTGCCCTTGAGGAAAAGGAGTCCATTTAGATGGACGTGCCTTGGAGGTGATGCCTGCGGGCCAGGGTCAAGAGTCCTCACAGACTCCTTAAAAGCCTTCAAATGAGTGTTGGTTTCAAAGGACAATGAGAGAGAAACGCACTTTGCAACTTTTCAGCCCAAAGTCTATTTATGGGGTTCTATCTTAGAAGAAGAAGGATAATATATAGAAAGAGGAGGCAGCACATAAAATAATTGAAAAATTTTTCAAAATTAATTTGAAGGGCTAATTAAATATAATTGGATGTGTTTCTGGACATGAATCAAAATCAAAAGCTTTTCCTTTTCCTTTTTTTCTCTAAAACTCCTCAGAGGTTCTCCTCCAGTTTGGATACATCTTGACCATTGCAGCTCATGGAGCTGAAGATAATTTAATATCGCACTCCCTAAGGCAGGCTGTCTCTGGGTTGAGCAACAATATAGCCATAGAATTACAAAATCATAATGAAGACAATAGGGAGGTCATACGTTCATTCTTACCTAACCATCCCCAAACTGATTATAGGTTGCTTTCAAATTCAATCAAACCTTATCAGATGCTGATTTTCCTCTGCAGTAAAGTAAGTAGCTTAAATCTTCTGTCACTTAGGAATATATCCAATGTGTTCATATCCTTAGCTTCATACCTGCTACTCATTTGTCCATGCGCTTGTTTTATGTCTCCGTGACTTAAGGTCCTATGAAGCATGGTTTATGGCTGTTAATTTTCTCTGCACAGCACATAACAAAGAAAGTTTTGTACAAGCACTTCTCTATAGAGTGATAATGTGGGAAAACTGTTACTTTGGCAATTTGGTTAATTCTTACCGCAATAACATTATGTAACAAACTATCCAAAAATTCGGAGACTTAATAATCATTCTCACTTGGAGTGCAGATGAAGTTTGGCTAATTTAGTCCTGGCTTGGCTAGCTTGTCCTCCAAGCTGCAGGTTGGGGTCAGGTCTGCTCCACATGACAATTCTACTATTAATATTTTGCGATGTTTGTTTTACCACATATATGTCCAGCCCTATATCTCTCCATCCATTACTCCATCTTATTTTTATGTATGTCAAAGAAAGTTACAGACAGCAGAATATTTCACATCTAAACATGTATGAATGAATATCATTATCAAGAGTTTAATATTTATTTATATTTTAAGTACAATTTTTATATGGTGAAATATTGAATATTAAGCATTCCTTTCTATGTGTGTAGATAAATGCAGACACTAGTGTAAGACACTTGACTGTCAAGTTCAAGAGCATCATAATGATCACAGAAAATTCCCTCGCTGCCACTTCACGGTATGTCCTCATATTCCAATCTTCAGAAGCAACCACTGTTCTGAATTTGTTTACATAGTATATTTTAGCCTGTTCTAGAACTTCATATGCATGGATTCATACACAGGAAATCAAATGTATAAGGCTTGTTTTATTTAGCATAATATTTTGAGCATTCTTATATGTTTGCATAATCAATAGTTTCTTTTTAGTGCTGAGTGGTATTACATTGCATGAAGCTGTGTTTATTCATTCTCCTGTTGATGGATGTGTGAACTCTTTCCAGTTTTTCACTATTTTGAATAAAACGGCCATGATCATTTTCATAGATCTCTTTTTGTGAACATATGTTTTCTTTCATTTTAGTAAACATATGAGAGGAATTGCTAGTAAGTTTATGTGATGATTTAAAATATTCTCCAAATTCTTCGACACCCTTTTCTTCAAAATTGAGAGCCTAATTCCACTCCCCTTAAATGTGGGCAGGACTTGGATTCTTCTAATAAATATTGTAGAGTACGGAAGGACTGTTAATGCATGGATTCAGAGACTAAGTCATAAAAGGTATTTTGACTTTCTCCTACTTTCTCTCTGGAATCACTCACTCTAAGGAAAGCCAGCTGATGTATTGTAAAGACACTCAGGAAGCCCTATAAGAGAATCTTGTGGTGAGAAAAATAAGTTCTCTTTTCCAACAGCTTGAAAGCAACTGAATCATATGAGTGAGCCATCTTGGAAGTGGGTACTACAGCCCCCTCAGGCCTTCAGATGACAGAAGCCCCAGTTCACATCTGACCAAAACTTCACAAGAGACCCAGCTAAGCCGTCCCTGAATTTCTGACCCATAGAAACTGTGTGAGATAAGAAATAATTATCCACTTTGCTTTAAGCCATTATGTGTTGAGCAGTTTTATACGAAGTGATAAATAACTAATACAGATTTTGTTACTTATGGTTTCCAGCTTGACCTTGTTCTCTTTCATTTTACATTCATCTTCCCTTCTTAATTATCTGCCTTATAGACTTAAGCTTGAAGACAAAAACGTTACAGAGATTGTTTAACCAGCTCCCACATTTGCAGAAGATCAAATTGTTCTAGTGGTTTGCTTCTCTAATTGTACTCTGACTGATACAGAATTTGTTAACAAGAGTGGTTCCAAAGGGACAGATCTGAAGCATAAGTTCTATGAATTGTTTCTGGGTTATTTGGAATTGTTTCTTTTTAAAATTTTATTGAAGTATAGTTGAGTTACAATGTTGTATTAATATCTGCTGCACAGCAAAGTGATTCAGTTATACATATATGTGTGTGTTCATTTTCATATTCTTTTCCATTATGGTTTATCACAGGATATTGAAAATAGTTCAATATGTTGCAGAGTAGGACCTTGTTGTCTATCCATCCGATATATATACTAGTTTGCATCTGCTAATCCCAAACTCCCAATCCTTCCCCCACCACTCTCTTACCCCTTGGCAACCACAAGTCTGTTCTCTATGCCTGTGAGTCTGTTTGTGTTTCATAGGTATGTTAATTTGTGTTGTGTTTTAGATTCCACATTTAAGTGATACCATATGATATTTGTCTTTCTCTTTCTGACTTACTTCACTTAGTATGATAATCTTTAGGTTCATCCATGTTGCTGCAAATGGCACTATTCCATTCTTTTTTATGGCTGAGTAATATTTCATTGTACACATATGCCGCATCTTCTTTATCCATTCATCTGTCAATGGGCTTTTAGGTTGTTTCCATGTGGAATTAGTTCTTTAGTCAGATTAAACTTAAACATTCATGACTCTATTTGTAAATAGATGAAGGAGGCATTGCTAGCTCATGACATTCAGTGGCAAAGCAGTTATACAAATTATTATTATCTCTAGACACTGTAATCATGTGCCTATTGAAGGAAAATCTTTGGTTGGCTAGGTATTTGATGTTATAGAATATTTGTGTGTGTGTGTGTGTGTGTGTGTGTGTGTGTGTGTGTGTGTGTGTGAAAACAAGAAGTATGATGGGGTAAATTGATTGGTTCTAAGTGTGCTGGGAAACTTAGGGGAAAATGATGAGCTCAGTGCTTTTAATTCCCAGCTCAAGATTCCCATAAGAGACTTGAAAGCTTCTGTGATTGCCCTTCAAGAAACCTTTTTCCGGGGCTTCCCTGGTGGCGCAGTGGTTGGGAATCTGCCTGCCGATGCAGGGGACGCGGGTTCCTGCCCTGGTCCGGGAGGATCCCACGTGCCGCGGAGCGGCTAAGCCCGTGAGCCATGGCCGCTGGGCCTGCGCGTCCGGAGCCTGTGCTCCGCAACGGGAGAGGCCACAGTAGTGAGAGGCCCGCATACCGAAAAAAAAAAAAATAATAATAAATTAAAAAAAAAAAGAAACCTTTTTCCTCTACAATCACAAGGTTGAGATTTCTGAAAACCAACTCAAGTCTATTCCTAGAGATGGCTGTATACCACACAAATTGAATGAATCAATTTATCAATTAATTAGTCAATCCTTGCCTAAAGAACTTATAGTGACCTCCCCTATGGTAGTTGCCTTGCAAGGAACTGCTGGTTGTCTTCAGTACCGACCTTCATTTTCTCTCCTTGCTTGTAGACCGATAAGTAGACTGAGGTACAACAAAGCCCAGAGGGCAAGATTTAAAAAAGAAAAAAAAGTATTATATACACCATAAGAATTGCATGGTTTTGCCAATTTATATCAAGAAAATCTGGGAGATAAGTGTGTGAATGGATCTGAAGGATATAAGAATCATTTTTAAATGTTGTGTTGCTAATATATTTTAATACAATTGATTTCTGTGTACCATTCTTATACCTTGCAACCTTGACAAACTCACTTATTAGTTCTAATAATAGCTTGAGCCAGTTGGTGCCTGAGAGCTTTTTAAATGAAGGGGACACCAGATCTCATTGAGGAAGAACCTCACTACACTGCCAAAATTTTGATGTTTATCTTACTCCTAGACTTCCACAAAGGGACCTGTAGTTACTTACTAGGGTGAAGGGAAAATAATCTAACTTTTCAACAATTGCTAGAAATCACTGTGTTACACTAGTCACAATAGTGATTTATGGAGGTCAAGTTATCATTGGAATTTTGGCTCGTGGCCATCTCAGAGTGGGTCCAGTGGGTCCCCTGTTCTACTCTGTGGTTAATTCTTCAGTTCCATAATGTATAATTGGAATAGTCATGCACAGAAACTAGCAGAATCCCCATGTTGGTTCCCTGAAACATGGAATGTGGGCTATTTGGATAGGAATGACCAAGTAGAAGCAACTAGAACTGCCTCTACCCTTAAAGTTCTAAACCCAACATAAAACCACATTTCTGCAGAAATGGTAGAGATTGTGCCATCATCAAGAAATAGTAATAGTGATCCCTATCATATCCCCATTCAACCCACCTATTTGGCCTGTGGAGAAGACAGATCAATCTTAGAAAATTATGGTGGATTGTTGTAAACTTACTTAGTTGGTTACTTCAATTACAGCTGCTGCTTCAGTTGTGGTTTTGTTGTTGGATCAAATCAATATAACCCCTTGTATATGGTTATGACCAGTTGTTGCAGCTATTGATTTAGTGAATGATTTTTCTCTTTATATCTGTTAATAAAGATCTTAGGGAGGGGATTGCTTCCAGCTGATAGGACCAACAATACCTATCCTACAAGGCTATGTCAGCTTTCCAACCCTGTGTCATAATCTGGTCCTGGGACCACGGTCACTTTTCTATTCCACAGGACATCATGTTGGTTCACTGTATTATGTTGTTGATAATACAGCGTAATACCCAATAAGGAGCAAGTGGCAACTGCTCTAGATATTTGTACACTAGGGGTTGGGAAATAAATACTACAAAGAAATTCTGGGGTCTGTCATCCTCGTGAAATTTTTAAAAGATCCAGTGGTCTTGAGTATGTCATATTTTTTTTCCAACATGAAGAACAATTTGTTTTAGGTAACTCTCCTATCACTTAGAAAGGGGCACAATTCTAGTAGACCTATTTGGGTACAGCCCTATGTTTTGGAAGTAAGGATAATATTTCATATAAATTAGCAGATATCCCAGAACACAAGTGACCTTTCCTCTCAGGGAGAAGGCCAAGAAGACTGTAATTTTCAAAGAAAAGTTATGTCCATTCTGTGGCAATATGGGTAGAGTAAAATGGCTACATGATGTTATTGGACAGATATGTGAGACATCCTCCTCCTACACACACACTATAATAACAGTGGCTGTATTTGCTGTATTATTCAGAAACAGATCTTGACAGGAAGCAGAGAGACTTCTCCAGATGGTTAGCCATAGAGACCAGGAGGAAGCTCAGAATAGTCTGCATGACCATGTGGAACTGGTACAGAGGGAATAGTAGTTGCTAAAGAAACAGTCAATAAGATGAATTTCTTCACCAAAAAGATGAAGTGGACATCCTCTGCCATCAATACCTGAATATAAGGTAAGCCCCTGGGAGTTTGATCATAGGCACAGGTGAAGAAGAATGGGGTTTACAGGCCTAGGGATTTACTTAAAAGAGATGGAGAAATAACTTTGGTTAATCTGGATATTATTAGATTAAGTTTTCTTCAGTGAATCAAAATGGAGCTCAGGAGCTAAACTCAGTTCAATTGTTTAAACACTGAAAAAGCTCCAAATTTGATTCACAATTTTTTAAGGTATTATGAAGACATGCTCAGTGAGTGTGAAGCAGTATGCATGATGGTGCCTGCTCTTTAGCAGACATTGGTAAGAAAGCTCAAATAACAAGTAGAGGTTGACTGGGGCAAAAGGGTGGGGAGGCACAGTCCAGGCAGAGGGAAAAGCGTGTGCAAAGGCATTGATTTGGGAAGTGGCTTTCTTCCTGGCTCATCCCAAAGAAGCTCAGCAAGGCTTTGGATTTGTAATAGAGGGGTATACTACATCAAGGAATTCAGTGTTTGTATTAGCTTTTTTGAAACTGTATAGTCACTATCTTAGTCTGTTTGGGCTGCTGTAACAGAATACCATAGGCTAGCTAGGTGGTTTATAAACAACAGGAATTTATTTGTCAAAATTCTGGAGGCTGGAAAGTTCAAAATGAAGGCACCTGAAGATTTGGTGTCTGGTGACGGTTCACATTGTCCTCACATGAAGGAAGGTGTGAGAGAACTCTGTGGATTCTCTTTTATAAGGGCACTAATCCCATTCATAAGGGCTCCACCCTTATGATCTAATCACCTCCCCAAAGCCCCACCTCCAAATACCATCATATGGGGGATTAGGCTTCAACATATGCATTTTGGGGGAACACAAATATCAGTCTACAGCAGTCTCTGATTGTCTTCAAGTGGATCAGATGTATGATTGGATTTTAATTTTAAGGAAATAATGCTGGCTGTTCTATGAAGAATGGACTAAAGGTTGTGGTGGGTAAGAGAGCTGGTGGCTGTATGAAAAATGAACTGAACAGAGGAAATAAAAATTGTAGAGACTAACCAGTAGGTTATTTCTGTAGTCTAAATAGCAGGTGATGGTGTCTGGATATTTCTGGGTTAAAGATTAGAAAATTCCAATGTCATAATGATTTTTTAAAACAAGGATTAAATCTCTTTGCTCCCGGTGAAGAGAACTTTAGTAACTTTCAGGTATTTAACCAGGTATTTACTAATAAAGTTCCCATTCTCTTCCATTCACCCTTTTGAACTTTCTGCAAATTTGTGTGAAGTCATTCATGCATCTTCAATTCATGAGAACAACATAGCAGAACATGCAATGTTCTCACTTCCATTATACTAGGAGTTAGCTCTTTTTGTAATGATGTATATGAAATTAGTATAGTAATAAAGTAATAAAGAAAATGTATCTGCTATAAAGTAGAGGTGTCTAGCTGAAATGTTATAATAAAGGAATTATTATTTTTTAACTAGGAAAGACTTTTCTTTGCATAATTTGGCATCAGAGCTTTGAACTGAATTTGAACTTAGTGGTGTATGAATTAGTATCCCCTTGCTTAAATGTGACTACATTTTTTTCCAAGAAAAACAATTTGAAAGCCTTGGAAAAAAGCTCAAAAAATCCTCTTAATATATCAAATAACTCTTACAAAACAATTCTTTGATGTTAAGTGTGAAAGTATTAGAAACATGGAGATTAAATTTCCTCTGGGACATTTCTACATGAACGGAAAAAGTGCTTAGTAAAACACCTTTTGGGTTTTGCCTATTCCCAAAAGTATTTTAAAAGAAAAACAGGCATTTAACAAATCCAAGAGCAGCTGAATTTTTACATCCTTTACAGAGACATATTGTGTTACTTAACTTCTTTTCCAGTTCCTTTAGTTTGATTCTTTTAATATATTTAGATTTCCTGAATTTTGCCAAGTTGGTTTTAGTTTTGGATATATATTTTCAGATAGGACCAACAAAATGACCAGAAATCATTGGCAACAAAGATGCCCCTCTGAGGAATTTCTGAATTTAAAGTATAATATCCTTTCCCTGTTTACAACGACACCTTCCTCATTAAATGTAACTCTCAATCAGTGAGATCAAAGCTAACCCTGAGAAAACTGGTATAGAGTCAAAATTTGTGGGCTGTGAGTAAAGTTGGTCCTGCATAAAATGCACCATGGAAACAACATGCATTTCTTAGAGAATCAATGTTGTTTCCCTGAATTCTGTTATTCAATGACTTAAAAAAATTTTATTGGTTTGTATTGGTTTCCATGATTCACTTTTATTTTCAAGAAAATAAGTGTTCATGAGGAAGGAAACTAACAAATGAACTGAGCTAAGCACTTTACATATGTTATATTAACGTTATATTTGAGCTGGTGAAATAAGAATTATTTTCCTTATTTTCAGATGAGCAAACAGAGTCAAAGGGTCAATGTTCACACTCAGGAAATAGTGGAACTGAGTTTTAAATTTTGACTGTTCTTTCCACTCTCAAAGTTACAGCTCTCTTTACTTTTCTGGTTTTATTTTTTCTCCTATCATTTAAAGATGAATTTTGCTAAGGATCTGTACTTGGCTTTCTTTTAGCTATGGTTCCTCCCGATATGATGGCATCCAATCCTAGATTTTCACTTAATACCTCTGAATAGACGATTCCTATGCATCTGTGCACTTTCCGTCATCACCAATATGTCAGGTCCTAATTGAATTCAAATTTGATTTTACAAAAGAATTTCTTAAGTGTGTAGATCACTTTGAAGAATTTTACATCTTTAAATCAATATCCCCAGTGGGTAAGGTAAGTAATCCAATAGTAATACTCATATTTAAAATGGGCTTATATTCAGACTTGTATGAAAGTTTGGATATTTGTGTGGCATACAATTAATAGTAGATATAAATCTTGTTAAAGCAGATGTACTAAAGTCTTGATTTCACATTTTTATATGGGAGCATTTTATTTTTAGGGTGTAATATAGAAAAATATCCTGAGATGAAAGAGTTCTGAGTTTATGCTTTCATTTTAACATTTCCCTCCTTATACTGCATATATATACACATGCTTATAATGAAAGCATACTTTGACCTCTGCCATTGAAACAGAATCCTACAGAGCTTCTTTTCTCTGACATATGAGATTCTTTGGCAAGAGTACAACTGGATTTTCTCAGCTTGCTGTATGTCCTATGAGACCAGCAGGAGAGAAAACCAATTGGCAATTCATTTCCCAGTTAGCATGCTTCCCTTTCTGTGTTTCAAACGTGCAGTCCCTTGTAAAATCTTATACTGAACTTTCATTGGATTCTTGAAATATTCAGTTCCTCTGCTGTGTGATATTCTCACGCAGACAAAACGGTTCAATTATAAAAAATATGTTTCCATTAAGGACTGTAATAAAATATCACATTATGGTTATATGAGTACCCACACCTCAACCAGTGATAATAGAAATCATTACACGCTATGTGGTAAGCTACATAACCATTCATGAAGCTAATCCTAAACCTTTGGGCAGTTTGGCCAAATTTCTCTAATTATCTTCAAGGTTATATCACTGCTATCATTGTTAACTGTATTTATTAATGTAATAGTTTCCTAAATAGAATTTAATGAAACAGTACATAACTACTTATTATGAAACTTCATAAACATTTTTGAGTGTTTAATAGGAGTCATAGATATATAGAAAACTCAAAATTATTTCACTTTTTAGTGGTATAAATATTTAAATTACTTTTAAGTAGTAGTTTATTTAAGGTTGTTAGTTATCTTTTTAAAAAATAAACTTTTAATTTAAAAATTATTTTAAATTTACATAAAAATTGCAAAGATAGTACAAAGGGTTCTTGTACACTCTATGCTCAGTTTCCCTTATTATTAATATCTTACCCATATGGCACATTTGTCACAATTAATAAAACTATATTGATACTTTATTATTAACTAGATTCCATACTCTATTCAGATTTCTTTCGTTTTCACCTAATGTACCTTTTCTGTTTTAGGAACCCATTCAGGATACAACAATACATTTAGTCCTCATGTATCCTTAGTAAACTCTTTGCTGTGATTTTTCTCAGTTTTTCCTTATTTTTGATGACCTAGACAGTTTTGAGGAGTACTGGTCAGGTATTTTGCAGAATGTCTCTCAACTGGAATTTGTCTGTTGTTTTTCTCATGATTAGAGTGGATGATGTTTATGGGTTTTTAGGAGAAAGAGCACAGAGATAGAGTGTCCTTCTTGTCACATCATACCAAGTATATATACTATCAACATCCTTAACAATGTTGATATTAACCTTAATTATTTGGGTGAGGTCATGTTTGTTAGATTTCTCCATTGTAAAATTACTCTTTTCTCCCCTCTTTCCATACTGTACTCTTTGGAAGAGAGTCACTGTGCACAGCCACATTTAAAGAGTGGGGGATTAATCCCAACCTCCCTGAGGGCAGAGTATCTACATAAATAGTTTAGAATTCTTGTGCATGGGCGATTTGTCTGTCTTCTCCCATTTATTTAATTATTCATTCATTTGTTTATATAACTATGTGCATATAATTATATATATTATAGTTATATGATAATATGTAAACATATTATATGTCATATATTTTTTTATATTATATGAAACAGAGGCTTGGATAGGAGATTACAACTTGTGTGCGACTTTTAGGTCATAATTCTAACTCCAAGAGGCTTATGTGGCAACTTTGAAGGATAACTTTGGATTTATTGAAACAGCCAGCCAATCATGATAAGGAAATCTTTTCCAATACAGTGAGTTCTCTGGTGATGTTGATAGCCTGGAACTGGGGCACATAGTTGAGTATAGTTTGTCCAAAGGCAAAGGCAACAAAGTAAGCACAGAAAAAGTGAACAAAGCACACTCAGTGAATGGCATTACTGAGAAAGCTGGACCCGCCGTCTACGACAGTAAAGTCCATCACCCCTTGGGAGTGTTGACCCAACACAGACTGAGTACCAAGGAATGATTGAGATCGTGGAGGAAGGGGCTATGAAAGGTGAGGTCTATCCATTTGTCATAATTGGGATGGCCAACAAAGGAGACTGATCTCTTTTCTATCTCTATGGTTTTATCTTTTCCAGAATGTCATATAAATAAGCTCATAAAGTATGTAGCTTTTTCGGACTGGCTTCTTTCACAAAGAAACATGTATTTATGATTCATCATGTCTTTGCATAGTTTTACAGCACAATCCTTGCATCATTGAGTAGTATTTCATTGTATGGACGTACCATACTTTGTTTATTCATTCACTTGTTGAAGAACATTTACTTGCTTCCTATTTTGGTGATTATGAATAAAATGGCTATAAACTTTTACATGAATATTTCTGTATGATATAAATTTTCAATCAGTCCAGAAGTGTGATTGAGGGGTCATATTGTAAGACTGTATAGCTTTACAAGAGTTTGCCAAGCTGTCTTCAAAAATGGCTATATCATTTTTCATTCCTGCCAGCAATAAATGAGAGTTTATGTTGCTCTGTGTCCTGCCAGCAATCAGTATTGCTATATTTTTGGATTTTGACCACTCTAATAGATGCGTAGTGGTATCTCATTGGTTTAATTTGCATTTCCCCAGTGACAAATAATTGAGCATATATTAATATGCTAATTTTCCATCTGCATATCTTCTTTGGTAAGGTGTTCAATCTTTTACCCCTTTCTAAATTGGGTTGCTGGGGCTTCCCTGGTGGCGCAGTGGTTGAGAATCCGCCTGCCAATGCAGGGGACACAGGTTCGTACCCCGGTCTGGGAAGATCCCACATGCCGCGGAGCGGCTGGGCCTGTGAGCCATGGCCGCTGAGCCTGCGTGTCTGGAGCCTGTGCTCCGCAACGGGAGAGGCCACAACAGTGAGAGGCCCGCATAAATAAATAAATTGGGTTGTTTATTTTCTTATAGTTGAATTTTAATATTTAACATTTTAAACTAAAAAAGGTAATATTTCATTGCAGATTGTATTTTGAGATATTTTATTACATTTATATGACCTCCAAATATATTTTAAATACCCTTCAAATCACATTTGTCTTGACTGTACCTTTGTGATAGAAACCCTAATATTAACTGGTCAAAATTGAACTGATACTTGTAAATCTCTCTTGGAGCTCAGTGGGGTCATGTTACTGCCCAATGCAAGTGTTATATTACTTCTAAAAACCACCCTCTATTTCCTTTATCCTTCCCATTGGCTGGAATGTGCACATGATTGCTATCACCTGAGCGGCCATCTTGGTCCTTGAGATAGGACACTAAGAATGGTAGTAGCAAGACAAGGTAGGCTGACTCCACGACAGATTCATAGAGCATTGCTGCACAGCTGCCTACCTTCAGATGCTTACATGAGAGAGAAATATATTACTTTCTGGTTTACATCACTATTCTTTTAGGTCTCTGCTGCATGCAGCAAATCTAATCCTAACAAAACCAAGATCTGCCCTTGGGTTTGCTTAGTTGTGCCTTCTATGTGTCCTCTTAGCATACTGTATTTTCCCTATTGTGGCACTTTTCATATTTTATGGGAAGTTCTCATTTCATTGTTTTCCTCACTCACTAGGATATAAATTCTATGAAAACAGGAATCCTGCTTGTTGTTCTTTATTCTCAGATCTCACAGTGCCTAGCAAATGGTTAGTATTTTCTAAATTTTTATTGGATAAATCAATGACTTACTAAATGACCATAATATAATTAGAACTTTTATATGAAGATCCAAAGTTGTTTTTCTGTGTACGTTCTGTCTTCTCAATTATTTTAAAAGCCTCAAGGGAAGACACCATGATTTATAGCACAAATATCAATATAGTCAGTAAATCCTTGATGATAGCACCACACAGCTAAACAACTCAATTAAAATGTATAAAAAGTAGTGTGAAATGTAGCCCTGAGGAAAACTCTAAGTACAAATACATAGTTTTTAAAATCTTTATAGTAGTTGAGGATGCAAAGTAAATAAGCCAAGGTCCTTGACCTCAGAGAGATCAACATTTGGTAGAAGAATTCAGCAAAATCATTATGGCCCCAGACTACATGCTTCAAGTAGAGGAGAGGAACATGAGCATGATATCTCTGGAAAATGCTGGACTAATTATAAGCAGTTTTCAGCATACTAAGGCTAGGTGGAGAACAGGCCTTTTGGTGAAATGGAGAAAGGTCAGAAATGCAAGTCCTGAAGATAGTTGGTTGTTTATAGTTTGCTCATTACCTCTACTCTGAATGTTGTCCTATCTCAAAATTGTTTCAGATATCTCACTTACAACTTATTACAACACTTTTTTTTTACTATGAAAGCTCATTAATTCATGATATTGCTATTCTTCTGGCTTCAAACCTTGAAAATGACTCACAGCATTTAAGACTATATTTATATATTTTTGCTATATTTAATAGCCTTTGGATACATTAAGAATATGTTCCTATTAGGCAAAATGCTTGCTTCTCTTGTTTCACACTTATCTATGAGGAGATAATCAATAATGATGAGCATCAATAACCTGTCACAATATAGTCTTAAGATAATTAAATGTCAGTGTATTTAACTTCATTTCCTTTTGACCCTGGACCCACAGGTATACTCTGCTTTCCAAATTGCTGGGTTTTCAATGTACTTTTCTACATGAAGAATAATAATACTGCAACCACCACCACTATCTCTCCCCAAAATGTTGACTGAATGATTACTCTTGATCAGATGATATTCTAAATGCCTTGACTAGGTATTAACACATTGAATCATAACAATCCCAGGAGTTAGATATTATTACTACTTCCATTTTGGAGAGGAAAAAACTGAGACATAGAAAAATTAGGTTACTTGTTGGCTATGTTATATAGTGATTATGAGAATGACAGTTTTAATCCAGACAGTCACGAGTCTAAGACAGTCTGAATCTTAACCACTGCACTGTATTGCCTCTCTAGTATCTTCAGAAATGTATGTGCTAATCTATGTATCTATCTGAAGTTTCTAGTTTTTGAAATTATTCTTGGGGATTGATATATGTTCATAGATTATTGGAAAGTATTCCTGGGGAGAAATTCATACTTAGATCACCTTATTTTACATAGTTGTCCAAAATCCCAGGGGATGGAACTTCTGCTGGAACTCTACAGTTTGTATATGAAGGTGTTATAAGAATTAAAGCAATTTCACTATGAGATTGAAGTTCCAAATTTTGACTCAAGAGGCTAGATGGGACTGCTATTCATATTTACAATGGTAATGATTTTTAGTAATAACAATGAACACAAGCACTCATTTAGGCTTTCAATCATCAAATCTTCATTGAGCACTGACTATTTGCTTGGTACTCAATTATATGCTGGGAATACAAAGAAACTGTTCCCTTAAGGAATTCACAATGGAGGAGATTCACAAGGAGGTAATTTCAATTGTTGTGGTTCCATGCTTTCATGGGTATATATATATGCAGGCATAGATATGAGAGAGCAACATCTGTAGCCTGCAATGCAGTGGGGAAGGTCAGAGGATGTCAGGGCTAAGATGAATTCCAAAGGATGAATTGACCAATAGGAGTTAGAAGGTAAAAAAAAAAAAAAAAAAAAGATTAAAAAGGAGTGTGTTTTATCTTAGGAAAGATGAATTATTCAATAGGAACTAGAGACATAAAGCCGATGGGGAAGGAAATTCCAGGCAAATGGGTGAGGAGGATAGAAAGTATGGAGGAGAAAGAGTCTAGAAGAGTATGTAGTGAATTGCAAATGGTTTGGTGGTGTTGTATGAAAAGTTTAAGGGAGGAAGTGGCAAGAGTTAGATTCACCACTTGATGTGGCAGATAAACGCTAAATTGGAAACACATTTTTTTTTTGTTTTTGTTTTTGTTTTTGTTTTTGTTTTTGCGGTACGCGGGCCTCTCACTGTTGTAGCCTCTCCCGTTGCGGAGCACAGGCTCCGGACGCGCAGGCTCAGCGGCCATGGCTCACGGGCCCAGCCGCTCTGCGGCACGTGGGATCTTCCCAGACCGGGACACGAACCCGTGTCCCCTGCATCGGCAGGCGGACTCTCAACCACTGTGCCACCAGGGAAGCCCTGGAAACACATTTCTAAGAGTTTTTGTTAAATATCTTACATTTAAAGGTAGTGTACAAAAAAATCAAGGTTCTCGCAGAGGGTCTTCTGGCAATGGGAG
The DNA here is from genome assembly GCF_026419965.1 of Kogia breviceps. Lineage (NCBI taxonomy): Eukaryota > Metazoa > Chordata > Mammalia > Artiodactyla > Physeteridae > Kogia > Kogia breviceps. The sequence continues at coordinate 88,856,525 of NC_081319.1, forward strand.
ATGGAAGGATGTATAGCCAAAAGGTGCTGAGAATGCATTTAGTCCAAGTTCTGCATCTAGTGTTTCAAAGAATCTGGCTATCTGGCTATCTAACTATCCCAAACTACAGATTTGTCTTGGATTCTTCAGAACTGAGATGTTTGTGACATTCTAGTCCCAAAGGCATGCATGCACTCAAGGGTTGTCTGTTGAAGATTTGAGCAACTTATAAATTTAACTTATTTCACTCTAGAAATATGGAAAGTAAGGTATCCTAGAAGTACCTATGAAGTTGCTGGATATCTCAAGTGCAACATCCACATAGCGACATTGCATACCAGTTGTATGAAATAGGTAAGGATGTATAGTAATTCATTTCATTCTGCTTTATTATCCCCTTATCTAATTTTAAACTCTACTCTGGGTCCAAGTTATATCATACCTAAATTAACTCCCAAAATTTAAGTTTTAATAAATTCAGGTTTTATTTTTCATAAACATTTATGTCATGTCACTCCCTGAAATCAAACACTCAGGATATTTTTTTTTCCTGAGTCAAGTCCAAACTGTTGCCAGCAATTAAAATCTTCCCCTTCATAGCCTCATATATTTTATTAAACCTATACTTTATTTGATCTCAATATGTATTACATGCTTTAATTAGATGTCCTTTTCTAGCTGAACACCTGCTGTTCTACTTAGCTGGAATGTTGTCACACCTCCCTTCCCCAGTTTGGCCCTCTGAAGTCTTACCTATTTTTTTTTTGCGGTACGCGGGCCTCTCACTTGTGGCCTCTACCGTTGCGGAGCACAGGCTCCGGACGCGCAGGCTCAGTGGCCATGCCGCACGAGCCCAGCCACTCCGCGGCATGGGGGATTCTCCCGGATCGGGGCACGAACCCGTGTCCCCTGCATTGGCAGGTGGACTCTCAACCACTGCACCACCAGCGAAGCCCCATGAAGTCTTACCTATCTTTTAAGTCTTAGTTCAAGGTCTGTATCTTTCATGGAGACTTTCTTGACTAGTCCAGGTACTGGAAGGTAAGATGATAAGCAATAATATATATTATTGATAAAAGGTATGATTATATTCAAGTTCAAATAGTATTCTAGAAATAGGTAGACCCACTTTAAAAATCCAAGGAGAAAATATGTGTGTACATACATGTGTGCATATACGCACACACGCGCGCACACACACACACACACACACACACACACCCCATAAAAGTAAAAGAACATTAGAAAAGCCAGTTTAAACCAAACAATAGATGAAAAGTAATTATTGGACTTCTCTTTTTGCATAACTTTGACAATATTACAGTGTGCTCACCCTTGGAAGGAAAATAACTAGTATTTGCATTGTCGTCAAAGAGGAACTGTAGGGATGCTAAACAGGGTAGACTATCAAACCTCTTTTTTTACTAAAAGATGATCTGAAATATGAAGCATTGAATGTGCCCCAAGATCAGTTCTGGGTGGAAACCTGGATGGAAGCAGAAAGGGAGCAAAATAATGAAGAGTCTTAATATGTTTACGTGTGTGTGTGTGTGTGTGTGTGTGTGTGTGTGTGTGTGTGTGTATGCGCAGAACTGCAGCCCTGTAGCTTCTTCCACTGCCTTCTGGGAGGTCTGTTTGGTCAATGGATTGTGTAGCTACACATCTGCATTGCCTCATCTTTTCCCCAGACATTGCTGCAAGCAGGAAACCACACTCTGGGGAAAGATGGAAGCTCGGAGTCCTTGTGCTCTGTGAGTTGGGCTGGAATAAAGAAATCAAAGTAGCCAGAGGCTTAGCATAGTCTCCTTGCCCTCGTCAGGTCTGCCCATAGTGGGATGTAGAACAGGGAGTCAACACCAGACCTCATTGATCTCACTTGCCTCTGATCCCCTATAGTAATTAATGTGTTATCATCCTAATTAGCAGCTAATTATTTTCTCTATTTTTCTCAGTCTTTCAACTGTATTGGAGATCCTGGAGGGCAGAGACTGTTCTGCAGAACTGTTTTTGTCCTCTCAGTGTTTAACATAGTGCTGAACACAAAGAAAGTGCACCGTATGTTAACAGATCCCATTTTGTACATAAAGACATGAGAAGTCCAGTGCGTTTAAGAGACATGATTTTAATAGTTCCATCATAAGTAATTTAGTTTTTATTTGAGGCAGTTAACTTTCCACTAGATAAAAATAACATTAATTGTGCATTTATCATGTGGAGAATGTTTTTACTTATGTTATTTAACTTAATTATCACAACCAGAGCCAGATTAAGAAGGAGACCATCTGTGCCATTGCCTAGAGCCCCATTCTGATAGGTATTAAAATATCTATGGCACTTAAATATCGCCGGAAGACAAAGGAATTTTTATTTATTAGAAGTCTTCTAAGGTCTTCTTACTCAAATTGTGTTTCAAGAACCAGCAGGACAGGCATAACCTGGGAGTTTGTCAGAAATGTCAAATGTCAGGCTCCACCCAGACCTGCTGAACCAGAATTTATTTGCATTTTAACACGATACCAGGTACCACACTGAAGTTTGAAAAATAGGCTCAGGGATAGTATTTATGTGGTTAGAGGTACTACTTTTATAAACTGCTTAGGGGGAGTTATACTCCAAGAGACATCCTCCAATAAAAATAGTTGCTCACTAAGCTGACTTTCTGGACCCATGAGTACAGCAAATTTCAGGGCTTTTGCTTTGCTAAGTGAAGTATACAAGTTTAGGGCCAGAGATAAGCTGCTCATAACACAGCAGAGCCTGAGTATTGCTAGTAATACTAGCAAACTTGACTTTCAAGTCAGAATGAATACAGATAACCTTCTATGTACATTTCAAAACAAATATTTTTAAAATGTGAATATTAAAGGGCACTTCTGCTCATTATGTGTTAGGCATCCTGGACTTCTCAGAGTTCTTCACAGTCACCTAGCACAACAGGGACACTTTGCACCCACTGCTCCTTTCTCTTGGGATGCATATCCTCCAGGTCTTTGCTTGGCTGGCTCTATCTTGTCATTTAGGTTGCCCCATTGGAGAGTTTCTCCTTAGGCATCCTCATTAAAATAGGCTTGTAGGGCTTCACTGGTGGCTCAGTGGTTGAGAATCCGCCTGCCGATGCAGGGGATACGGGTTCGTGCCCCGGTCCGGGAAGATCCCACATGCCGCGGAGTGGCTGGGCCCGTGAGCCGTGGCCGCTGAGCCTCCGTGTCTGGAGCCTGTGCTCCGCAACGGGAGAAGCCACAACAGTGAGAGGTCCGTGTACCGCAAAAACAAAACAAAATAAGCTTGTAGTCTCTAATCCTTCAATATGCTAATAGCATTTATCACTTTCTAAACTCATCTTATTTATTTACTTACTTATTTGTCTCCTCCCCCCAACTGTTAGCTCCATGAGAGCAGAAATTTTGTCTCTGTTGTTTGCCATCATATTCCCTGTTCTGGTACATGGCAGATGCACAATAGATAGATGCAGCATGAATGAGTCAACAGATTATGAAAACAAAATGGTTACTGAGCTCAATAGTCTAACATATACTGCATTATATATATATAAGTATATATGTATATATAAAATAATGAACTATATAATAATCATCCTCAACTTCAAGTTCATCCCAATTTTGCATTAGATTTTTAAGGGTTCCCTTTGAGAAGCAAGGCACTTTGTTTTAAATGCATGGCATAGATGATAGTTCAAAACCTTTTCATGTTTTTGACATCTATTGGCTGAGTGCTTTCAATACACTCATTGACAAGCACTGCCCTAAGGACCTAGGTCTGCTGCATGTTAATGCATGACTGTGCTCAAATTACTAAGCCTGTTTAAACTTCAATTTACTCACATGTTAAATGGCACTGATAATAGTACCTGTACCTACTTCATGGGGTTTTTGAGACTTTAAATTGGGGTAATGTACTGAAAATGCTTATCATAGAGTCTGATGTATTCTAAGCACTCAATAGATCAATATTAGTCTCAGAAAATTTACACAGTCTGTGCTTGGGAGGGTGAAGAATTATCTTTCTAATAGAAATAACATTTGCATTGTGATAACAGTGATAATAGATGGTATTCACAAATAATTTGAAATATTTTCCAAAGTACTTTCACCACATTCTCTTCTATTATTGTGATATATTTCCTTCATTTTATCTTCATAGGGAAAATAAATGTGTGTTTGACAAGTTCCTTTTACTTCTTTTAATCTTTCCCTGCTACATGCCTGTGTTGGATTACGATACATTAAAATTGGATATTTTACACTTTTTGTTGCCATTTTTATTAAAACAAAACACACATGTTGGGAATAGATCATAATGTACAGCTTGATTAACTTTGCATATGTCTACACCCACAAAATAAACATCCAGAGAAGAATATAGAACAAGACCAGATCCCCAGAAGTCATCCTTGTTCCAGGACTCAGTCAATACTCCTCTCTGCCATAATCACCACTAATCTGCCTTACATTATTGTGGATTGGTTTTGCCTGATTTTTAAGTTTATATATGGAATCATTAACACTCTTTTTTGTTTGACTTCTTTTACTCAACATTAATCCTGTGAGAATTATCCAGATTGTTGTATATTGCAATATATTGCTCATTTTAGTTGCTGCGTAGTAGTTTGTTGCATAAGTATGCCAAAATTTATTTATCCATTCAAGGATTCTGCTGAGTGTGTGTAGTGGTATCACACTGTGATTTTAATTTGCATTTTCCTAATGTTTAATGGGAGGATAATATTTTCTTATATTTATTGGATAATCCTGTGTTCTCTTCAGTGAATTGCCTATTTAGATCCTTGCCCATTTAAAAAATTGATTTGTGTGCCTTTTTGTTGATTTTTGAGTTTGGATATAAATCTTGGGTATAAATGTTAGTTGAGTAAATGTGTTGGAAATACCTTCTCCCATTCCATGTCTTGCATCTTTACTCATTAATGGTATCTGTGATGAACAGAAGTCTTCATTTTAATGTAGTCCAATTCATAGTCCTTTTATTTATGGTTAGTGCTTTGCAGCCTTGTTTAAAAAAATCCTTGCTTACCCCAAGAACATGATGATTTTCTTGTATAATACAAACTTTGTTTTACCTTTCATATTTCCTATCTTTTAAAGGATATATATTAGCTGGTATAGAATTTTCATTTGGTAAGATTTTATTACAGCACTTTTAACAATACCATTCTACTGCTTTTGGCTTCCATGGTTTCAGGTGGAAAGTCCACTCTGTGCCTGATAAGTACTCCTCTGAAGGAATTGTTTCCTTTATCTCTGGTTGTGCTTTTCTTTTCTCTTTTTTCTTTTTCACCATTCTGAGTATGATGTGCTTTCATGTGGTTCCCCTTGTATTTTTCCTGCTTGAGATTTATAAAGGTTTTTGAAATGGTGACTTAAGGTCTTCAGATGATTTTGAAAAATTGTCAGCTAGTATTTCTTCATATATTGCTCCCTTTTACCTCTTCAATTAAACGTAGATATTTTCCTCTGTTCCTCCTGTTGCTTATACTCACTTGTATGCTTTCTAATCTATATCTACATCTAAATCTATATCTATATTACCTAGATCTTTATTTTAAAATTGCTGTGTTTTAAAAGGATATTTCATTTGTCCTTGGTTTTATTGAGATATAATTGTATTAACATTGTATTCATTTAAGGTGTACAGCATAATGATTTCATAATCAACGTCTTGCAAAATGAGTACCACAACAGTTTACTTATCATCCATTACCTCACATAGCTACAAATTTTTTTCCTGTGATAACTTTTAATATCTATTCTCTTAGCAATTAAAAAATATACAATACAGTGTTGTAAACTATAGTCACCATGCTGTACATTACTCCCCCAGAACGTATTTACCTTATAACTATAACTTTTACTTTTTGACCACTTTCACCCATTTTGGCCACTCCCCCAATCCCCACCTCTGGCAACCACCACTCTCTTCTCTGTATCTATGAGTTCAGATTTTTTAGATTCCATGTAGAAGTGAAATTAGCCAAAATTTATTTTTCTCTGTCTGACATATTTCACTTAGCATAATGCCCTCAGGGTCCATCCATGTTGTTGCAAATGACATAATTTTCTTCTATTTTTATGGCTGAATAATATTCTTTTGTACATCTGTATACCACATTTTCTTTATCCATTCATCCATAGGTGTGAACACTTAGTTTGGTTCCATGTCTTGGATATTATAAACAATGCTGCAGGAAGCATGAGGATGCATATATTTTTTAAGGTTAGTGTTTTCATTTCCTTTGGACAAATACCCAGAAGTGGAATTGCTGGATCATATGGTAGTTTTATTTTTCATTTTTTGAGGAGCCTCCATACTGTTTCCATAATGGCTGCACCAATTTACATTCCTACCAGCAGTGCGCAAGGATTTCCTTTTCTCCACATCTTCATCAACACTTGCTATTTCTTGTTTTGTTTTGTTTGATAATATCCATTCTAACATGTGTGAGCTGATAACTCATCATGGTTTTGGCTTGCATTTTCCTGATGATTAGTGATGTTGTTCTTTGAAAGACAACCTTAAGGAAATGAAAAGATAAGCAACATATTGGAAGAAAACATTCCCAATACATGTATCTCACAAGGAACCTCCACAATTCAATAATAAGGAGTCAAACAATCCAATAAAAAATGGGAAGGGGAGTTCTTCAGAAAAGAAGCTCTGTGAATGGCCAATTGGTCCCTGAAAAATGCCCACTAGGTAAATGCAAAGTAAGATCAAAATGAGATATCAGTGTACACTCACTGGAATGACTGAAATAAAATACAAAAACAGATTGATATACCAAGTTTAGGCACGAGTATAGAGCAGCTGTTGCTAGTTGGGGCTAGAAGCTACTCTGGAAAATATTTTACTACTTTCTTATATAGTAAACATATTCTTACCGGTGACAGCAGTTCCACTCCCAGGTATTTATCAAAGAGAAATTTAAAAAAAAAAACTCATAAAAAGACTTGAATATGAATGTTCACAGTATCTTTACTTATTACAGCTCCAAACTTGAAACAACCGAAATGTTCAAAAATAACTAAATGGAAAACAAATTGTGCAATACTCAGATGATACATGCTCCTCAGTGATAAAAAGGAACATGACGGCAAAGATAGGAAACAAAACAGTGCACACCATATTATTCTGTATATGAAATTATAGAACAGATCAAACTAAACTGTAATGGAAGGAATTATTTCAGTGGTTGCCTGGAAGTGGGGATGGGTGGAATTTTCTACAAAGCATAACAAAGGAATTTTATGAAGAAACAGAAATGTTCTCTTTCATGGTCACCATGATGTTTATATAGGAATATGCATTTATAAACTCGTCAAATGGTATAGTTTAAATTGTGTATTTTATTGTTATATAAATTAGACTTCGATTATTTAAGTTTAATTCAATGTAACTAGTTAATTATCAACGATTGGATTTAAGAAAAAAGCATTGGTTTCTGGGAATAATGTTCCCCTTCTTAAGAAGTATTATAATATTTGTTTTCACCCTCTTTCTCAGCATTCTAGTTCTAATGCAAAATCACCTTAATCCAACCAAGGCTGAGTTTCAGGATTTGTCATGGCTGTTTTTTCTCTAGTGTGCCCTTACTTCTAAAGCATAGCCCTTAATCGTACTTTGTTGCCCTCTTGGGATGTTTCAATTTAGAGCCCTAAGTGTTGACCCTTCATCTTGGCTGGCTGAGAATTCCAACCTGATCTGCCCAGCTCTGCCCAGATTGCCGCTCACTTCTTAATTCTCCCTCTGGTGCTTTCTGCTTGATTTTTTCTGCTTCCCTCATATATGCATAGTTTTGAGGATCTCAGAATACCAAGAGGGGAGATTGTAGGCAGAATGTTAGCCTCCCTTTTCTGGAGTTCCTTCTTCAGCATCGAGTTCATTTAAATTTTGAGTCCTTTGGTTTCTTTCAATCACTTTTGACAAATGTTATTTGAGTACCTACTATGTTTCTGGTACTACGGCACATCTTGTAGGCCTAACAAAATTTTATCGTCTGCTTCGATCTTTGGGGTAGAGGAAGTAGATATGGACAAGGAAGAGGAGCAATAAAATTAGTAAACAGTTTAAGAATGATTTAAAGTAGTTCACAAGAAAATGCCGAGTTTATTGATAACATTACCAAATGCCGAGGGTGGGATGGAAGGGGAAAAATATCACTGCTGCCTGGAATTGTAGAGGATAGACTTCTTGAAGTTGGTGCTATCAGAGCTGAATCTTGACTGAAGAACTGGGGCTCCATAATTGGGATTAAATCTGGATTAAGATATGGTAGTAGAGAAATCTTAAAATGGGGTAATAGTCAAATTAGGATAGTCATGGAGTAGACAGGAAGTCTTTTTTAATCACTTTTTTCATGAGATACAAACGAATTATATATCTTGCCATAGGTCACATACTTAGTGGCAGATATGGGACTAAAGCAAAGTTTCCTAATTCTGCTCCAGTGTTTCTTCCTCATAGACACACTTTTTTTTTTGGTGTAAAGGAAGAGCCATAAAAGAATTATGACATGTGTTACCTGAAATTTTGAAAAGATGTACTGCCTGGGCTCCAAATCAATGGATTCATCTGGGAAATACACAAGGAAGAGCTGATGAATCTGTTTTTTTAAGTTTGATGTGGAACATAAACGAATGATTATGGCTTGTTCATGAGAGTGTTGACAACTGAGTCAGAATGACATACTCAAGATGGAATCACACAAAGCTGTAAGATACATCACCACTCAAATCCTATTAAAATAATTTGTTCACTAAATACATATGTGTTCTGGTTGGACATAATTCCTGCCTCCTGTGTACTCTGGAATTATTTGCAGCAAATTATCCAAAACTCCTTGAGAGTAGGCTTTGTGCCTTTATTACTCACCTTTGCATTACCAGGGTCTAGCAAAATATTTGGTTGGTTTTGAATATTTAAAAAATATTTAGTTGGTTTTGAATAAATGTTTGATGGATTGAATTAAGTTAATTTTTATCCATTGGGTTATGGAATAAAGGCACACACAGAATGAACAATACATTGGAATTTCATATTTCCTGTTCATGATGTAAATTGGTTCAGTACTTTTGGAAAGATATTTAGCAATAGATATAAGAGCTATAAAAATTACATGTGCTGTTTTAAGTTATTAAAACCCAACTTCTAGGCAAATTCCTAAGGAGATAATAAAAAAAAAAAAGAAAAGAGTACTATTTGTGAAACTAGTCACAGAAGCTTTTGAAAATGAAAAAATAAAAAAAGCTGTAACGAATAGAAGTAGCCATAATGTCTAACAATAGAGAAATATGCAAGAAAATGTGCCAGCTTCAATATGATGGAGGCATTAGAAAGAAAACTGTGAATACTGTGTAGAACACAGAAAATGCATACAATATATTACATAAAAAATGAGAATCAATAGATATATACTGTACAATTATAACTATATAAAATAATTAAATATACTAGAAGGCCATACAAAAGATAATAGTTTTGTAGGCTGGAGGTTTTATAAATTCAGATGGATGCTGAGAAGGTAAGTACCCAAGACGAGCTTTATGAATAGTCACAGTGGGTGGTGTGGTTTAGAAAGTGAGAGGGGGTCAATGAGGGCTCCTAGAATTAACCTCTGGTTTTGCAATTCAGAATTCATTACACAGAGGCAAATCTCAATTATATTTTTAGGCAAGATCCATAATATACCTTATCTAACTCACAATGTTTTTGTGACACTCGCATTAAAAAATGGAAGTGAGAAAATCTTGAAACTGTAAAGCATGATGCAAATACTATAGATTATCATCATTCTCTCTGGTATTCATACCAGTACTGATAGTTCCATTGAATCTTGAAGTTTCTTAGTGCTAGAACCAGACCCAGGCTGAGTATTCCAAAGCTGGGGGAAAGGAGAGAGAGAAAAGGACTACTGATTCTGTGCTGCTGCAATCATCTCTTTATATGCAAGAGCGTTTGCCTTAAACATGTGAGTACCATCCTCTGGACACAGCACAAGTCTTCAGTTAGTATTTGCTAATCATTTACTTCCTCTCCTGAGAAATTGTCTTTCAAGTGCCCAGTCTAAATATAATTACGTTTATACTATTTGCTACTACATAGCTATTTCATTTTTCTTCCCCTGAATTATTTGTGCCTTTAGGTGATATGCTCCTTGGAACAGAGATTTTTTTTTTTTTTTTTTTTTTTTTGGCACAATTTGTCCTACTTTTGTGCACTGGTTATAGAATTCTAGCAAAACTGAATGCTAAAAACAGGAGTGCAGGATAGAAATAACCCAAAACCTCCTGGGAGAATATGAATTTGGTAATGCATATAGAAGGATATAAAATTAGATTGTAGCTAAGGAGGGTTAAATTACATTTCTTGTTTTATCTTTGACTTTCTGTACAACCTTGGAAAAAATTACCTGTGTGCTCTGCTGTAGTGCCACTGGTTCAGACCTCTGGCTATTCAACCCAGGATTCTATTGCTTGAATAGCCGTGAGAGGACATGGCTCTCTTCTTATTCACTAACCATAAAGATTCACTGGGATCAGCTACTCATGGTAGATGCTTTGTGATTCCGTCATTAGTAATTTCTTATCACCTTTCTTAATGCAGTAGTATGGACTTCCTATTCCACTTCTTGATGTAATATGTACCCAGGTTTAGTTTTTATGATGTTTTCTCTTACTCATCCTAAATATGTCATTCGAGTTTGAAGAGTATCCTCTCATGTCATTCAGGCAGATAACTATTCAATAGAAGCTCAGGTACAAATGATTTAATAAATGATTGCTTGTACAAACTTTGGGGAAGTCTTTTATATTCATACCTCATTGATATAAAGTAGGGAAAATTGCCTGTCAAAGAGTCTGAAATATCAATTAAATAAATGCTAGTTTCTGTCCTTTTCTTCTTTACCTGTTTTTGTAGAATGCACTTGAACACTATGTAAGGCATTCTCTATCTTTATTCCACAAGTTTAAGAAATTAAAGGTTCAGAGAGCCTGAAAGTCTAATAACCTATAAGTAGAAATGGGTGGACTCAATCCTGTTTATTTACTAGTTCATGAACTCAAATAATATTTAAGAATCAACTCTATCACAGCTGCTGTCTTAAGCCCTGACAACTAACATTCTAGTGGTTGTAAAACTTCTCATTGCACTACATTCCCCAAAATGGATCACAGTCTTCCCAATAAGGATCTTCTAATCTATGATGTCTGAATGAATATTAATTCTTTTTCATATTATCCAGTTGTTCATTCACCATAAAGAAAAAAAAAACAAATAAATTGTTTTCTATGTATAAAACACAGTGGTAAATACTAGATCAAAGCAAGAAATATATTTCATTTGCTTTTTTTTCCTCCATGAATTTGCAACAGTTTTCATGTTTAACAAGGTCTTTGTTAATGGAGGTTATGTGATGGAGGAGGGACAAAGGGCATAATGAATGTTCAAGCAATACCATGGACTTTGGTTATTATAGTTGAAATTGAATATCAGCTCTTCTGTTTATTGACTGAGTGAATCAAGACAAGATATTTAAATTTTCTAAGTCTCAGATGTCTCATTTGGTAAACTGGAGATAATCCCCCCTTCATAGAGTTGTTAGAATCAGAGGGGAAAAAATGACAAGCGAAGACCATGACCTGGAGGACATAAGTGTTCAAGAACATTAGTTCTTTCTCCTTCCTGAATGGAAGCTGCCGTATCATTGAGCAGAGCACTTAAGACTGCAGCACCGTAACACAGTACACCTCATGAAGTCTTGGACCTGTGTTCACCATAATCACCACCACAAGTGCCAGGTTTCCCAGACTTAGCTCCTGCACCCTCTCCCTCTGTAGCGCTTCATGATGGAATCTGACCCAATTCTCGGCTCATCGCCTCCACTCCTCGACCGCCCTCTCATAGCCGCCTCTGGGTCATCAGTGAACAGCAAAGTCCTTTTTACGGTCATTTACTTCTTGAAACAATCTCTTTCCCTTTCCTGTCCTCTGAATCCTTTCAAGGAGTGTTTTTGTTTGTTTGTTTTCACACCCTGTATCTGTCAGGACCAGGAAGTGGGGTTGGATTCGCTTTCAAAATCTTTTGCTACTTGGAAATCATCCCCTTGCTTCTATTGGAGTTGCTGAAAAAGAAAAAAACAGTCACATGGATAGTCTTCCTTTGAAAAGTACAAACAACTATCCTCAAAATGCTACCATAGAAGTCATGTTTCATTGCAATCATCTGTCCATTTCTCAACTTCTCTTTATAGCAAATTAGCAAAACTGTTGCCTATACTTAATTACCCCCATTCATGCTTTTGAAAAAAAGAAAGCACATAGTAATATTGTAGTTCCTTTATTTCTCTATAATGACCTAATTTTATTCAGGCCCCCAACACCTACTCCCCACCGAGTGGGGTAATGAGATTATATTTGGATCAAAAGTATAAATGGTCTAATAAATTCTACTACAGTCACTTTGGATCCCTTTACATAATTACTCAAACTTCTAATTTCTCCCCTCCTCCTGCTCCTCTCTAAGATAGAAAATGGTTGTATGAAAAACCTTTTAAGTCTGAATGACTTTTAGGACAGATAACTCTATGATCTCACACAAAAAAGTAAACTCAAAGAAGGGAAGAGTAGAAAGGTGGTTGCTAGGGATGGGGCACAGTAAGGGGGAAACGAGTGAAGGTTGGCAAAGGTTGGCAAACTTCAAGTTATAAAATGAATAAGTTCTGGAGATGTAATGTACATCATGGTGGCTATAGTTTACAATACTGCATTGTATATTTGAAAGTTACTAAGAGAGTAGGTCTTAAAATTTCTCACTGCACACACACATATTTTAGTTATATGAGGTGATAGATGTACTAACTAAACTTACTGTGGTATAATCATTTTACAGTGTATACATATATCAAATCGTCATGTTGTACACCTTAAATTTACTCAATATTATATATCAATTATATCTCAATAAAGCAATGTTATATGTCAATTATATTTCAATTTTATTCTGTATACAAGGATCATTCTAGAAAAATTGAAAAACATAGAAATAAATCTTATCGCCCACAAACAAACAAAGAAACAAACCAAAAATGTCTACATGGCCTTATTATGGGGAAAAGGCCCCAGACTCTACTGCTGGTCCTGGAATGTGCCCACTTGACAACTGCTAATGCCTGGGTAAGCCATTCCTGTCTCTAATTGTTTTGTTGACATGTGCTACTGTCTGTAGCTGAGAAATTCATGGTATAGTCAGTTCTGCTATAATGCTTGTTTTAAAAGCACAATTGATATATTAGGGAATAATTTGAGCATAAATCCTGCTTCCATTTGCTTATGCTCAAGTTCTTGAGCAGGAAGGACTAGGGGAATTCTGAAAACTGCACCAAGCAGAACTGAGCCCTTAGAGGAGTATACAACACACATATATGCGCACACCTCAAGCAGGTCGCAGCTGCCTCAGTTTACCCCATGTGTTAGGAGCCACTCCCATCCTCATCTGCTATTGCAACTTTTTGTTTTTCCACTATTTTCCAATAACTCACAGCTGTAACTCTTCCAATGCCCACTTCCAAAGGCAAATTTCAGGTATTTTTCAAGGTAAACTTTCATATTTATTGTAGTATTTATCTATTTCTTAACTATTTAACATGTGTAAACTATACCTTCATTTTAACTAGGTCCCGGTATTTATTTTTATGTATCAGTGATAAAATTTTTTGAGTGTCACTCCAAACCTCATTTTCCCAGTAAGCCCTGAGATTTTTATTGCATGGTGATTATTAGGAACATGTATGTCTCCTGTAGCAAAGCTGACTATATAAACTATTTAGGCCGGGCCAGAGTCCAGCTTACCTTTCCTTCTAACTTGCCTTTTTTCAGCTCTCATTGAGATTACAGATCTCTTAAAGTTTCTGCCTTATTTTTTATCCAAATCCTGGTCTAGATGTTTCACCCTACAGGAACCTTTCATGCTTTTCTGTTCTTTCAACCTCACTGACTGCATGGCAGGTTTGCAAGCCCTAAATTCATTTTGTCCAACACAGTGGGACTAAAAAAGGCCCAGGAGGCCAACTAGACCCTCTCTTTATCACAACTCCATTAACCATGCCATTAACCTCTCTTGATCACAACACCATTAACTAGACCCTCGCTTTATCACAACGCCATTAACCACATGGTCACCTGTCACAGTAGCCTTCTCCAAAAACGCAGACAGGGGAAAGAATGAGAGTCCCTTTAACGTGAACCTTCCTCTAAACTTACTCTATGCACATCCTCCCTTCTGGACTTTGAAGATTCGGGATGAGGAGATAAAGGCTCAAGCCTTCAATGAATCCTTCCTCCAGTGTTTCACTTTCATCCCTATCCCCTGATCAATACATGTCACTCTGTTTTCTCCCCCAAGGTTTACCTGAAACTGCTCTTTGCCAGTGTCTCCAAGACCTTCCCTTGGCCATAGGCAGTGAACACTTTTCAAACTTCATTTGATGGGATCTGCTAAAAGAATATGCAGTGGTTATCTTTCCTAATTTTCAAGTGGCCTTTTACCTCTCACCTCCCTGGTGGTTCTTCCAAAGTTTGCTTCGCAGACTCTCCCCCAAGACTGACTTCTAAATTTGGGGTTCCTCAAGGTTCAGGCTTGATATCTACCTCTTCTCTGTCTTCAACACACTTTTTAAATGATATCCTCTATTATCTTAGCTTTAGATATCATCCATCTGCTGGCTTTCTCACCTCTAGCCCACACCTTTCCTCTCAGCTCTAGACATATATCCAACTTGCCTACTGGTAATCTCTACTTGGAAATGACAAAGACCTCTTAAATTTAACATATCCAAAACCAGAGTTGAGTTTCACTGAATTACTCTCTCTCCAAATTAGCCAGAATTCTTTCCACCCTTGCCAGCAAGGAGTCTTTACATAATCCAGTCTTTATGTCACTAGGTTCTCATTGAAAGCCTGGCTTTGGGGTATTTGGTGTACAGAGGCTGTTATATGAAGTTTTTCCACATATGAAGACGGTGTAGATGGCTGAGAGAATAACAAATAATAGTGATGATTGGCGGATTTGTGGAGAGAAGTTTATTCTCATATATTGCTAATAGAAATGGGAATTTTAACAGTTTTTTTGCAAAGCAATATGGAACTATTTGCCCATCAATTCTACTCTTTAGAATCTCCAACATAGAAATAAAAACACCAATATATAATAAAGATATTTCAAACAGCATTGTTTATAGTGGCAAAAAACTATGAATAGCACTTCCCTGGTGGTGCAGTGGTTAAGAATCCATCTGCCAATGCAGGGGACACGAGGCTGAGCCCTGGTGGGGGAAGATCCCACATGCTGCAGAGCAACTAAGCCCGTGCGCCACAACTACTGAGCCTGCGCTCTAGAGCCCGCGAGCCACAACTACTGAAGCCTGCACGCCTAGAGCCTGTGCTCCGCAATAAAGAGAAGCCACCACAATGAGAAGCCCACGCACCGCAACGAAGAGTAGCCCCCGCTCTCTGCAGCTATAGAAAGCCCGTGTGCAGGAACGAAGACCCAACGCAGCCAAAAATAAATAAATAAATAAATTTATTTTAAAAAACCTATCAACAAAGTTAAAAGCCATCTATGGGGAAGGAATAAATCAACTGCAATACAACCATATCATACAATTATCATATACCCAATTAAAAATGAGTAAAAAGTACAGAAGGTAATTTGGAGGGATTTTCACAGTGAATAAAGCAAAGTGGGAAAAGGTGTATCTAACATTAAGTTGTGTGTCTTTGTGAGTATTTGCAAATGTTTCTGTGTGATTGTTTGAGTATGGAGAAACGTATCTGATTCAGGGTGGTAGAATTTGGGTTATGTTTTTACTCCCTTATTCTTTTATCTGATACACACACAGAAGAATGAATTATTCACATAAATTTTCACAAAAGTTATTTTACTTATTAAAAAAAAACAAGGAAAAGCCTTTCTTCTCCTCTCCTCTCCCTTCCTCTCTCCATCCCTCCTGCCATTTTTCTCCATCTCTATCACTTCCACCTTATCCAAGGCCGCACTGTTTTTGTCAGGTCTACTGAAATAACCTGGTATCTTTTGCCATCCATTCTCCACCCAGAAGCTAGAGTAAACATAAAAACATAAATCATCCCTTCTCACTTTCCTGATTAGCCTTCCCTTATAATTAAATCCAAGCACCTGATCAAGGCCCTGGATGACCTAGCTCCTGCCCAACTCCACTCGTGCTGCCTTCTCCATTTGCTCACTATTCCAGCCCTAGTGACTAATGGGAGTTTTGAAAATGATGAGGTCTTTTCTGTCTCTCCTGGAATGCTCCTCTTTGCACCCTTCGCTGGTTCATTTCAGTGTACTTCTCTGCCAAAACATTGTGGTTTTGATATATTAGGGAACAATTTGCAGAACAAATATATGAGGGAACAAGTAGTGTAAAATGAGCAACCTAGCTGAGCCAACCTTCCTTCCTGCAGTGTCCTCTACCACTTTGTTTCCTTCACAGGACATGTCAGCTATTTGTAAACGCTATTTCACTTGTTTGTTTACACATTGCCTATTCTGCCACTAGACTACAAACTCTAGAGTTCAGGGACAGTATCTCTCCCCTTTACCCAGTACCTAATACAATTCTTGGCACATAGTATGTGATATATTTGTATTTATTTGAATATATACAAATAAATATTGATTGGAAAAAATGAACAAATTGGTGAGTGAAGAGAGAAATATTTTCATATTAACAGAACTTAGGAATATTTTAAATGAATTGTAATCCCTGAAGCTATATGAGTGTATGTATACACACAGACACATACAAATATTCTGTTGTGTTTTGTGTGTATGGAGGTAATTCTGCTAGGTTTAACCTAAAAATGTGTTACATGCAGATGCATTTTTCACGAAATGGGGATTTTTTTCATATTTGTAAGGTGAATGCTATATGGCCTTGTTTGTCTATGAGGTAAGACAGTAGGTTAGAGAAATTTCAGATCAAATTTTAATACATGTCATTGCAGCTCTCAAAGGTCAGAGGGAAGAAACATTCCCTAACATTTTTGATGACTTCTTTCTGTCTACAGTATTACATTTCCTAAATAACAATAAGTAAAGAAAAGATCGAGTTAAAATTAAACTGGACCTGAAATGCTACATATTTGCCAAAACCTTGAAGGAAATAGATGAAATATTCCTGTCTGAAGGCTGAGACCAAACAGGATCTGATCCATACCAGCAGAATTACTAAGAAAACACCAAGGTGCTTCCTGACCTCCAGGAGAGGTGAATGAAGGTCAATCAATAAGCGTCTAGCTGAAGTGCATTTTGACTAGGAACATATATAGGAGGTAACGTAAGATGTGATGTATCCTAGCTGTTGTTCGTACTCTGTCCACAACACTGTTGCTTTAAATATGCATTTACATTCACATATCCTTCTCCACAGAGAAACGCAAACAAATTTATACACTAATTAATATTTTATTATTCCTATAACTAGAATGGATACTGTAAGAACCCCAAAGTATAGTCAAGGCACTGAGTGAAACGTTTCTTCAGCCAAATAATTCAACTCATGATGGAGTATGTAAGTTGAAAGAACCAGAGTTGAGAAACCAAATAAATCTGTCTTTGAACTTCTAGGCTGCTCTCTAGCTATATGAGCTTAGAAAAATTATACGACTTGTCCAAACCTGACTTTGTTATCTGTAAAACTGAGAAAATAATATCTGTTCATAGTATTGTGTGGCAACTAAATTAGAAAATATATGGAGAATACCCCATACAACATCAGCATATTAATAAGCACATGGCAGAATACTGTAGGTACATGGATGGTTCTTTAAGAGTTTATTTAGTTAAATGTAGTCTAGTGTAATTGGAAGGTTATTAAGGGTGTACATTTTTTTTCCTCCTCTATACTTTATTTTTATTTTTTTAACATCTTTACTGGAGTATAATTGCTTTACAATGGTGTGTTAGTTTCTGCTTCATAACAAAGTGAATCAGCTATACATATACATATATCCCCATATCTCTTCCCTCTTGCATCTCCCTCCCTCCCACCTTCCCTATTCCACCCCTCTAGGGGGTCACAAAGCACCGAGCTGACCTCTCTGTGCTATGCGGCTGCTTCTAAGGATGTAAATTTAAGCTAGGGTTTTTGCTTGTTTGTTTTGCAAGCAAAAAGTCTGGTTAAGTTAAACAAAAGGGATTTACTCAGAGGGATAATAAGAATCTTATAGGATGGTTATGAATGCTGGAGAACAGCCTTGGAAATAAGTCAGACACAGCAGGAGCCAATTTGGCCCAAGATTTCTGGCCTCAAGAACCCGAGATTCAAGAGACTTATTTGGATTCATCACCCAGATGAATGCATTTTACCGTTACTTTTTTATCTGTCTCATGCAACTCAGCTCAAAATTTTGAGATTTAAGAGAAAAAGTCTGATTGGCTTAGCTTGAGTTACCTGAACATCTTTTATCTGTAGGAGTTGGGCACCTCTATTTTTGGACCTGTCAATATTTCTTGCAAAGGAGAAAAAGTAATTCCTCAGATCAAAGCTCAAGCTGTAAGAAGAAGGGCAAAATTTAAATTAATTAATTGACAAGTAAATACTTAAAATAAATTCATTGAAATTAAAATGTCACTACAAATTTCCAAGTGACCCACACTGCCTCTCGAACAAAATGGGAAAGCATTGAATAAAATTATCTAGGGGACAAGATGAAGCTTCCGTGTCAAAGTAGACAGCTGAGAGGTGTGCTGTCATCACAAATACGCGCCAAGGGAGTCATTCAATGCTGACTAGCGGAGCCCTGGGATCCCTCAGATGTGCCCCACGGTGGCTTGGGCAGGAGGGTCAGCTGGAGCCACTGGGCCTCACCTCCTATTTTAACTGGCTTAGCCTGTTTTGTTCTTATTTTTTTAATGTAATGATGTTCCACATGAGCTTCACTTTTTAAAAAAAAGAGTTCTGCTGCTAAAACAAACATATTGGAACAAGGAGAACAGAAATTTTGCAAAACTGCAGAACAAGGGGGCTAACATTCTAGATAGGGGGTCTGCATAGTCTACAATGTCTTTGATATTGTGAAGGAGAATGAGCTAAGGGTTAGCTTGCAGCTTCGCTGTGGAATAGTTTTTGTTAAATAGGTAACATATAGTCAGCTTAATGCTAAAAATATTGCATTTATGTTGGTATAGTATCTTCCAGTTTTTCAAAGACCTTTAATGAGCATTGGCTCATTTGACCTTCATGGAAAGCAAGGAACCTAATGTTACCTCCACCTATAAATGGGAAACGCAGGTGCTGAAAGATTAAGTCTCAATGACGAGACTAGCACCCACCTGTCCTGACTCAGTATGTTATGTGTTGTATCAATATTTTCCATTAAAAAATGGGTGAATTCTCTCTTTAGATAATAATTAAATGGAATCACAATGTTTAAAAACAGAAAAAGTGGAGCCTCTATGGTTGGGTTGGGGTGAAGGGTCTGGGGTTCCACACAGCCCTCCCTGAACACGAGTAGGACTCCCGAGGTCTCTGGGAAAAGTAATGCTCTGCGTTTCACGGTACAAAGACTATTGCCAGCTTTATTTTCCAGGGATTTAGTTGGCTCTCCCTCCCTCCTTTTGCTCCACATCATGTAATACATTTTTCTGTGTGGTCTGGATCGCAGAGGTCAGCTGTAGTTAAGGAAGCAATGCAGGTGGCACTGTTAAGAAAACAGTCTGGGGACAGGGAGGCAAGATGCTTCTTTGGTTTTGTTTTCCTGAAGTTGACATTGATTTATGGTGTTGCCTAAAGCAAGGCATGGGATTCGTATGCCACCATTTCTGTGTTATGAAAAGATACCAGGGGGCCTTTTGTAGGGTTTTTCTGTGTTAACCTGAGAAAGTCTCTCAAGATCTAAAATGCTCTCCTTCCAGACACAATTACAACAACATTTGAAAGAACATCCATGATCCTGACCAAAGCTGTTCTCACTTTTGCATGAATTCTTCACGGGTTCTTCTTCTGTATGAATAGCCCCTAACAGACTTATATAAATGTTTTCTTATTTGCTTTATCTGAACAAGCCAGGTTATAATTCTCCTCTTCACCCACTTGTGATATGAAATTCAAGTTCACCATGCATATAGCAAATATACAAATACATAGTCACATTCATATTCATACTCTTATGTACACACTACTCAATTAAACCAAAACCAGGCCATAAAGGGTCTTCAGTTTTATCAAAACTAGTGTCATCTCTAGTGGTGGACTCAGAGCCTGGGATTAAATGTTGCTGGATTTAAAGTGCTATACAAAGAAGGGACAAACCGAGGAGTGAGAAGGAATCAGTGGGATTTGATGACTTTTTGGATGTACTGAGTGGAGAGGAAAAGATGACTCAGGATTATGGATTAGGAAGGCCTGATAAGAAGTTCTTATTATAGAGGAGAACTGGCTGAAGTTTCACAGTTAGGGGCTGGCAGGAACCTAAAGGCACGAACAGTAGTGGTTAGTGAGGTAGGTTGAAGGAGAAAAATGGAAGAAAGCTGAAGAAAACTTTATTTTGCACTCTGACTAGGAATGACTAGGAATCTGACTAGGAATGACTTTGCCTCTTATATGTAATATCAGTAATCTGATTGCAAATTAAGTTGATCAGATATTTGCATATTTTGTCATGTATAAATGTGTGTGTGTGTTTTCATGACAACTATCTTTAACATGTTGTTTACTATTCTGATGATGTAGGTATATCTTGCTAACTATGTGATAAACAAAAGAAAAGGGATGTTTTAGGAAGAAAAATGAATTTGGGGTGGTATATTAGTCAGTTTTCTCCAGAGAAACAGAGCAAATAGGATGTATCTATATATGGAAAGAGATTTATTATAAGGAATTGGCTCATACAACTATGGAGGCTGGCAGTTCCAAAATATGCAAAGTGGGCCAGCAGGCTCAGAGCCAATGGTAAAGTTCCAGTTGGAAGACCAGCAGCCTGGAGATCCAGGAGAGCCAATGGTACAGATGAAGTCTGAAGACAGTCTTCTGGAGAATTGCCTCTTGCTCAAGGAGGCCAGTCTTTTTGTTCAATTAGGCTTTCAATTGATTGGGTGAAACCCAACCACATTATGGAGGGCAATCTGCTTTACTCAAAGTTTACCAATTTAGATGTTAATCTCATCTGAAAACTCCTGAGAAGTTGACACATAAAATTAACCATCACAGTCAGAAGCTGTAAAGATATAGAAATGGAGATTATTTTAGGTTCCAGGAAGAGTGAGGAATATTTTAGGAATAGAAACATGTCCTATGGGTAGGCTGTGAGGAAGGCATCTTGGTTTGATGAAGTACAGTCCTGATGGTGGAAAATGTTAACAAGCATATCAGTACCTGGGGAGATTCTCCATGTGATACAAGTAGTCTTTAAGATCTATCAAGTGCTATACTTTACTTTGAATTCCAGTGTCTTTACTTTTATATTTTTAATGCTAGTCATGTTTTGCTTATGTTTCTTTCCACGGGGCCTAGATTAAGTCCATGTTGGTTACATTTTGAGTATACTATAATTTACAATGTTTGACAGTTTAATGACAATTTCTTTCTTGCAAGAGAGACTCATTCACTTCATTATAAACTTTAAAAAGTATGTGTGGGAAAGAAGAGAGCTCATTTGTACAAAGCAGTGTTCTTGACTTAGGTTTTCTGATTGTAATCTCCCCACCCACAAACACTTTCTATTACAGGGAATATCAGGGGCTGTAGGGGAAAAAAAGGAGAGAGTCAAACTAGCCTCACATTTTTGCACCCCCTTTGCTCCATTATCTTCAACGCAAATTCCATCTGGAATTATCTTATGATTTGGAATTTAGATGATGAGAAAATTTAATATTTAAATTTGTATATTTGGATATATATGTATATCTCATAATACCACCATGTGGTTTGTAAGATATCGTGTACTCTTTCAGTTAGTGCTAGTCAATAGTTGAACCACATGCTCCTGGAAACTACTTAATGAATTTTCTCTTAGATTTGCCCAAATCAAAAAGCTTTGCCCTCATACCCAATGTTTCCTATGTTCCTGCATCCTTTCATATTCCTACCCTCCTCTCCATCTCCAGTGGCACTGCGAGCATCCTCCCACCTGGACCACTGCAACACTTTTCCCACCTCCATTTTGCTCCCCTCCAATCAACATTCTCCTGTGCTTCCAGCTTAACCCTGACAACCTTGAATCTGCCTTTGCTATATCTTGCTCCAAATTCTTTAGTGACTCTCCATCATCTAGAGGAGAAAATCCAAATCCTAGCCCCTGTCTCTGCTGTTAGCCTCATGTTTTAACCCTCAAGTTTTATCTTGCTGCTACTACTCATCTACTCATTTCCATAATCTTTGTTGGCCTATAATACCTTCCCCCAAGCTGTCTGGCAAACTCCTGTTTCAAATCTCAATTCAAGTGCTCAATATATTTAACTTTTATATTTGAATCCCTTCATGCCTGTGGCTAGATTTACATTCTCTTCTACTTTAGTGTGGTCTTGATGAAATTAGACATAATACCACATGGCTATAAAAATGTCACATGATCTCGAAATCATTTTTATGCATCTCTATGTTACATTCTGGACGATGAGCTCTTTGGGGGTCTATGTGTTCTGTGTCTTCATATTGCATCTAACAGAATCCTTGGCTCATAACACGGACTGAACAAATACTTGCTAAATGAAAGAATGAATGACTATTCTCTACCTCTTTTTACAGTTACAACTCACAATTGAAAACTGTTGTATATTTATGGGCAATGCTTCATCTTAGACCCATGGAAGTTATTGAAAAGACTGTGAAAAATGATAGTTAACTGTAAGTTAACAGTAGAAAGAAGAAATTATGTGTCCTTCTCTTCCCACCCCTGCCTTTCTGTAGCCCCATGGCAGCCTTTTTTGGTTCAGGAAAGGACATTTTTCCCTTCAAAGTGATTGTGCCTCCAACCTTGCTTCACTACTGACCTAGGAACTGTTTAGGAGCAAGAAGGAATGAAAGAAAACTTAATTACTGTACCAGGAAGTTTGAAGATAAAGAAAGCAATAGGTCAGTTACGATCGTGCTTATTACTAGACACTGGTTTTCCTTGTTAAACGAACAAAATAAAATTCCCAAGTGGTTCTTTCTCACAGTAATTCCCTTCCAGCTCTGGAGTGATGGATGCAGATGTGTGACATGGAAAGATTTGAAACAGACAGCCTGTTAGTAACACCAGATTCTGTGATTTCTCTTAGATTCCACTTCACTCATATTTCTTAATTTTCTCATTTTCTGCTTTTGTGTTAAATTGGGCCGCAGAAATAAGTCATTGGAGCAACATATTTGAGGAAGAACCTGATTTCCTTCCTATTTTCTTAAAAGTACATTTACAGATGCTCACCCATACCAAAACGATGCATAAAGATTGGAGATAATTAAGGATTCAGATTTACGTAAAGGTGATAAAATTTTATGACTTTCTCTTTTGAGGGGAAGTTGGCGGGGAGGTCTTGCAAGTATAGCTGCACATGTTCATCACCTTTGAGTCACAGATTTGCTCATCATGGCTTGCGGGGGAGCAAAGTGGAAATACACTTTTATGGCTGACCAATTTCCCTGCAATATGTACAGCAGAGACTTACCGGTTATCTTATAATTAACTTGGCTCCCGGCTCATTGCCTTCAGAGTGAGCTAATCTGTGCTTGAATGCTGTACAACCTGCTATAAATGATAGTTCTCAAGGCAGCCTGTGTATTAGCTCAGCCTGGTCTCTGTTTCCAAGTTATTCTTTCTTGGAATCTTCTGGGTTAAATTAAGCCTGTTTGTCTACTACTCCTGAGGTAAGTTAACTTAATGGGTCATGAGTTTCCTTCCAGGCATCCTGCCAGAGGTGTCATGGATAAGGGAATATGGGATAAAAGACTGAAAATGAGGATGGGTGTGCGTGTGGGAAGAAATGAATCTCAAAGTTTCTGGCTGATGCAAGTCCAGGATTTTTAAGGACATGAGTAATTCTGTGTCTTTTAAAGGCCAACCTATAAACACAGGAGTTTCTGGCTAACAGATAGAACTATAGTTCAAGGATGAAACTCACTAATAGCAAGCCATGATTTGTTGCCTTTATAAAATAAGGTCAGCATGATTTCACTGTAGCCCTGAGTAAATGTATTTCTTAAGAATCGTCTACTGTGTTTTAGGATTTGAAGGAAGCTGATTCTCAGAGGCCATGGCCAGAGTTTTAGGAAATTAATATGCTAGGACTCGTCACCAAATTATATATATTTTCTTAAAAATATACCACTCTTTAAAGTTAGTATTATTGTTCTCATTTTATATGTGAGAAAGTTAAGGTTCATGTAGGCAAAGAGACTGCCCATAAAATAAGTGGCAGGCTTATAATTCAAATTCTACGCCACCTGACCTCAAAGCCAAATTCTTTATCCCACACCATTAATAATCATTTGACTAGAAGGGATTTGTCCCTCAGGTTGCTTACTCTGGTTTCAGTGGTGATCTCTGTGTCTAGGCAAAATGTGTCATTGACCACAAAGCCTACAAATTGTTAATCACATCAGTGTTCAGCTTATTGGCTCTACCACCTTGCCCTGCTGATGGGATAGGCTCCAAGTCATTCTTTTGGTGAGGTTAAAGAAGTTGATTTTCTGAATACAGATTGGCAACGCTTGGTTACCTGTTTCTCTTCAAGTTATAAGATCGTGGCCTTAAGCCAGTGATTCACTCTGGCTTAACCTTAAAATGATCTGCGAAACTTAAAAAAAAAGAAAAATCCATGTCTGCACATTGCCTGCCCCCTCCAAACAAACACAAAAGCAGATTCTGATTTATTTATTCTGGGGTATATACTGGGCATCAGTATTCTTTTCTAAGCTTCCTACATGGCTCTAAAATGTATCCAGCATTGGGAACTGATTTTTCCATTACATGAGTAAGTGCCCTGTCTTATTCCAAAGCGATTGTATTGGCAAATAAAAATTGGGTAAAAGAATGAAAAAAGATTGTATTTGTTTTTAACTCTAAGAGAAATTTTGAAAAACCATGTTATTGATTAGTTGCTTCCCCATAAAAAGAAATAAAGCAAGATTGTGGAAATTTGATTCAATCCGATAAATGTTTGTGGGTGCCATAGAGGATACAAAAAAACACAATGAGTCTCTTTCTTTAATGGATTAAAACATAGTAGAGTATATAAAATGTACACATAAATAACCACACTTCTGTATAAACTTTGTCAAGCCTGTCAATAATTGTTCCATGAATTATAAAATGTACAATTATATTGTTTCAAAGAGAAGGAATGGATTAATAGTATTAGAAAGCAAGGCGTATTTGGAAAAGCAGTTAGGTCAGTATGGCTAGAGTAAAGGGATCAAAGAAGAGAATGGCAGGGGATAAGCTTGGAAAGGGGCAATACCTAGAACACCAAGTATTGTCTTTTATCTTCTGTCTCTTATTTATCTATTAAAACACACAGATTTCTTTCTTTTCCTTTTATTTGCTCTCATTTTTCCCTCTTCCGTCTCTTGATTGATTGATTATAATAATTAGGTTATTAACAATGACAATAATAATAGTAGTAGCTTTTTGGGGGGGCTGTTTCTAAATGCCAGTCACTATTATCTGATCAATTTAATCCTCACAACAATCCTAACATTATATAATATTATCATTCTCATCTTATGTATGAGAAACCAGAAGCCCAAGGACACAGATCTAATAAAAAGTAGAACTGAGTAAGGTGATACAAGTGTTAGGGGACTCCAGTGTGGACTCAGAAATTAGGCAAAGTGGCCTAGGTAAATGAAGAGCTTTGGGAGGGGAGGGGGAGTAGCAGTAGTTCACTGTCTTGCCATTGGGATCAAAACCATTCTCCTTTCTCCCTTGCTTCCCCTTCCATCTGACTTAATAGGTCACAGTGGAAATCAAAACATGGCGCTGGATTCCATATATATGTGTTAGCATACGGTATTTGTTTTTCTCTTTCTGACTTACTTCACTCTGAATGACAGACTCTAGGTCCATCCACCTCGTTACAAATAACTCAATTTCATTCCTTTTTATGGCTGAGTAATATTCCACTGTATATATATGTGCCACATCTTCTTTATCCATTCATCTGTCAATGGACACTTAGGTTGCTTCCATGTCCTGGCTACTGTAAATAGAGCTGCAGTGAACATTGTGGTACATGACTCTTTTTGAATTACAGTTTTCTCAGGGTATATACCCATGAACCTAGGGGCAGGACAGAAATAAAGACACAGACGTGGAGAATGGACTTGAGAACACGGGGAGGGGGAAGGGTAAGCTAGGACGAAGTGAGAGAGTAACACTGACATATATACACTACCAAACGTAAAATAGATAGCTAGTGGGAAGCAGCCACATAGCACAGGGAGATCAGCTGGGTGCTTTGTGACCACCTAGAGGGGTGGGAGGGAGGCTCAAGAGGGAGGAGATATGGGGATATATGTATATATATGGCTGATTCACTCTGTTATACAGCAGAAAATAACACACCACTGTAAAGCAATTATACTCCAATAGAGATGTTAAATAAATAATCAGGAGTCAGTTGTGTATTTGATGTTTGCCTTTACAGTGTCTGTTTGTACTGTATCTTTGTATTATATTGAAAGGAAGAGTAAATTTTACCTTTTATGGGTGGCTGTTAATAGAAAAGAATAATTTGGAAGTATGTTAAGTTACATGTGAATTAATGGTTGAGAAATTCTTTTATTGGTTTTGAAGAGGAAAGAATTTGTGGGGAGGCTACCAACCACCTACCTCTTATAGTGAGTTAGGGCACAGCCTTCTAAGCCGCATAGCCCTGGGGCTGAATCCCATCGCCGAAGTTTACTAGCTGTTCAACCATTGACCAAGTGCTTAAGCTCACTAACTTCCGTTGTTTTCATCTGTAAAATGGGGATTAAATGGACTAAATTGACTTTTTTTCCAGTCATAGTGACATAAGGCCACCAACAACATCCACCCACAAAGGAGGTCAAGGAATTGGGACATCCTTTATTTCATTGCCATATTTTGAGATAAGAAAATAACTGTTATCTTGCTGTTTAAGTTCAAATTTCTAGACCAATTAAGAGGCCTAACAGAAGGCAAGCAGGTTGTCTGCAACTTTAAGAAGGGGAGGAATCCCTAGATGCCATTTCCCTCCTTGTGAGTGTTAAAAAAACAGGAATGTATAAGGAAAAACACCCTTCTTTTTTTCTTCTTGAGCTCTGCTCCTCTAGTTAATTTGGCTCTAGACATTCCTCCTACTGCTTGACAAATTGATTCCTCCCGATTGCAAATCGGCTGGTCCTGATTTGCAGTGGGTACCCTCTGTAGATTACAATCCTAGAGGAATTCTAGAAAAAAAATGGTATGTTTGCTTTTCTAAAGAAAAAGGAGTTTGATGAACGCTCTGGAAATACCCATGAAACCATCATAACCTTGGACCTCTGGTGGATTAGCTCCCAAAGCCCTCAAGAATGAATGTGCCATTCAGACTTAGAGATAACTCGTGTGGAAAAATTTTACATACATAGATGGGTCATAAAAATGACCCTTTAGATTCAGCTGCTTTGTGACTCCCTTATATTTTTATATTACTCTACAGTTTATAAAAGTCCTGCATATGCATTATTTAATCCCCCCAAACTTCTTGAGAGAGATAAAGGGAGTTGGTAGTATACCTTTTCAAGCAAAGAAAGAGAGATTGAGGGAGGTTAATAGATCATTCCAAAGTGACTCAGCTAGTACCTATCTAAAGGAGCTCGACAAAGATCTCTCCTATGTCGTAAAAACTATTGTTTAAATATAACTTCACAAGTCAAAATAAAACCACACTTATTTTGCTAGGATTTGTGCTAGATACTAGAAATAAGAAGCAGGTTAATTTTCCTCAAATCCATTCATTGAAAGTCAATTTGCCTAATGATCAATTTGCTGATTTTCATCAAATATGTCAAATATGTGCTTTTCACCTAAAAGCTTTAAAACGAATGAAGTCAAAATATAAAATACATTTTTAAAAATATTAACAAAAATTTTGCTTGTATGTCATGAGAGAAATCAGTCAAAGGGTTGTAAAAAATATGAACATATTGACATAACAGAATTTCATAAAAAATAAAAATTTCCTACATCGAATACTATTTTTCCCACCTGGAAACCTTAGGGAATGAAAATATCTGAGTTATTTCTAGCAAATTAAAACCAAATATAATTATAGAGCACAGAACTTATATTCACAAATATCTGAGAGAAATCAGTTTTTACTTAAATGTAACATACATTTAAATTTTCAAAAGATTAGCCCAGCACTCTGGAAATACAATAAACGGGCTTAGTCCCCACTTTCATTGCCTAACAGTCCAGTGGGTAAGGTAGATTTTAATCAAATAGTCACACTCATGAATGTAAAAGCATACATGGAAAAAAAGGGAAGTAACAGTAACATAAAGAGAAGAGAGGATCAAGGAAGTTTTCCCTGCAGAAGGGACAGAAATAAAGATCTGAAGAATGTATAAAAGTTAATTGAGGAAGTCTGGAAATACATCCCTAGCATAAATTTTAGTTACTTTTAAATCTTTACATTAGCAGGGTCTGGGAGCTTCATTGCCACATTTATTTGGACTTATAATGAATGTAGTTGTTTCTACTGTGGCCAGCACTACATGCTTTTCCATTTTCTTTTTATGAAGGATCCAAATGCAGATTCACTAATGATATTGTTAGAAATTATTTACATTTCAACTTGTAAGTTTTTCAGAGGCTTGTACTAACTTGTTTAGCTGGGCTTCAGTTAACATAAAAGAGTGGACTGAACATATTCAGTTGACTGAATTAGATCCTGAATTTGATAATAACCAGTTCAATCACTGGTTTCTTTAAACCATACTCAAGCTTCATAACTTTCCTATATACCTGCCTCTCACTTGAAGAATAGGGTTAAATATGTTTTTAACCCAGATTTGTAAAAAATGAAATAATATATAGGCAACTATGACAAAATAAAGGAAATTGAGGCCTTTAAAGAATGGTGATAACCATGTTAGCAAATAGAAATTTTGTCTATAATATTCAAATTCATAAATATTTTTACTCATGAAAAGGACTGAATGTCTTTCCTATTTTACTTTTGGAAAATGAATTTCTTTTATTTCCCTGGGTTTCAAGAACCCAAAACAAAAAAGAATAATGACATCTCAAGTACACTATTAAATTGCTCCATTTGACGGATACGCTAGTTCTCTTTTTAGCCTTTTCCTGAAGCTAAGTTGTCTTTAAAATAATCATCCTTTCATTGGCAAGATTAATGTTCACTGTAATTTGCATATTTTATAGGTACACAGCACATGTAAAATACATTTTTCTCAGGGAGAAACATGTACTAACGTTGGAGATGTTCGTACAATAACGGAAAATATACTGTTACATTGAAGTATGTTGTATTATTGGAGTGACATCATCAAGATGGCAAAGTAGGTCATTCCTGACTTTGCTCCCCCTCATAAGGAGATCAACTAACAACTATTTAATAGCAAGATATGACTGAAAGAATCCTTGAACCTGGGGGTGAGTCTGAAGCACCCCTCTGCACCACAGAGACCAAGACAGTTGGCATTTGAGGGTAA
Organism: Kogia breviceps; assembly: GCF_026419965.1. Lineage (NCBI taxonomy): Eukaryota > Metazoa > Chordata > Mammalia > Artiodactyla > Physeteridae > Kogia > Kogia breviceps. The sequence continues at coordinate 88,886,220 of NC_081319.1, forward strand.
GAGAAGCAGCTACACATTGACTGTTTTGCCCGTCCCCCAGGCCAGTGCAACTTCATGCAGAGAGGTTTCTGCTGAGCCTCTGAGTCCTACAGTGAGAAAAGAGAACCCGGGGGGAACAACCAGGGTCCCACCAGTATTGGGGTTGCTTTGTGGGGAACCCCTGTCCTAATCTCTTGCCACAGAGATTATGGGGGTGGGGGGAGTCTGCAGGGTTCAGCCACTGTGAATCTGAGCATGACAGAGAAGGCGGGGAGGGGCTACAACAACGAGCGCTTGGGTCTTGGCAGAGTTCCCACCCGCATTACCGAGTAGTAATCTCAGTTAGTGGCTTTGCTCACCTGCAGAACCAAGTAGTGGGTAACTCTGATGAAGAAACTTGGTGGGTTCAGATCTGCCTGCTTTGGATCCTCAAATGGGGAGACTCCTGGAAGAAAACACAGGAGAAAAGCTCCTTGACGTAGGTCTTAATACTGATGCTTTGGATATGATACCTAAAGCATAAGCAACAAAATGAAAAATAAGTAAGTGGGACAACATCAAACCAAAAAGCTTCTGCTTAGCAAAAATAACCATCCCCAGGGTGAAAAGACAACCTATGGAATGGAAAAAAAAATATTTGCAAACCATACATCTCATAAGGGGCTAATATCCAAATTATACAAAGAACTCAAACAACTCAATTAAGAAAACCACACAAATAACCTAACTAAAAATGTGTAAATGACTGGAACAGACATTTCACCAAAGAAAATATAGGAAAGGCCAAGAAGTACATGAAAAGATGCTCAACATGCGAGTCATTAGGGGAAATGAAAATTAAAAACACAAAAAGATATCACCTCACACCTGTTAGAATGACTATCATCAAAAACACAAGAGAAAACACACACACACACACACACACACACACACACACACACACACACTCACACACACGAGATAACAAGGGCTGACCTGGATGTGGAGAAAAGGGAATCATTGTGCACTGTTGGTGGGATTGTAAATTGGTGCATCCACTATGGAAAACAGTATGATCCTCAAAAAATTAAAAATAGAACTACCATATTACCAGCAATTCCACTTCTGGAATATATCTAAAGGAATCAAAATACTAAATGGAGAAGATATCTGTAACATCATCTTCATAGCAGCATTATTTACAATAGCCAATTCATGGAAACAACCTAAGTGTCCATTGATGTATGAATGGATAAAGAAGTTGTGAGATATATATATATATAATTTTATGATTTCCTCATAAAAAATGAGGAAATCCGACTGGTTACGACAACATGGATAGAACTTGAAGGCGTTATGATAAGAACATATAAATCGGAGAAAGACAAATGCTCTATGATCTCACTTATATAAGGAAACTAAAACAAACAAACAAACAACCAAACTCACAGAAAAAGACATCAAACTTATAGTTACCAGAGGTGGTGGAAGGTGGGGGAAGGGAGACTTGGAGGAAGGTGGTCAAAAGGTATAGGCTTCCACATATAAGATAAATAAGTACTAGGGATGTAACGCACAGCATGATGACTATAGCTAACACAGCCATATGATATATAGGAGAGGTGTTAAGAGAGTAAAGGCTAAGAGTTCTCATCATTTGGGGAGAATCTGGATGTTAGGTAAATCTATTGTAATTATTACAGACTATATGTAAATCAAACCATCACACCGTACACCTTAAATTTATACAGTGATGTATGTCAAATATTTCTCAATAAAACTGAAAAATGTCATATTATTGTGTAAAATTGCCTTGCTTTTATTATCTATATTTTTAGCATTTGTGTTTTTAATACCATCATAATTATTATGAGATTGAAATTTTAAATTCTCAGCAAGATAATCAATTTGTGGTATATTTCTTGAGTTTTTGCCTCATATTGAAACTTGAAATTTTATATCATATTCTTTACTTATGTAATTTATTATTTATTAATGAAGACTCTTAATAGTACAACAACCAGTATGCCTAAAACTTCTTGCTACCAGCAGTCGACACTTGTTAATTATGTGGGAGAGATAGCACACAATACAAGAGAAACCTACTTTCTAAATGCCGAAATTTTACTTATAAGCAAAGAAGATCAATGTGAATTGCTGGAAGACTGATTAAAATAGAAAGGACGATGTATAGTGAATAATATTGTAATATTTTTACTACTGTTGGAATCATTTAACAAAAGTGTTCCATAAAAATCCCACCACAGAATCAAGATGCTAATGTTATACCTCGTTTATTGCCAGCGTATTCAGTGACATTTTATAATGTACATCTGTCAGCCAGAGATATAAATGAATGAGGTGAACCATACAATTTATCCTCAGGAAGTTCCATTAAAGCCCCCAAAGTATAATATTTATGAGGTCAGAGTCAATTAATCAGATAGCTGTATTTGCTTATCAGCTCAGCAGGCTCTCTGTTGCACCAAATTGTTGCATTTGAAAATCTTTCATATTTGGCAAAAGAGTGAGTTTGTATGTGCTACATAAAAGCTATTTTGTAAATCAATTACTTTAGTAACAGGAATGTATTCAGGAGTAATTCATGGTCTAAGTGGAGAGAATGCAAAATATGTTCCTATCAGAAATGTTTTATCTCAGTAGGAGTCCTAAATATTCTTTATGACCTATCGTGGTCTTATTTATCCCACAGTTTACAGAATGAAAGGCAATTATGAAAGAAATACAGGCTTGTGCTTGTTCAGCATGGTGATTCAAACTTTGGGTGTGGTAAAGTCATAGAAGATGGTGGCAGAAGCAGAGCACATATTGCTGTTGAAAACAATCAGGGCAGAAATGGACAAGGACCATAAGAATTTTATAGTAGATATGGCCACTGTTCTGATAAAGAAGGGGCATGTGTAGTTAGCCTCAAAGACTATAATAAATGACAGTTGCTGTGTCATTCACAGTGAGCTCCTAGCTTCTCTGCCTGGAAAGCAGGTCTCAGAGCAATTTTAGAAATGGATGCTTAGAGGAATTCATATGGTAAAAATATAATATCTCTTTCTGAATTGAAAAAAAATTGGCGGGGGGGGGGCTTCCCTGGTGGCGCAGTGGTTGAGAGTCCACCTGCCGATGCAGGGGACACGGGTTCGTGCCCCTGTCTGGGAAGATCCCACATGCCACGGAGCAGCTGGGCCTGTGAGCCATGGCTGCTGAGCCTGCGTGTCCGGAGCCTGTGCTCCGCAACGCGAGAGGCCACAACAGTGAGAGGCCTGCGTACCGCAAAAAAAAAAAAAAAAAAAAAAAATTTTTTTTTTTGCATTAGAGGAGAGAGAACAGAGACCATGAAGACTGATATTCTATTAATAAAAATCCTGGTACTAATTCTTTTCCTTGATTTGGCAGCCTGGATAGACATTAGAAATTATGGAAAAGGATTTGGGTAATACAAAAATTTAGTCAAGAGACAATATACTAATTGTATCAAGCCTAGGAATTTACATTAAACTCTTATCATTTGCCCAGACAAGTCCTAGGTATTGTCTACACATATGAGGAGATGTGTATATGTGTAGGGCTGGGGGTTGAGTACAGTAAACCAGTGTGTGCCCACAGATACCCACAGTTGTACAGTGAATGCAGTCCGCTAACATAACCCAGATAAGCTGGGCTGCTTTATAATCCACTTAGCATGACATTGTATTAAAAGGAAGCAGAAAAACAAACATATCACAAGTGACGTATTAAAGATAGCAAAATAAAAATATTTCTACCTCGTATCCTATCTGAAACAAGCTAAAAAACAGTTAAAAAAAAAAAAAAGCATAAGAAAAAACCCTCCTTTAGTAAAACTAGGGATCCATTGTTGCCATTATGTGATGTGAGTTTCGTGAGAGAGATCTTCATTTGTTTGCTTTAGCAGTGTATCCTCAGAACCTAGAAAGTGATCAACAAACGTTTGTCAAATAAATGGACTCTAGTTTTTAATAGCATCATATGCCCTTTTTACTTAATTGCACTCAAGTAGGAGGAAAATCCTTTTTTGTATTCCTTTGCTTTTTGCTCCTTCAAACTATGTCACTGAAATGATGTGGCAGGAGTTTGAAGTCCCTAACACATGATCTTTTACTCAAAGTGGCAAGGTTTAGAGTTTTAGCGTAACTTCTGGAGTATACTGAGATTTCCTACATACAGATCATGTTAAGAGTGGTGGAGCTGCATGAGGGAAGGGCATGCCATCCCCCAACATGGCAAAGAAGAGAAATCATAAGAGCCAATCAACTTTGCACTGCTGAGCAGAAGGTGAAGAGAAATAGTTAAGTGTTAAATCACCACCCATACTCCCTCTCTCTCTCTCTCTCTCTCTCTCTCTCTATATATATATATATATATATATATATATATATATGTATATATATATATATATATATATATATATATATATATATATATATATATATATATATAACTCAGGAATACATCCGGTTCACCGCATCTGTTGTAACATAGAATGCACGATGGCCTGAGTTAATGCCCTCTCCCAGGGCAGAGGCCATTGGACAATTTGCACATGTGAAAAAACATACCTGACAAGAGGCACCCCTTTTTCAGCCCAAATTCATAACTTTGGTACATTTCCACACCAAGGAGAGGCTTGGGAGAAGTATCTCTGTTTTGAAATATACATGCTAAATTGTTTTCCTTATCGTAATATGTTCTGACCTTGTGGGACTATGATTTTTCCAAATATATTCAAGTTACTTGGTGCAAAAATAATCAGCTCTCAGAGATGTCAGTGTTTACTTAAGAGGGAACATCACGCTTCTTTATCTGATGCTACAATTCAGAATCTTTCCAGTGTATCCTTCCTGATAAATTAGGTTGTATTTCAATAGTTTTAACTTTTCTGAGATGACTGAATATTTTATTTCTGCAGCAAGTATGCAGTAACCCCTGATTTAGCATGTTTTAATCCATTACAATTTTTATATGTTTACACTAAAATCTACTTCTGTAACATTCTAAATTCTTTTTGCTTGTACACATGAAGAAAGAAAACTTTGGGGATGCATTAAAAATATCTGAAATGACTTGCAATGGAAATGGCAGATATCTAAATAAAAGACAAATATGTAATTGTAACTGGACTGACATCAATAATCAAAATGCCTATGACAAAGTAGTAAAAGAAGAAAAAAAGGAAGGGAAAGACAGCGGAGCTTCAAGGAGAAAACTTTCAGAGCTGGTATTGTAGTGTATTCTGTGATTTCTTGCTGTCGTTCATTAAGTGAATAGAGGAACTCCATGTACATTATTAGGCACTTTTGCTTTCAAATTATCTCGTGTCCCCAGGGTTCGTTTCCTTTCCAAGTCAGGAGAAATGTTTTAGTAGTTTGTATCTTTTAATCCCAGACCCCTGTCTTGCCCTTTCCCCTCTTTCCTCTCCCCATTGGTAACCATAGTTTGTTCTCTATATCTGTGTGTGTTTTGCTATTATATACATTTATATGCTTTATTTTTTTAGATTTTCCGTATAGGTGATATCATACAGTATTTGTCTTTGTCTGACTTACCTCACTAAGCATAATATTCTCTAGGTCCATCCATGTTGCTACAAATGGCAAAATTTCATTCTTTTTTATGGCTGAGTAATATTCCACTGCATATACATACACCACATCTTCTTTATCCATTCATCAGTTGATGGACACTTATGATGCTTCTGTATCTTGGCTATTGTAAATAGTGCTGCTATGAACCTTGGGGTGCATGTAACTTTTCAAATTAGTGTTTTCATTTTTTCTGGGTATATACCCAGGAGTGGAACTGCTGGATCATATGGTAGTTCTGTTTTTAGTCTTTTGAGGAAACTCCAACTTCATGCCACACTTGACCCTCAGTTTTTGAGCACTAATTTCACTTACTAAGGCAACTAGAACTTCTGGGAGAATAGGTAATACTATATCTTCAGGCAGAATAAATACATATGGACCTGAAATACTTTATTGCAAGAAAGCAAAGATATTTTCAGAGATGTTTGGTGTGTGTTGTGTTGAAAAGGGCAAAGAGGCTAGCAAAAAAAGACGTCTATTCGTGGCCAAACTCAAAATTTGAGCATCAGAAAAATGAAAATTACAGCCAATTGGAACAAATAAGGATTTAAAGAAGCTATATGGCTATGATTATACTAAAATGGGGAAACTAACACAAAATGATAAAAAGTATTTGTAATGTCCTTGAGTTTCTAATGTCATCTATAGGAGATGCTATTTATTGTGTAATCAAATGACGTATTATACTCTATAGTTTTGATTGTAGTCAGTCAAAAGATTATAAAATACATAGATGGATTTTTAAATAGAAAATGGAAATGCAGAAAGACATATAAAATATGAAAGAATTTTGCATGAAGAGTTTGGCTTTCCCTGTGTTTCTTGTAACAAAATCATCATAACTCTTTCTGTGGACTAGTATAGTAACTTATACTTTTGTTACTCAGCCTGTAAAATTGTGGTAGTCTTCCATGAGACAAAATTTAATACTGTTGTGAAATGTCATGTGGTTGTCTGGAAATGAAAGCTTATACAGAGAACTGAGTCCAAGATTGTGGTGTGGCAAGGACATAATAATCAGGGAAGGTGGTGGTAATATATGCCCCCTTTTGGGGAAAGAGTAACTGCCTTTCATACATTTCTATGGGGAGTTGGAGTTGTGTCTCTAAATAACAATCTTTGGTCACTGCAGCCTCAGGACTTCTTTTAGGGGCTTGTTTGGTTTGTGTCTGCCTTGTTGCTGAGACTCTTTGGGGGCGGTTTGTATGGAAAATTACAGGATTTTTGGTGGGGGGAGAGAAGTGTGGTGGGACAGGGCAGAAATGCTTATTCCTCATTCCTTATATTTTCTTCCATATGGAAGGGGCGATTCTTGCTGGGACACCCCTGGCCTCGCTTGTACTTCAGTCATTCTTTGCCTGGGCCCAGGGATGGGAGGAATTAGATTGCTGAGATGGAAAGGAGAAAATGGGCATGCAGAGCCCAGCCTCTTCTGCTTGCATTCTACTCTAAGGAGTAGATTGTCAGTAAGGGATGAGTGTCACCTGCTCCTTATGCACAAGTCTTCCCTGGGCTGTACCAATCCTCCTTCTCCATGGAGGATGCCTGCTCTAGGCCAGCCTGGCCTGTGACTGCACAGGAGTTTGATTCCATGATTCATTATTAGTGGGGACAACTTCCCAAAGATAGAAATCACGTTCTACAGCCTATCCTTTATTGGGAATACAGGTGCCCACATATTTCAACAATTATTATGTACTTGTCATACTTGTCATTTCTGAAATTGCAAAATGCCTTACAAACCATGAGGTATTCGATTTGGGGAAATATAGTACTTTGCTCTTTCATCTATCATATCTTTGTCTTATTTCATAATTTGTTCAGATCCTGGGTAGGAAAAAAAGGCTGCTCTTTTTGGGGTCCAGCGGATTCTAACAGATATGTAAAAAAAGAAAAAACAAAAATTGAGTAAAATCCTAATTAAAGAAGAAGCCAAAGTGTTTAATCTGCAGGATATTTTTGATCCTACCCAGAGAACATTCCCAAGTAGAGCACTTCAGCCACCAAACAGCAAGAAAGCTTGAATTTATTCTGACACAGCAATGGAAAAGACAGTGGAAAACCCTGAAAGGAACATGACACATTTAGAAACCAGAAACAGTAGATGGGGGTTAGAAAGTATTCCTTCCTGATGAAAGACATGGGGCTTGTTAAGAGTATACTATATTTTGGAAGAATAAATTGGGGAGTTGATAGTTTATGTAGTTTAATAAGTGGATTACAATAATAAGGTATCTTTTTTCTACTAGCATTGAACTAATGTATCAAAATAATATTGTGAAAAAAGAAATGAGGCAAGGACATGCAGAGAAAAACCACCGTATACTCTTTTCTAATGGAGAGACAATAAAGAATAAAAAGATGCTTTCAGAGACTGAGGTTTGTTGAACTGAGAGAATTGATCAGAAGTGAAACTCAGAAGGGAAATATACTTTGTAGGGAGTGAAAGGCATACAGACTATCTGGTGGAAATAAACAAAAGTTAAAAGATCATTAATACATTCAAGGGAACTATACTGTTCAGCCCCACCTTAAGGAAAAATAGAAGGGGGAAACTCCAACTTAAACAACAAAAATACATCAAGAACAATAATAACAAGAGAAAAGCAAGACAGAAACCACCTGGCAAGGGTAGAATATTTCTGTTCTTTTGATCAAACCATTTTATGAATTTGACAACACAGGGAAAGTTTAGTAAGATGAAGGTTTCAGCAGTGACTGCACTGGGCAGGATCTGCTGGACTGTCAACAGGGCAACAGGAGGAGCTACTGTACAGCACAGGGAGCTCCACTCAATACTCTGTAATGACCCACGTGAGAAAAGAATCTCAGAAAGAGGGGATATATGTCTAGGTATAACTGACTCACTTTGCTGTACAGCAGAAACGAACACAATATTGTAAATCAACCATACTCCAATAAAAATTAAAAAAAACAAACCCCCCCAAAAAACAGAGCAAAAGGAGTCTTCCCTGTAGTAATGCCATTATAATGAGGAAAACCATATGCAAACTTTAGATATTTATGTATTTAATTTATTTATTTTCTTTCTTTTATTTTTATTTTTTTGGCTGCGTCGGGTCTTAGTTTCGGCACGCAGCCTCTCTGTTGAGGCACGCGAGCTCAATAGTTGTGGCATGTGGGCTTAGCTGCCCCGCGGCATGTGGGATCTTAGTTCCCCTACCAGGGATTGAACCTGCGTCCCCTGCATTGGAAAGCGATTCTTTACCACTGGACCACCAGGGAAGTCCCTGCAAACTTTAATTAGAGGTAGAATCCAAATGGTCTCCTGAAACCCACCTGAGCAGAAGTCCAAGTTGGTGTTTGGGAAAGATTTGTGCCACAGACAAAATGTGCAGACATGAAGGAAAGAATCCCAGTGTATACATAATCCAAGTATGTACTCAGAAAGAATCTGAGAGTGTAACTTGAGTCTACATAAATACAAGTTGTCCCTCACAGACAAGGTCAAAATCTCCATGTACCTGTGAGGTCACATTGTTCTATCTTGTCTGCTAGCCAATATCTATACCTAGAAAGACAGCTGGACTGAGAAAACAAGATTTCTGTTCATTCACTTGATCCAGGACCAGAGGTATAATAACAGCCTGTTTTGGCCAGCAGGACTGAGTCTGCCAGGGAATTTCCTGAGCATAGAAAAGAGATTACACAGAAACTACATCTTGCTTAACTTTGAAGCTTCCAGAATGAATGTGTCATATATATAGTAGAGAGTTATTGCACATATTGTGATTTGAATTAGCTGACAGCAATTAGGACGGAGCTCTGAAGGAATCGGGAACAGGGTTCATACACTTGATGGAAGATGAATGGAAGGAGGCTGGCACAGCACCTTATGTGGTCGCAGATCTAAGTGCCTGTATAGCCTTGGAGGTAGGAAAGATGTCACTGATTGAGGGGCTTGTCATATGTGAATTTAGTTCTGCCTACCTCACGCTTTAATGAGGACCTGTATACTCTAGTGGGTCAATTTAACCACTATATTTAAACTATCATTTCATCATGTTTAGAGAACAGTACTGTCAATAGTCAATGAGATTTAATTGTAGGCAAGATCGTAGGCTTTCTGGGTTGAACAAAATAGGTAAGGCCATAGTGCAGAGCATGGAATTTTTAGGACAAACATTCTATTATTATAGTCAATCGTAGTATTTCTGGGGAACATGGATTTGGGGTCAAAAGATCAAGTTTGTGTCTGGAAAAAATGAGTTATTAAAAGAAATAGGGTGATTCTTATGGTTCTTATCTTTCAGGAAATATAAATATAATACTCTGGAAAAGATGGGACTTTCAGATGTTTTTCTATTCTGAAATGGTCTCTGTTTAATAGATCTTAGCAATTCCTTTTCCCATACTTTGATGCCTCTCTGGCCACCATGAAGGCTGATCAGTGGGATTTAGCAAATACAATCTTTGCTTCAACAAGGGTTAATGTCTCCACAAAGTGACTTGTGAGGTGCTCAGTTCTGAATTTGTTGGCATACTGGAGAAACTGGAGCACTAATGTTAGAAAGAGTGGCAAGGGAAGAGTCAAATCAGACAAAATAATGGAACTAGTGCCTGCTGGCACTTGGAAAGGTGATGGCAAGGTGGGTATCAGCTAGTGGTCATAAAACTTAAAGGTAAAACTTGCACCTTAAGTAAGTTTATAGAGTCAGTGGTGCCTCATCTTTGCTGTACAGATCACGTGTTGACATCTCTGCCATTCAGAGTTTGTATTCAAACAAACAAACCCAAAACAGATACCTACTTTAGCTAGTTGAAGCATAAAAGGAATTTATTAAAGAACATTAGGTTCATAGAATCTCCAATAAGGCCAGAATACCTGGCTTGGAGTCTATCCCATCAGGAACGATGCCCAAAGCAGATATCAGAATTGCTTCCGGGGAGACACCACTGCGGCCATCTCTTTTGCAACCTAGCTGTTCAAGGCTTTCACCTATTTTTCTATTGTATTATCTTTCTTTTAAAATTTTACTTGTAGAAGTTTAAAAAATAATATGGATATTAATTTCTTAGTGATTTCCTGTATAGAAAATGTTTTGCCCCAGATTGTACAGTAGCTCTAGCTTTTTTTTTTCATTTAAAAAATACTGTCTATTTAATTATCAATTACATTGAATCATTTGGTGATTGTTTTCAAATCTTCTATAGCCTTATAAACTTTTTTTTTCTGCTTATTTTACCAATTACTGAGAGAAGTGTGTTAAATTCTGTCTTTTACTATGATTGTGGATTTTTCTATTTCTCTTTAGACTTCTGTCAGTTTTTTCTCTATATACTTTTAAACAACATTATTGTGTGCACACTTACTTATAATGGTTCTATCTTTGTGGTGAATTGAACATTTTATTATTCAGTGAATATCTTTACCTATAGCAATGTTTACTGCTTTTTAAAATATATTTTATCTCTTAACAATATATCGATAGCTGCACTAATTTTTTTTGGGGGGGGGTCAAAATTTGTCTAGCATATTTTTTTGTCCTTTTATTTTCAACTTTATGTTTTCTTCAGTATTAGTTGTGTTTCTCATAACAGCCTATAGCTAGATTTTAAAAATATAATCAGACAATTTTTATCTTTTAATTGGAGCATTTAGTCTGCTTATATAATTAAGATTGTAATTATATAAATTTTATATATATATATAAAATTACTGGTTTATTTAGAGTCCCATATAAGGTATTACTCTATATTCCATCATATATACCTTTCTCTTTGTCCAAATTATGCTATGGTTCTTTTTTCTCTACTTTCTTTATATTAATTATTCTTGTTCCATTTCCCTTCTCTACTAGTTCGGAGGTTTTACATACTTTTTCTTCATTCAGTTGTTATCCTAAAATCACACACACAAATTTAACACATCAGAGTCTAATGTTAATAATAACAAGGACCTTATTACACTTTGAATCCATTTATTTCTTCCCATATTATATGCTACTGCTTTTGTGTATTATAAACCTATTTTGTTGCTTTTAAATTCACACTAGATGTTTTTTTTTTTTCCTGCGGTACGTGGGCCTCTCCCTGTTGTGGCCTCTCCCGTTGCGGAGCACAGGCTCCGGACGCGCAGGCTCAGCGGCCATGGCTCACGGGCCCAGCCACTCCACGGCGTGTGGGATCTTCCCGGACCGGGGCACCAACCCATGTCCCCTGCATCGGCAGGCAGACTCTCAACCACTGCGCCACCAGGGAAGCCCTGTCACTTTTTTAAAGGAAATCTGTCTGTTCACTTGGGAGCTTTTCAGATTTTCTTGTTTTCTTTATTGTTCTTAAACTGTATTATAATAAATCTTGATGTAGATTTCTTTTTAAATACCCTACTTGGGATTCGTTGGTTTTTCCAAATCCATGGGTCCATGTCTTTCATAAATTAGTATCCAGTATCTAAATATTGCCTCTGCTGTACTTACTGTTCATTTTCATCTAGACTTCAATTAAATATATGCTACACCTTTGTCTTTCAACTTTCGTGTCTTAACTTCTGTTCTCTTTTTCATTTTTCTGCTTTTTTAATGTTGCTCATTGGATAACTTCCTACTAAGCCCACATTATAATTTATTGTCTCTTCAATTCTATCTAACAGCTATACATTTGTCCATTCACTTTTAAATTTCAGTTATTATACTTTTTCTTTCTAGAGGATCTATTTTGTTATGTTCTGAATATTTTTAATTCATTAAACATTATCTTAAACTTGTCTTTTACTTCTTTAGAGGTTATCAAGTAAAATAATTGTGTATTTTATCCTTGATTATTTCAATATTTAAAATCTTTGCAGGGCCTCCCTTTGTCTATTGTTTCTGTGGGCTATCAGTCAAGGCAACTTTTTCTTCTTGGCTTTCTAATTTTTGATTGAGGCACTCATTTTTCTAGGAAAAATTTTTTTGAGTCTTTTTGATAGCTAAAGTGTTATATTTTCTGCAGATGATTTATTGCATTTGTTTCTGCCTGGTACTTTGGGGTGGTAAACGTTATGGGATATCCTTGATTTACCTAATGACTTGAGATTATCTTGGATGATACAGGCTATGTGATTTAAAACTGCAAATCCTTTTGAGGGCCAACTTGTAATTATGACCTTTCAGGTTGTAACTTGACTCCAAGACCCCACTCCAGGTTCTAGTTCCAAGGCAATTTTCTTGCTGTTTCCTGAAAATGGACTGCCATCTAGGTTTACTTCTGCTTCACACTTACACTGAGGGTATAGCTCTTTGTGATCTCAACTTTATAATAGAGTACCTCTTATTAGAACCACCATTTGGAGGGCACTAAGCTTTGTCTTCTCTCTCAAGTACTATGAAAGACTATAGAAATACAAACTAAATTTACCTAGATTTGAAAAATGCTTTTAGACTATATCTGACTTCAGAACTCTGTTTATTTCCCTGAGTTTTCAGCTTTACTTTTATATTGTACTAGTAATTCTTTATTTTTGGCAACCCTTTTAAGCTTTAAAAAGAAATCATATATATTTTTGCTAATCTGGGATTTTCATTGTCTTTAGCAGAAGGATGTATCTAACCAGTCATATTGAAACTAACCAGGCTGGGAAAAAGGAAGGTAGCAGATGAAAAGGTGTCATTTTACTGAAATAGAAATTTGCATTTCATTGGTGATTTCATATCTTTTCTCTTCTTAATCCTGCATTATCATATATAATTGAGAATGGAAGCATTTTTATTAGCATAGAAGGGGCCCTAGACAAATGTGTCCATCTATATTGGCCAGCAATAAGGAGGACTTTTCTTAAATTTCTTATTCAACTTTGTTTCATTTGCTTAAGCACACATATAGCCCAAGTTTACTTTTAGCCTTCCTCATGTTTGCCTTTGATCCATTAATCAAAAGAGCACAAACCTTCTAGAAAGGGGCAAGAGTTCTAGCTAATAGAGTATAGTATTGCCAGTAAAGAGAATTCTGTTGCCATCAGGTCTGTTGTTTTTATGATTGTTAATATTTTGTGTGTGTGCTTTGTTTTTGGTGAGTACTTCAAGGAAAAGGAGCTCTGCTATTTGTTTGTTTCTTTATTTTTTACAAGGGATTTGCCCAGAATCTATGAAAAAGATGGTTTTTCCTGGTCTTTAATGATTTTCTGCAAAATTATTCATTACAGTTGTTATATATATTTTCTGTATCATGAATGTCTGATTCATTTATATTCATGGTCTAGACATTTAAGATACTTTCAAATAAAGTTTAACTGCCAATATCTCTGTGGCATGGACCATTGCTTTTCTGTTGTTAATTTCTTTGCTCAAAAGAATCAACTGGAAGTTGATTTATTCACTTTACTATTGTATTCAATTCAGCATTGTCCAAAAAATAGATTTTGGTGTCTTACTCTTATTCAGCCTGAAAACTCTTGGCCTATTTCATTATCCTCCTCATAAGCCCTGTCACATTATAACCTGCTTTAATCGCATGTTCTGTATTAATTTCTTATTGCTGCTGTAACAAATTACCACAAACTTGGTTGCTTAAGATAACATGTATTTATTGTGTGTTTACAGTTCTGGAGGACTGAAATCAGTTTTTTTCTGAGCTAAAATCAAGGTATTCCCTTGGTAGTTCTTGGGGAGATAGTGTTTTCTTGCCTTTTCCATCTTCTAAAGCCACATTCTTTGCACTCCTTTCCCCTGGACCCTTTATCTTCAGAGCCGGAAGTGTCACATTGTTTTTCTGTGTGTCAAATCTACTGCTTCTCTCTTATAAAGACATTTGTTACTGCATTTAAGCCCCACCTGAATAATCCAGAATAATCCTCCCATCTCAAAATCCTTAATTTATTCACATTTGCAAAGTCCCTTCTGCTGTATAAAGTAACATTTACAGTTTCTAGGCCTTAGGACCTGAATATTTTGGGGGGGTACCATTATTCAACCTACCAGGACAATGGTTCCAGTTCTTCCCCTTGCCATCACAGTTTGTAGCAATCCTTTCAGTGTGCTTTGCTCTAACAAGGTAGTAAAGCCACTGTAAGAAGCCTCAAACTTGTAGTAGTAAAAATTGTTAATGATACCTTCATTTCACCTTTTCATCTTATGTGGAGCCAGCTATTTTGTTCTGTTTTCAGATATAATATCTTATAATTTCAAAATGCCCTGGAATAGGCTTGAAAAAGTTAAAATAATAAGTATTACCTTTCAATGTTGTTGTTTCTAACTCCATTATTACCTAATACTGAAAATTAGGTTCGGTATGTTCAGCCAGGGTGCTAGGTTCCTCCTCAATTAAGAATCCTGGTTATTTTGTATATTCATGGTCAACTAGGAATGCACATGCAGGGTTGTGATGTGTATATGTGGGGGGAGGAGCAGGCAGAATGGGGCAGAGTATTCTTAGTGGCAGAAAATTAGGTATTGAGCCTGAGAGGAGCCACATGACACTAGCATATACAGAATTGGATGTTGATATGCAAATTAACAATAAAATTTAAATGATCTAGGTCCTTGCTCTTCCGGGTTACATAGTAAAATACAAAAAAAAAAAAAACCCCAAAATGAAAATGAAAAACCTCAGGAAATTAGGTTTCCTGAAATATAGGACATTCAGTCCAAAAACCGGGAGAGTCACTGGGCAAATTGAGACAAATTGTTTACCCTTCTCACTACCCACTTTTTAATAACTTCCTAAAAACCTCCAGGTTTTAGAGTTCCCTGATTTTGTGAAGAACAAGGACAACTCAGTCATACATTTTGATTTGGGAACATCAGCTTGAGGGAATCAGATCTGAAGTTCTCATGCAAAACCTATGTCAGGCTAGGTTCTTGTGGTTTGCCATCTGTGCTGAGAATTCTAAGGATTTTTTAGGGTTGTCTTTCCTTGCTGTTGAGGGCCTTTGACTTTCCAAAAAATTATGTAACTGAAATAGTTTTTCATTAGAGCTTCTCTTTCTCATCTGGAAGAAACTATCCTGTTTGTCCTTTACTTTTTTCAAGCACTGCTTATATTTTACAAGCACAGAGCATTGAGTATATTATAATTGTACAGAAAAGTGAAGTGACATGTTAACATTATAAAGCCAGTTAATGCCAGAGTCCTGGTAGAGCCAAGTTTCTGGCTGTCTAAGCCAGCGTTCTCCAACACGCTTTTTCTAAATTTCTTAATATCAAATGAGGAAGAAAATGGATACAGTTCACTGCCTGCATTTGATATCCTGCAATGAAAACAGGATGTTAACACATGTGAAGCAAGACATTTAGCATAGGAAGTAGCATATGGACCCCTTAAAAACATTATTTTGGGGTGGATTATGAATTAACCCTGGGTTTCCTTTTTTCTAAATTTGCATACTTTAACGATGCCAGCATTTCATTTATATTTGAAACAGTTCAAGTGTCTTGAAATATGGTTAGCATAATACATATCAGAGAAGAAGGATCACTATTTAAAATATTTTTTATCTTTTTTTTTTTTCTCTCAGAAAGTCAGATTTGAAGTTAGCCTATTCTGGTAAAACATGATATGCTGTCTGGTGTTTTCTGTGCTTTTAATTCCAGTTATTCTGACAAAGTTTTTAAAAAGGTATTAGAGGGGGCTTCCCTGGTGGCGCAGTGGTTGGGAGTCCGCCTGCCGATGCAGGGGTCACGGGTTCGTGCCCTGGTCCGGGAGGATCCCACATGCCGCGGAGCAACTAAGCCCGTGAGCCATGGCCGCTGGGCCTGCGCGTCCGGAGCCTGTGCTCCGCGGCGGGAGAGGCCGCAGCAGTGAGAGGCCCGCATACCGCAAAAAAAAAAAAAAAAAAAAAAAAAAAAAAAAAAAAAAAAGGTATTAGAGGACATTTTGAGAAGATGAGACAAGTATAATGATTAAAAAAGACAAAAGTTATGCAATTAAGGTGGCATATTAGAAAGGCCACTGTCTTTAAGAATTTATGAGGACTCTCTGGCTATTGAAATATTTCATTCCCTGTAAATAGCCACCTAATGAAAAAATAGATTCTAGTAAGAGAAAATATATTATAGGCATGAATGGATACTTTGCTTTTATAGCCAGAAAAATGTACACTAGAAAGGATGGGGAGAGCCATATTATCAGATGGATGGTCTGTTTAAAGGACTACCATGTACTGGTCTCAGTTTAAGGGGAAGAAGTGATGTGTGGGCACATAGTATTACACTGCTCATAGAAGACACTTAACACGTTATGAACAAATAAAAATCTGTAGCTTAATGTACAATATTCGCAAATGCTTGCTTTCCTTACTAAATTAGGGGAGCTGACACAGGGAATTGAATAAATACATGCATTTTTACCCTGATAAGTTTATTTCATTTTTGCCTGCATAACTAACAACAATAATAACAAAGGAAAATGACTACAGGACAAAATAACAAGACAAAGAAACCTATATTAACAAGATGGGATTAGTAAGTGTCTAAGTAAACTATGCCAATACATGAAAATATATTATACATTAATATAGAAAAAGACTATGGATAAATTTTCATGAATTATCACTGCATTAGAAACATACATCAGTTAATGCTAAAATGGTTTCATTTTACTACCATTTTTATGAAAATAATTATTACATATTTTCACAAAATAATTAAAATAGTATTATAATTTAAGATTTAAATAGCTTAGGTTTTAAAATATGAAGTTATTTAAGTGTGTAAAAATGTTTGGCAGTTTACTGAGAGACCTTGTAAAAATAATACCTTAGCCTTATGTAGGTTTCTTTTTTTTGTTCTAACTACAGGTGTACTTTCTTATTTGTTGCTTAATCCACTGTTCCTTCCATTGGACAATGTTTTTTAACAAAACACAGATGTTGGACAGATTAAATAGGAATTCAAATCTTCTCAAAAAAAAGATTTTTAAGAATGTTTTTTCTTCATTCAAAGATCAAGTCCTATTAGTTGTGGAGACTTAAATGTCTTTACTACCCTAGTTTCATCTATGTAAAAGCATGCTCAAGAAAGAAATATTAGTAGACATTTTCTTGAGATGTACATTAAATTTTTGTCTTCAAAATTTGACATAGTAAGAAAATTATATAGAGCATAATGTCTATTCTGAGTGTGTCTGTATTTAAAGATCAGAATAATTGCATATTATAATTTTAAACGGTCCCACAAATCATTTAATTTTACTAAGGCCGATTCATATTAAATTATGTACCTAAGCATATAAACTAGTTAGTTTTAGAGCTGGGAGTAAACCTCAAATTTTCTTTTGCTTTAATGCAATGCTTTCTGCATAATATATGATTTGTACCTAAATTGATACGTGCATTTTTGTATTTAACATTTTGAGATGAGTGAGATTATTTAATGGAAAACTAATTCTCATCCATATAAATGATGCAGAAGAAGTGGAGTCTTGCAGGAATAAGAATTGAGTAGATTAAAACACTTGGGCAATAGATTTGGCTCCAAGTTTATCAGTAGTTAAACCTGAGATGGAAACGACATTGAATTACAGTGTTTCTATTTTCTGAAACAAAGAACCTACACAGTCATCTAAAGAGACAATTTAATTTCTTGAAAGTGAATTCAAAGTGGAAGACATAAGAAAAGTGGAAGGAGAACTAGTATTTTCAGAGCACCAATTATCTTCCAGGGATTATATTAGCTACTCTATGTATGCCATCTCACTTAATTTTCATAAACACCCTGCAGGGAAAGTATAATTGCAGTTTTACATATGAAGAAATTAAGCCTCAGAGAGGTTAAATTAATTGCCAGTTTCTGCCCCTCAACACCTACTAATCCCCATCACTAGTAAGTGGGAAAGCCATGATTTGGACTCCACTGTCCTCAGGTGGATTATGGGAAAGAGAGGAGGTAATTAGGTACTGTGAAGTTTTTTAAAAGGAGTTCTCTATAAGATCAATTTGTTCAAAAGTATTTTCTATTTATGTACAAAATAAATTTTATGTCTTACAAATATATGTACTATATCTCTTAAAACAATTGAATTAATAATGAATAATCTTGAAAAACAGAAAGCACCAAGCTCAGATGGATTTAACTGGTGAATTCTACCAAACATTTAAAGAAGAAATTATACCAGTACTCTACAATCTCTTTCATAAGACAGAAGAAGAGGGAATACTTCCTAACTCATTTTATGAGACCAGAATTACTCTATTATGAAAATCAGAAAAGATATTACCAAAAAATGCAGACCAATATTTGGCATGAACACAGATGCCAAAATCCTCAACAAAATTAGCAAATTAAATCTAACAATGTATAAAAAGAATTATACATTATGACGAAGTATAATTTTATCAGCTGTGTGAGGCTGTTTCAACACTTGAAAATTAATTAACATAATCAATCACATAAACAGGCTAAAGAAGAAAAATTACATCATCATATAAATAGATATAGAAAGAGCTTTTGAAAAAAAATCAGAAAGAATCAACAGCAACAAAAAAAACTCCTGAAACTAACAGCAATTATAACAAGGTCACAGAATACAAGATTAATATGCATAAGTCAATTGTTTTCCTATATACCAGCAGTGAACAGGAGGAATTTGAAATATAAAACACAATACCATTTACATTAGCACCCTTAAAAATTAAACACTTAGGTATAAAGGTAGCAAAATTTGTTCAAGATCTACATGAGGAAAACTATAAAACTCTGATGAATGAAATCAAAGACCTAAATACTAGAAAGATATTCCATACTCATGGATAGGAAGACTTACTATTTTCAAGAAGTAATTTCTTCCCAACTTGATCTGTTGATTCAATGCAATCTCTATCAAAATCTCAGAAAATTATTTTGTGGATATTAACAAAGTGATCTAAAGTTTATGTGGGTACAGATGGCCAACAATCATGTGAAAAAATGCTCAACATCGCTAATTATTAGAGAAATGCAAATCAAAACTACAATGAGGTGTCACCTCACACTGGTCAAAATGGCCATCATCAAAAACCCTACAAACAGTAAATTCTGGAGAGGGTGTGGAGCAAAGGGAACCCTCATACACTGTTGGTGGGAATGTAAGTTGATACAGCCACTATGGAAAACAGTATGGAGGTTCCTTAAAAAACTAAAAATAGAACTACCATATGACCCAACAATCCCACTACTGGGCATATACCCAGAGAAAACCATAATTCAAAAGAACACATGCACCCCAGTGTTCATAGCAGCACTATTTATGATAGCCAGGACATGGAAGCAGCCTAAATGTCCATCAATGAGGAATGGATAAAGAAGATGTGGTGTATATATATATATAATGTAATATTACTTAGCCATAAAAAAGAATGAAACTGGGTCATTTGTAGAGATGTGGATGGACCTAGAGAGTGTCATATAGAGTGAAGTAAGAAAGAGAAAAGCAAATATCGTATAATAACACATATATGTGGAATCTAGAAAAATGGTATAGATGATCTTATCTGAAAGCAGAAATAGAGACACAGACATAGAGAACAAATGTATGGATACCAAGGGGAAAAGGGGTGGGGTGGGAGGAATTGGGAGACTGGGATTGACACATATACATTATTGATACTATGTATAAAATAGACAACTGATGGGGACATACTGTATAGCACAGGGAACTCTACCTAATGCACTGTGGTAACCTAAATGGGAGGGAGTCCAAAAGGGAGGGGTTATCTGTATGTGTATGGCTGATTCATTTTGTTGTGCAGTGGAGGCTAACACAACATTGTAAAGCAACCATACTCCAATAAGAATTAATAAAACAAATAAAGTTTATGTGGGGAGACAAAAGACCCAGAATAGCCAACACAATATTTAAGGAGAGGAATGAAGATGGATTACTGACACTACTGGACTTTAAGACTTACCATAAAGCTCCAGCAATCAAGACAATGTGGCATTGTGAAAGAGTAGACAAATAGATTAATGGAATAAAGTAGAGAGTTCAGAAATAGACGTACTTAAATATAGTCAACCGATCTTTGATAAAGGAGTAAAGGCAGCACAATGAAGCAAAGATACAAATGGTACTGGAATAACTGGACATCTACACGAGAAAAAATGAATCTAGACACAGATCTTACACTTTTCACAAAACTTAACTCAAAATGGATCATAGACTTTAATGTAAAATGTAAACCATGAAAACCCCTGAAGATGACATAGGGGAAAACCTAGATGACCTTTGTTATGGTGATAACTTTTTAGATACAACACCAAAGGCACAATGCATGAAAGAAATAATTGATAAACTGAGCTTCATTAAAAATTAAAATTGCTCTACAAAAGAGAGAGAAGACAAGCCACAGACTGAGAGAAAATATATGCGAAGAAATATCCAATAAAGGACTGTTTTTAAAAATACACAAAAAAACACTTAAAACTCGACAATAAGAAAGTAACCTGAAAAATTAAAAATGAGCAAAAGATCTGAACAGACACCTCATTATGCGTCATTAGGGAATTGCAAATTAAAACAACGAGTTACAACTACACACCTATTAGAATAGCCAATATCCAAAACACAGACGACACAAAGTGTTGGGGAGGGTGTGGAGCTGCAGGAACTCATTCAAAGAGAGGAAATGCAAAAGTGGTACTGCCACTTTGAGGGACAATTCAGCAGTTTCTTAGAAAACTAGGCATACTGAACAACTCACCAGTCATACTTCTTGGTATTTACTCAAATGAATTGAAAAGGTATGTCCATACAAAAACCTGCACATGAATGTTTACAGATACTCTATAATTGCCAAAACTTACAAGCAACCAAGGTATTTTTCAGTAGGTAAATAGATAAGTAAACGGTGGTACACTGGGGAATCTAATATACAGTGTAGAGACCATAGTTACAATACTGTGTTATACACTTGAAAGTCGCTAAGAGTCTTAAGATCTTAACTCTTAAGAAAGTCGCTAAGATCTTAAATTTTCTTACCTCCGAACACACAATTGTATTTATGTGAGGTGACGTATGTGTTAACTAACTTGATCTTGATAATCATTTTGCAATATATATGTGCATTAAATCACCATGTTGTACACCTTAAACTTACAAAATGTTGTATGTCAATCATATTTCAATAGAGCTGGAAAAATCATTCCAGGCAATGGAATATTATTCAACACTAAAAAGAAATGAGCTATCAAACCATGAATATACATGAAGAAAACTTAGAAGGGTCTTATGAATTGAAAGAAGTCAATCTGTAAAGGCTACACACTATGATTCTAACTATGCGACATTCTGGAAAAGGCAAAACTTACGGAGACAGTTAAGGGATCAGTGGATGCCAGGGTTTAAGGGAGAATGAATAGGCAGAGCGTAAGGGACTGTTAAGACAGTGGCACTATTCTTTATGATACTATAATGGCGGATACATGCCATTATGCATTTGCCAGAATCCATAGAATGTACACCAAGAGTAAACCCTACTACTTACTGTAAACTATAGACTTGGGGTGATAATAATGTGTCAGTGTAGGTTCGTCAATTGTAAAAAATGTACCGCTCTGGCTTGGAAGAGGCTGTGCTGTGTGGGGCAGTGGGTATGTGGGAACTCTACTTTCTGCTCAAGTTTGCTGTGAATCCCAAACTGCTCTAAAAAATAAAGTTTATTTTTTTTTTTAAAAAGAGGGGGAACCATGTGGACCAGAACTTTAGGAAAAAGTGTTTATGGAGAAAAGGGGCCAGGGTAAGAAAAAAGGAAAGGAAGTTGTTTTTTTTTTTTTAAGTTCAGGTAGCTCCTTGGGCAGAGGTAAGGCTGGGCATGAAATTCAAAGAAATGTACAGAAATGGATGAATCCAGTGGAGTATCTGCCACCTGGAAATGATAAAGATTAGTGAACTGAGGTATGAGTCCTCTTTGAGCAAAGGCAGATAAGGCCATTCCAGTGTGGCCAGCCACGGGGCTGGGCCGTGTCACCATAATTAGACTTCCGCCAAATGCTGACTCTAAAGCATTTAGGTGCCTGAGATTTATCTATTGGTGGGCACAATTTGATTCTGGGTTATCTAATTGCCAGCTGCTGAGTGGATATTTGTAAAATGCAATAATTATCTCAGGCAGCTTTTTTCTTTTTCTTTTTAGCAAAACTGCAGTTGCTGCTAATTATGAACAATGCAGTTGGCATTTTATTGGAGTGTCATCCACAGTATAATAGTCACTACAGGTCAAAAGCATTCAGCTTGTGTTTAGTCTTTGAGATTTTTCTTTTTGACAGCATCAGAATAGCACAAAGAAGGGAAATTTCATGGAGGTTTTCCCCAAAGAATTATGGTTTTGCAGTAGCACTGATTTATCATCCAAGAGACCAGTTCATAAAATAAAAATGTAATAAAACATAATGGGAATGGTTTTTCCTCATCCCTTCACATAGCTCTTATTAACATTAATGGGAATTGTACGTGATTTTGGAAAGGGGAAGATGCCTGGTATTTCCAAAGGCTTAATATTTAAACGGATTCAATGCGAGCGTCTCTTGTGCTTTATTCAAGCACAGTATGGAATAAAGAGAGGGACACAGGGCCTCTCTTTGGAGAATACTCTGCTTTTTGTTGGGATAATTTGATTTATTTTACTGTTCAGAAGTGTGGCAAGATAGCAGGGGAACCATGAGACACAGAGAGAGAAGGGTGCTGTTTTATTGCAAAGCTCAATGCACTGAGAACAAGTTCACTTATAATAATAATTTCAAAACACACCCTTGTAAAATGGTTCTATTTCTTCTTGATTTAGTATTCCACATGGTATATTTTATTCTATCCTGAACATATAAACATAAAAAACATCTCAGAGAGGAAAAAGAAAAGTAATGATTTTTTTCTTTCTTTTCTAATTGAATCAGCCCTTCAGTCTCTCTGGAATTGCAGCCTTTGCCCTAAGCAACTGCCTTCCCCCACTCGGTGAGTGTTGCCCATGGGGTTGCAAGTGTTGCTGAGCAAGTAACACGACTCAGTTTATTTTTTATGATTAAAAAATATATGTAACATTAAAAAAAGAATGAAATGATGTCATTTGCAGCAACACGGATGGACCTAGAGATTATCATATTAAGTGAAGTGAGTCAGACACAAATATTGTATGATATCCGTTATATGTGGAATCTAAAAAATAGTATAAATGAACTTATTTACAAAACAGAAACAGACTCACAGACATAGAAAACAAACCCATGGTTACCAAAGGGGAAGGAGGGGGAGGGATAAATTGGGTGCATGGGAGTAACAGATGTACACTATCATATATAAAATAGATAAACAACAAGGATTTACTGTGTAGCACAGGGAACTATATTCAATATCTTATAATAAACTGAAATGGAAAAGAATGGAACAAAAAAAAAGAATATTGTTATACACATATACACGTATAACTGAATCACGTTGCTGTATACTGGAAACTAATGCAATATTGTAAGTCAACTATCTATATACATATATATATATATATACACACACACACACATATATATATATATATATAAAGAATTGTCATGGTACAAAATATAAAAGCAGAAAGAAAGTATAAAGAAAATTAAAAATGCTCAGGGCTTCCCTGGTGGCTCAGTGGTTAAGAATCCTCCTGCTCAATGCAGGGGACATGGGTTTGAGCCCCGGTCAGGGAAGATCCCACATGCCGCGGAGCAACTAAGCCCATGTGCCACTACTGAGCCTGTGCTCTAGAGCCCGCGAGCCACAACTACGGAGCCCACGCACCTGGAGCCCGTGCTCCACAACAAGAGAAGCCACTGCAATGAGAGGCCCGCTCACCGCAGTGAAGAGTAGCCCCCGCTCACCGAGACTAGAGAAGAGACCGTGCGCAGCAACAAAGACCCAAAGCAGCCAAAAATAAATAAATAAAATAAATTTATTTTTAAAAATATTTTTAAAAAATGCTCATAGTCTCACCATCCAGAAATACTGCTTGATTGCTACATTGTAATATATGTTTGTGTATATATATATATATATATATATATACACATCTATATATATGAATGCTTATATATGTGTTATGAAACTGACTGATACAATATATGGATTTTCATACCTTGCATTATAAAATTATTTTATAATGACTATTTCCCCAAGTCTATATACAATCTTTGAAAACATGGATTTTTTTTTTTTTTTTTTTTTTTTCGCTACGTGGGCCTCTCACTGTTGTGGCCTCTCCCTTTGCAGTGCACAGGCTCCGGACGTGCGGGCTCAGCGGCCATAGCTCACGGGCCCAGCCGCTCTGCGGCATGTGGGATCTTCCCGGACCAGGGCACGAACCCGCGTCCCCTGCATTGGCAGGCGGACTCTCAACCACTGCGCCACCAGGGAAGCCCTGAAAACATGGTTTTAATGGCGAAATAATTGTCTGCCTACTCATTTAATCATCCTCCTATTGTGGAATATTTAGATTGTTTGCTAATAGGAAAAATCCTTTTGTATAATCTTTTTTGTGTATGTAATTGACACAAGATATTCTAATTTTAATAATATTGGCTATTTTGCTAGGTGAAAATATTAGATTGCTGTTTAACTTTTGCTAGTTTGATTGATAGAGCAACGGAGTAGTCATTCAGATATTTGGCCATGCCGTCGCTATTTGGTGACTAGACAGCATAATATTTAATAACACCACATAGGTCCTCACAGCTGAGGCTGGAGTTCATTTTGAGCTGTATTTTAATATTACCTGTGGGCAAATACTTTAAGGCTGGAAGTTACAGATTTTATTATAGAACTCTAAGGAACAGCTTACTTAAAAGAGAGACATAATTATTCATGGATTAACAGTGTCCATGTCCCCAGATGTCTGTAAAATCTGTAGGCTAGTGGCAAAACTCATGTTTTCTTAGCAATTTGAAAGTAAATTTATTGTCTCAATAGATGGGGGGGGTGTTTATATCAAATATAGCTCTAGCTAAGTTCAACTATGAAACTTGCTATAGGCCCTGTATGTATGACGACTGTTGTAAGTGTAACTGAGGAAAACTCAAATGCTGAAAAAGAATACCTGTTGGCAAATTGAGATGACAGTGAGTATTACCTCTAGACAAATGGAATAGGATGGCAGTTTTTCTTTTCGGGACTCTAAATTCTCTTCTTTATCCCATTTCCTATTCTCATCCTCCTTTAGCAGTGAATTCTAAATTGGTATTGATTTCCAGACCTGACAGCACTAGAATATTCTGATGACCTTTACACAAATATAGATTCTGTGGTTGTAACTCAGAACTACTGACTCAGAATCTTCTGGGGGTGGGAGTGAAATATTACACAGTACTTT